>NC_086247.1:139371788-139677101 GCF_021018805.1 Prinia subflava
CAGGCTTGGGGAGCTGTTCCAGTGCCCAGCCACCCTCTGGGTGAAAAACCTT
Source organism: Prinia subflava (assembly GCF_021018805.1). Lineage (NCBI taxonomy): Eukaryota > Metazoa > Chordata > Aves > Passeriformes > Cisticolidae > Prinia > Prinia subflava. The sequence continues at coordinate 139,371,841 of NC_086247.1, forward strand.
TTCCTGATATCCAGACTAAATGTCTCCCACCACAGCTTCCTGCTGTTCCCTTAATTCCTGTCATTGGTCACAAGAGTGAAGAGATCAGTGCCTGGCCCCTCTATTCCCCCCTCATGAAGTTGTTAAAGTTCAAGTGAAGTCTCCCCTCAGTGTTCTCTTCTCCAGGCTGAGCAAACCAAGTGACCTCATCCGCTCCTGTGGCTTCCCTCCAGACCCTTTACCACCCTCAAGGGCCTTCTTTGGAAGGCCTAACACTCCCTAATGGCTCAATGTCTTTTTGATATTGGGGCACCCAGAACTGCACGTAACATCCAAGGAGAAGCCTCACCAGTGCAGAGCAGAGCAGAGCAGAGCAGAGCAGAGCAGAGCAGAGCAGAGCAGAGCAGAGCAGAGCAGAGCAGAGCAGAACAATCCCCTCCCTTGCCTGCCTGTGCCTGATGTCCCCAGGACAGGGTTGGCCCTCCTGGCTGCCAGGGCACTGCTGGCTCAGGTTCAGCTTGCCATGGACCAGGAGCCCCAGGTCCCTTTCTGTGGCACGGCTCTCCAGCCTCTCATTGCCCAGTCTGTCCACGCATCCAGGTTTGCTCCATCCCAGGTGCAGAATGCTGCACTTTCCCTTGTTGAACTTCATACACTTGGTGATTGCCCAGAGCTCTAATTTGCAGTCGTTTCTCTGCAGGGCCTCTCTGCCCCTGAGGGAGTTGACAGCTCCTCCCAATTTAGTGTCAATAGCAAACTTACTTAGTATTCCTTTGAATCATTAATGAAACTGTTGAAGGGAACTGGTCTGAGGATGGATCCCTGAGGAACCCCACTAATGACACCAGCCTGATGTCACCTCATTCACTGTAACTCTTGCTGCCTATTGCATGATCCACCTGCTCACCCATGGTGTAACAGGGCTGTCGTGCTGGGAGCTGGACGCTTTGTCTGTCAGGATATTGTGAGTGAGTATGAAAAGCTTTGCTGAAGTCCAAAATGGTTACACCTACTGGCTTTCCCAGATCAGCTCAGTGAGTTACCCTGTTGTAGAAGGAAATCAGGTTCAACAAGCAGGGCTTTCCCCTCGTGAGGCCATGCTGGCTGTGACAAATAAATGTGTTGTCCTTCAGGTGTTTTTCAATACTTCCTTTCCATGGTTTTACCAGGCACTGAAGTGAGACTAACAGGCCTGTGGTTTCTGGGGTCCTCTCTCGGAATCATCCAGAGAGGTTTTGCGATGACATCAGCCAGCTCTTTGAGGATTCTTGGATGAATCCCATCAGGCCCCTTAGATCTGTAGTGATCCAGCTGGAGCAGTAGACCTCACACAATTTTAGGGTCAGCCGGGAGTTGAACATTCTGACAGTGATGCCTTTGCAAATTAAATCTGCCTACCTGCTTAGTGGAAGAGCATTGCCTGTCTTGTATGTGGAATGAGACAAAGGTCCCATGAAAAAATAGGAAGTGGTTATGGGAGTGAAAAATGTAGTACAGTGTCATAGGGCCTCAGCCTGAATTTGTGCGAGCCATTATTTCCCCTCAGCTGTGCAGTCATCTTCCTTGCTTAACTTCTGATTATGTCTTTCATGTAATCTGTGCTGAGTTATTTTTATATGCTGAGTCTGCTCTTATCTCTTCTACAATGTTCAGTGCTTTTCAGATTAATTTCCCCAGCTGGGTATTAGTCCCAATGTTGATGTATCACATGCAATTCAGGGGGTGTCTGCCGGTGGCTTTCAGCATTCTGTCTGTAGACCCTAAAACTTTCTTGAGGATGATACAGATGACTGTATTATGAATTCAAGTTTGTTAATACATTTTCTTAGATACTTCTAGCAAAGTTCTTGAAAATAACTTAGTGATCTATAAAATAAAAACTACTGGTTTTACTCCTTTGAATTGTCCTGTTTCTGTCCTACATACCCCAGAAATTTTGTCCTGCAGAAAAGTTTAAAAATCAACTTCTAAAGATGACAACAAAGACAGAGAAATGAAGCTCTGACCAAAAGAAAAATTGTTCAAGGTAGATTCAGAGTCTTAAAAAAACCAAACCCAAACATTAGACCTGCTTTAACTTTTATTCCTTTCATGTGTATTATTTTCTGCTTTACATCTCAATCTAGCAGTTATTCTTGGTCACATGTCCTTTAAAATTGGGGAGTTTAACATCAGTTTTATCAAAAGTTGAATACATGTTTCTAGATTTGACAGTCTTTTCTTCACACACTAAAAACTGTTTTATACAATTAATTTTGGGTTTGCTTTAAGCTGCTAGCTGTTTTTAGCTCCTAAAATTTCAGACCTCTTTATAACGTTCCTGGGGTAAGGCTTGCTCACCTAATAGCTACAACATAGCAACTGGTTGCAGCAATTTGCTCTTCCTAAGTATCTGGGATGTTTGACATTGTTATAATAAACCAGAAAATGTTCAGGGAGCTTTGTACATGAGATGGAAAACAGAAAAATTATGTTTTGCCATTTTGAAAGCAGAATATTAATAATGTTGAGAATCCAGGAGCACTTGTGTCCAGGAGCTGGCATGCAGTTTCTTCTTTGTGCTGATGTGGAGCTCTCTCTTCATTCCAAAAATGAGGACCAGTCTATTTATAGCAGTTCTTTTGACTCTGCAAAGGCTGCTGAACACTTTTTTTCAGTGTATTAGATTCCGAAAGTAATTTTTAATGTAATTAAAAGCTTAAAGGTTGGACAGAATATCAGTGAGCAGGACAGCATGGATTTTGTTGGATGAATAGTGGAGCACTTGAAAAGCTGCTTGCAAGTTGATACCCATCTTGCTGCCACTTTGTCTTGGAAAAGATATTCAGTTCTCTGAATATCCAGAGGCCTGGAAGAAGCAGAAGTAAAGAATGTTTTTCTTTCTTCATCCTAGCATACTGCTTGTTATCAGGGGAGTTTTTCCAGCTGCTTGTTCACCCATAGTGGTTTTGTTCTTCTGCTTTGAAGGAGAGTAGCATGTCTCAGGCTTTAAGGATTTCCTATTCTCATAGCAAAGTCTAGGAACAAATAAAACTCTGCACTGAAAAGGTTTGCGAGGAAAAGCTCTTTGCTGTCATGGATGGGATGCTGACACACCTATGGAAGAGGGCAAGGGAACTGGCAAGGTAGTGCCACAGCAAACCCCTTCTGTTCTTGCTCTCCAGTGAATATCCACCTGTCGCTGCAACAAAATTTGGTGCTTTGCAGTGTGATCAGTTGGACTATCAAACAGTTTTCCTCTTAATTATCTAATGCAACATTATTTTTCAAGTATGTTTTGTGATGCTATACAGTTCAGCTGTAAGAGACTAAACATGAGCAGTAGCAGAAGTTATTGCTTTTATTGCTGCGTCTGTTAGGGTTTGTTGTTATAGTTGTGGTGTGCTGAGAGAGGGTAGGACCTGCAGGCCACTTTTTTTTTTGCTGTTTAACTACATTAGGTCTAATTTAATTCTCTTATCAGTGAAATCCTCAACTGGCAGCAATTCTAGATATTAGGTCTGGCACTTGGATCTTTTTTGTTGGAATCTAATAACACAGTCAGAACATTAGTTTTTCCCAAAAATGTTAATGTGAGATACTGTCACATCAAGAGCCACTTTAAAGACTCATTCAGTCTACTCACTTCAGAGGAAGGCAGTCAACAAGCTAAGTACCAGAGTTGCATTATTGAAGTGTATTTTTTATATTCTCTTCCCATTTGATTTCAGATTATTGTTTTAAGGGTGTTACATTCAGATGTGGTGGTGATGCCTTAGAGAACCTAGAAATGAAACAACACACTTTCTGGATAATACTAATATAGGAGATAACGCAGAGATTGCTCTTTATTGGAGGCCTCCGGGCAGATATGGAAAATGTCCACAAAACACCCACCCCCCCTCTCCCATAGGATGAATACAGTTTTATAAGTTTAGCAAATTAGCATAATTGGCAAAAATCACCAATTAGAGACATAAGTGGTAAGGTAATTCCCCCTGGTTCAACTCTCTCTGAATCCTGCCCCCTCAGATGGGAACCAAACTTGGCTTGTAAAAATGTGTGTTGAAGAGCTGGTTTCAGCCTTGGCTTCCAGGGAGAACCAAGAAGGGATAAGGGCCTTGTAACCCCCCAGGGCTTGGAGCTCTGGAATATGTTTTGTCTTTCTGCCTACAGAAAAGGTAGGGGAAAGTACTGGGACCACAAATACAATAATAGGTTACAAATATATGTGTAAAGAATACAGAGAATATATAAAGGAAAAAAGACAAAAATCAATTTGGCATCAGTGGGACAACTGCTATTAGTCTATACAACAAAATGCCTATCACAACATTGGAACAGAAGGTGTAAGGATTCTGTAACAGTAAGAAAAAATTTCTTCACAGAAGGGGGATTAGATATTGGAAGGGGCTGCCCAAGGGGGTGGTGGAGTCATTGTCCCTGGAGGTGCATAAGAAAAGACTGGACATGGCACTTGACATGGTGGTGTCCAGTCAAACTTGGACTCCATGACCCCAGAGCATTTTTCCAACCCTTATTCTGTGATTCTGTAATTAATATCTTTAAAGTTCATGAATGTATTTTCTATTGTACCTACAAATGGTGGAAATCAGAAGACATATATGCTGCATTTTTCAAGTTATGCACAGCTCAAAATACCTAGTTACCCTTCTGTTCCTCTTAAAGCATAAAGATGCCTCTGACAAAATGTTGAATTTTCTTATTTTAGACATGCATCTGCTAATATTTACCCTATCTATTTCTCCTGTCGTTCCATAAAATTTTGTCAGTGTTGAAATGAACTATCTGTTGGTGAATGCGCAGCTGCTCCTAAAAAGTGCTATAAAACAGTAGTTTTATCTGTTTGAGTGACAGACACAATTTAGTTTTGGGTTTGAAATTGCCATCACATCTAAAGATCAGTGTTGTGGAGAGATTTGTATTCCTAACTATTGAAAATCAAAATATTTCTTCTGGTCTCTTACCTGTGATGCCAAAATTTTAAGTGCTCTCGTGATTTGTTCTCTAAATATATGGGCACATGCATGCACATGTGTTGTGTGTTCACTAGGTGAGCTGCACAGCAAGAAGAGGCTGTGCTGGGCACGACATTCAGCCATTCCTGCAGAGATGCTCTGAATCATGGAGTTGGTGCTGGTTTGTGATGACAGTGTTACTGAGATAATCTCCAAAGTTAGGTTAAATAAGAAATATCTAATGAGGCTGAGGGAAGTGATTCTGCCCCTCTGCTTTGTTCTGGTGACCTGTGGTGCTGTGTCCAGCTCTGGGGTTCCCAGCACAGGAAGGAAACTGAGTCCAGAGGAGGCCACCAAGATGATGGGAGGGATGGAGCAGGTCTTCTACAAGAAAAGGCTGGGAGAATTGAGATTTTTCAGCCCAAGTTTTTGGAGTGAAGTAATTGTGGCTTTCCAGTACCTGAAGGGAGCCTTCAAGAAAATTGGAGACTTTTTACAAGGATATGTAATGACATGACAAGGGGGAATGGCTTCAAACTGAGAGAGAGTAGGTTTAGATTAGGTGTTAGGAAGGAATCCTTTACTGGTGAGGCACTGAACAGGCTGCCCAGAGAAGCTGTGGATGCCTCATCCCTGCAAGTGTTCAAGGCCAGGCTGGATGAGGCTTTGAGCAACCTGGTCTAGTGAAAGGTGTCCCTGCCCATGGCAAGGGGTTGGAACCAGATGATCTATTATTTGACTGTAGAGGATATTACATTACTGAAAATAATTGGCACAGCTTGAAGAGGGCTGTTGATCTGTTAACTGCCACTGATTCTGGAGGAGGAATTTATTTTGTGGCATTTCTTATCAGTGTATTCTTAGAATCTTTCTGAAGTTAAGTTAGAAAAATAATTGTTTTAAGAGCTAAAGCTAATGCATAAGCATTTTTTAAAGTAAAACCTTTAATTTCAGATGGTACCATGCAAAAGTAACTTTTCACTTCCTCTTTTTTAATCTCTAAGATTAATTCATAGTTTCAAGTTTAAAGTTGACTTTGTGTTATGAAAATTTTTTTCTCACCTTCAAACCTGTCTCTTTGTCATTTGTTTAAATATGACTATTTCAATTTGCTTTTAGAGAACAGTTTGAAGAAGGTTTCTCTGTACACAAATTTTAGTTAACGAACGTAGGGGAAGAGAACTTGCCATGTAAGTACTTCCTGAAAAAAAATCTTGTACAGAAATAAAAGGATATTCTTCAGAACAATTTTTAGTCTAAGTAGACAAGGCTACCGTGTGCATACAGAACAAATTCTAGGTTACTACATAATAAACATAAATGCACACTTGTGAATGTGGATTCCAGACTTTTTTCATCTAAGCCTATCTTGACACTGCCATCTCCACCTGTCCTGGGATTTCTTGAGCCATTCACTTAAGGGGAAAATTCCCTCCTTCCCACTCTCACTTCTCATGTGTCAGCAGAAGCCCAGGAGCTCCGGGAAGCTGCAGCCCCAGGCTCTGACCTTTTATAAAGCTGGCAGAGGTCTGGGGAACTTTGTGTTCTGTCTCAGCACCCCTCGCCTCCCTAGTGCTGTGTGAGAGTCTCTCTTACCAGCTGGGAAAAGAAATTTGAGACCCATTACCACTTACCTTATAAATGCACACTTTTCTTTGTCTTTAGTCAAATATGAGCACCTTTATGTTTCAGAATGGTTATTAAAAAGCAAAGATGACAAAATTTGTCTTTCTCTGAAGTACACTTTTCTAAGTTCTGAAAATAAAAGCAGTTTATCATTATGCCTTGCAGACCTAGCATGGAGGGAACCTGTGAAATTCTATTCAGTTGAAGTAATTTCAAATGTAGGTGCTATTTAAAAGTTGTAATCATGTTTACTGTCTGAAATATTTTACTAGGTTTAATAAACAGGAATATTTTGTTTGATAGGTTAGTTGAAGCTCTGGCGTAAGTGCAAAGGTGAGACTTCATCCAATGCACTACTTTTAATACCGTAGTGCTTTTTTCTTCATTACAATGAAGTGTCTTATGTTCCTCATGCAATCAGGTTATATGGATCCTAAAATACTTGATGATGTTGTTCAGTTTTTCTCCAGGAAGCTGAACAATAAATTCAAGAGTATCACATTAATTGAATGACATTTCCTACTAATAATAAAATTTCTGTAGTCTGTCTTCAGTGTGTGAGGTTAATAATGATTTTAAAAAATTGAAATAAGTATAGAAATCATCCTTTGATGTATTTTCATCTTAGGCTAATTTCTTCTTGATGATGATTTAAATATGGATCTGGAAAAGGGAAAACATAACCCGATTTTTAAAAAGGGGGAAAAGAAAGATCTCAGTGCCCAGCAAGTCCATGGAGGAGATCCTCCTGGAGACTAAGGCATATGGAAAATAAGGAAATTATTAGTGACAGCCAGTATGGCTTCACTAAGGGCAAATCATGTCTGAGAAATTTGGTGGGCTTATATGACAGCGTTGTGACAGTGGTGGCTAAAGGCAGAGCAGCTGTGTCATCTGCCTGGACTTGTAGAAATAACACTGTCCCATGCTTGTCTCTAAACTGGAGAGATGTGGATTTGATGGGTGCAACAGTCAGTGGATGAGAAATTGGCTGATCAGTCACACTCAGAGTTGTGGTCAGGCTTGAGAGGTGAGCCCAGGCAAACCTCGTGAAGTTCAGCAAAGACAAGTGCAAGGTCCAGCACCTGGGTTGGAACTAAACATAAGGACCCTTCCAATCCAAACCATTCTGTATTTTTATGATTCTCTATACAGAACCTCTAAAATACACAGTAGGAAAAAACTGCCCTGTCAAATTCCTTCTCAGCAGACCTACGACCTGCACCAGTGTGTAGCTAATTCAGAACGACTTAAGAAAGCAAAATGAACCTTTCCCATGGATATTTTCTGACAACTGGCTCATCTTTTCATATATTGGCAAGAACCACTTTAAGACATTCTGTCATTGATCTTTTTTTCATTGCTCTAATTCTTTTGCTCAGCAGGGTGAAGTACACATTGTCTTGGAAATTCCCTGCTGGTAAGCTGAGAGAAGATGTGCTCCCTGTGTCAGGAGAGCTGAACATGGGCTGCTGTGTCCACAGTGCAGCCACTTGTGTAGGATGGCTTCTGAGTGGCCCAGGTTAGCCTGTGGATTGGAGAGCAGAATTCCAAACTGAAGATTAGGTGCCTCTTTTTGTTTTGTTGTACCTAGTGGCAAGTTAAATAAATATATAATTTAGTTACCCTGATTCATTTCTCCAGTGGTTTGGTAAATATTCATTGTACCTGGTACATCATCTGACAGAAGCAGTGCAGACACAGACACAAAAACAAAGGAACCAACATATTCTAAAACCAAAAGGAAATTGAGCACTTCTTAGTTACATGCAGAGTAGGGAACACTGGAAGCAATAAAAGTAAACTTTAGGAAATAAAAATTGTCATTAGGGTGGTATTTTGAACTTGAGAAGGATCTCTTTCCTTTGCAGCATGTATTTCTCTTGGAGCACATTGGCAGCTTTTGCTGTATGCAGGTGTTCCTGCAATCACTGGTGCAAAATGCAGTGAGGAAGCACCAGAGGCTTTCTGAAGAGAAGCATTGCACAGCAGTGGCCAGTGATCAGGAAAACACTTCACATGAGTGGGAAAAAGTAAACTGCAGTCGTGGGTCCATGCAAGTCTGAGATCTTGCAGATCTTATCTGGACCAAAGACTCACCTACATTAAAATTTCCAGACATCTATCTTCTGCTCTTACTCTAGCCTGTTTTTTGGAAAAAAGTTTTACATTTTGATTAGGTGTGATAAGTTTCTAAAACTCATATTTGCATGACCTTCTCAAATTAAAGAAAATACTTGATAAACTGTTATTTCTGATCAGTGTCATAATTTCTAAATAAAAATTTTCTTTTAAAATTGTTTTTAAATGTTACAACAGCAGCAAAGAAACATAAGAAAAGTGACGTCCTGTATTACATTCATATTAGGATGTTCAAATATTTAATTTTTCGATATGTTTCAGACCTTTTGCTTCTCCCACTGTTACTTTCTAGCAGTTCATCACTGGGTTAGGGACCCAAGCACTAAAATGCAGGGGTAGAAATATAGGACAAAATTAAGCTACCTACACTGACAGTCTTTATTTGAAAGAAATAGGACTGAACACTCCCTTGACACTGGTTTCATATCTTAAGCTATAAATTGGTCTGAAGAGGGTTTGGAGTGGCAGAGCTTGACTTACCAAGAGAGTTCTCTGCCAAGTATGGTGTCCATAGCAGAAGAGTGAAGCTATTTGGAAGCTTTAGGAGCTCCTAGGTGAAATTGCTGCCTTTTTTCTTTTTACTCCTTAGGTTTATTTATAGTTACATACAGTTTTTTTATTCCAGTTTGCTTGCACTGCTGCTCTGAGTGAGTTTGAAGCAGGTGATCTGTATGTTTACAGCAGCATGCCTGAACTAGTGAGCCAAGCTAAGTAGCAGGATGGGTTTGCCTGGGCCTGGCACAAGCTGGGACACCAGTGAGGGCTTTGGTTTGTCATTGTCTTCTGCCAAGTCAAGTTGGAACCCAGTGGAGCTCACTTCTACTTGGTGAAGAGCCTGTATACAAAGGCAGGCCTTTCTCTGCAGTATGCAGCAGGTCTTAGTTTTCTGCAGGGCTTGTTCAGTGATGGTAATATTGTCAGCCTTGTGAGTAGCTCCTAATGTGTTCAACCTGGCCATGTTTGCTGTCCCCTCTCATAATTTCTGTATGTGTCACTCACTATTTCTGCACATTAAGGAAGTTCAGACACCTCTTCCCAAGTATATTTAAATTAGAATGTTGGAGGAGACCAGGGGTACAACTGAAAGCCAAATGGATTTTGTAAAAAGGAAGTTGTCTCAGTTTGCTGATACACATTGTTTTCCTCTTACCTTCTGGGAGAAGGGTTAAGTACAAATTAACCCTAGAAGTATCTGTTTTCTTTCAGGTTGTGGCCAGGTATCTTCTCCCAGCTATTTTCTTCCTTGGGTACCTTGTCATAGTCACCTGTGCTTATGAGTTGTCAGCATTTTAGATGCAGAGATCTGGGCTAGTCCTGCTACATTCATTCCACTTAATCTAGGAGAGAAGTAATCACTCCTACAGAGCAGCCCATCTCTCATGAAGCAGGTGACTGCCTGGGTACACTAAGCATCCATTGGAAGCACTAAATATAGTCTATTTTTAAAAAGTGTGAAGTTCTTCATTTGTATAGTCACCAAAGAGGAAAATAAAATAACAAAGCATTATTTCAGATGTTGTTTACTATTTATTCCTCTGATGTCATATCCAGTGGGGCATGAGTGTCATTAAGGAGTATAGGTACTATACTGTATGTCAATTCAGATATTGCATCATGACTGGGATGCATATACCTCTCCTTAAACTATTTAATTCAATGTAATTTGAATTATTTATTAAACTGTGTAAGAAATGATTAAGCAAGGTGGGTCAGACATGAGAAATTAGGCAGGGCTATTCACCAGCGGGTCAGAAGACAAGACTGTAGTTTCGAAGTTTTGAATTCCTTAGGGTAATTCAGTATAATTAATTCATAAAATTTAAAATAATTATCTTGTAGTATGATGAAAGTAGGGCTGTGCTTTTGGTCAGTGCTCCTAATGAAGTGAACTCATGTTCATGTGCAGGTTCTCGTTTGTGTGTGCCCCAAGACCTTCTTTGGAATGTTATCTCTAAACTTGAATTTCATTAGCTGGTATTTCATCCCATGTGGCCTGCCCACCTGCTTTTTGAGGTTTTTATTGTGTAAGTGTTGATTTTCAATCTCTTTTACAGCTCATGTATGTGTAGCCGTTGTGCTGCTTTCATCTGTGTATGTGTATGGTATTCTTCTCCATTTACTGTGTCATGGTCCTAACATACTGAGTAATATTCTGCTATCATGTGAGAGCTGGGTTTATTTTTAACTCATTTGGTTCACTGTTGAGTTGTATCATTTCTATTGTGTTCCCTTTTCCATTTCTGCTTCTGTTCTCAGCTCAGAGTACAAGCACAGCAAGGACTGGGGTTCCCCTCACTGGATTACAATAAAATTGTTTTTCCTGTAATTGTTGACTGTCTAATAGGTTGCAGTGATTTTTAAGGATGTTAGGCAGTTCATAAATAGTTATTTATAGTAGTTATTTGTGTGTGTGTAAACACGTCTGTATATCTATAGTCTTAATATAGATATATTTTATTAAACTCAAACTATTTTTTTTTTACTCCTTATAGAGGTCACATGTGATACTAATGAATACAAATAACAGTTACAAGTTTTTTGTGGTTTATGTCTTTATTACTTTCTATTGGTTTTGGGGCTCAGCTTGCTCTAGACTCTTTTGTACTTTATGGTGAACTTGATTCTTTTGATACTGAGAATATATAGCATCATAATTGGTACCCGAAGATGGTAAGATTTTTCCAGTTTCACTTCCATGATCCTTTCCTACTTGCTTGTGGAATGCAATTTCCTTGATCTCTAATGATAGTGCTGAATACCTTGTCCCAAAACATCTTAAGGGTTCAGACCTGTCACCTTTCAGTTCATTGTGCTTTGTGAATCCAAACTCTGCCCTTCTCACTGGGGTGGGAAATGTATCACAAATCTTTCTTTTGTTTAGCAGAACTCAGTATTCTTCCATGGCTTCTGCAAGGTGGTGAGACAGCTAAAAACAAATTATCATGAGGCTCACAGCAACCACTGAAACTACTCTTAACACTAGACTTCTCCCAATTGCCAGGTTATAAGCTTAATTACATATTGGATGAGAAGAAAGGTTTCTGTTTTATTGACAATAGTTCAATGAAGGTATCCTCTCTAGTATTAGGAAAACTTGAAGTCCTCCCTCCCAAAATGCTCATATGAGTAAGAAATCCTGTCTAGTTGACTCTGTTCCTTCCAGAAAACTCTGGTTATGTACTGTATTGTAAACAGCAAGTAAGGGGCTTTGTTATTACCAAAAGTTGTTAGTATGAAAGCACAGATAAACTATCTTATACAGAACAAATGGAAAAATCAGGGATGGCTTATCAATATATGTATGGTACATATAAGACAGTGCATATTTTTGGAGGAAAAAGTTTCTCTTCAGGCATAACTCCATTTCCTTGACACAGGTTAAAAAAAAAAAAAAAGGTGAGTAATAAAACTTAGAGCTATCTGTAACACTGGCCTAGCTCTTATAAACAAATTATGGAACTTAAGGTAGATGCAATTTTATCACTTCATGGTGTAAGCTACTATAATATGCTTTATTTAAAGCATGGAAATCCAGTTAGAAGGTATAGCTGTGTAGAATACCAATGCTGCCTCACTATGGGGAAAGACTGAGAAGAGTGGATCCTTTACACTGTTTCCTAGGGTGTTTATGGGTGTAGATAAATGTTTTGATAGCAGTGAAGTTCTTAATTGAATTCTGAAGTTGATTCAATTCCTAATTTAATTGAACTTCTGAATATTTATGAATAACTTTATGCAGGAGGTCACTCTTGCTTTATGGTGAGACCATGAAACATCAAGATGCAGGAGGATGGTGAGGTTAGGTGTGGTTCTGTGGGGATGCAGCTGCTGGGCATGGCCAGCTCCAAGTGCAGGTGCAAAGAACAATGCCTCCTGCGTCTGTCCAGATGCATCAATACTTAAATATGACACTTCAGGATTAAGATATCTTTTGAGTTTGCAGAAAGATTTAGGTATTTTTGCTGCTCATGGGAAATAATAGCTTTTTTAGAATGAGGTGCAGAGCAGCCTGTGAACTGTATAAAACACCTTTGAGCAAAATCTGGTAAGGAAGTGAGGCTTGTAACTGGGTTAAACACCTCAGAAAGGTTTGGGGAGTGGGGAGCATTGGGGTCCGTTACTCATAGAGGTCATTTTCTGAAATGAACCACAGTGGAGCAGGTAAGAACTATGGATATATGGGTGGATATGGCACAATGTATCAGTAGGCCTTGAAAATCACAGGCAAGCCTCTGTTTATAGAGAGGGCAGCAAAGATGGTGCAGGGCCTTGAGGAGAAGCCAAGAGAGGAGCAGCTGAGATCACTTGGGCTGTTCAGCCTGCACAAGAGGAGACTGAGAGGAGACCTCACTGCAGCCTGCAGCTTCTTGAGGGCAGGAGGAGGGACAGACACTGATCTTTTCCCTCTGGTGACCAGTGACAGGACCTGAGGGAATGGCCTGAAGTTGTGTCAAGTGAGATTTTTAGTTTTGATATTAGGAAAAGATTCTTAACGCAGAGGGTGGTTGGGTACTGGAACAGGCTCCCCACATCTGGTGCTGTGGCCACTGCCTACCAGAGATTCTGAAGTGCTTGGACAGCGCTCTTGGTCTCATGGTGACATTCTTGGGGTTGTCCTGTGCGGGTCAGGAGTTGGACTTTGTGTTCTTTTGAGTTCCTTCCAACTCAGGATATTCTATGATTCTATGAGTATCAAGTCAAGTTAGAAAAACAAAGCTTGTAATAGAAGGAGTGTTCCAATACTTTCCACAGTAACAGCAAAGCATGGGGTCAGTAAAATGAGAACTATTTGGGTTTTTTTTCCCTACTAATTTTTCTTTTTCTGGTAGTGCTAAATTAACGTCTTTAATTGGAGTCCGCTTAACTATTATAGTGCTTCTGAGAAAAAAATTGCATAATTTTTATTGTTTTTTGTCTTAGCTAATTGATAAAGAATTGATTTCAGTGTTGTTGTATCTGTCATTTTATCAAGTAGTCTTGAATCTCAGAAAATATGGGGAATGGGAAAAAATTAGAGCTTCTACTTGTGCAGATCTTTTCCTCCTTTTCTTTGTGCATTAATTTCTAATTATTTAAAATCTCAGGAATAATAGAAAACAGTCTCATATGACAGGGTGGTACATAAGTTGTTTCTTTGTCCTGTTCTTCTGGGAAAACAGAGAGAAGCTGTTTCATATTCGCATGAAATGTTTGCATAATACACTTACTCATGCAGTTCTGTGTATTATATTAACTTAATTTGTATTACTTTATATTTGTAAATAATGCCGTTAAAGCTGGATTTTGTGAGCAAGTCTTAATAGTTCCATTTCTTTCAGATCTGTTTGCAAACTACCACATAATTGGCCTGGTTTATTGATCTTACAGAGATTTCGTGTCTGACACTGCACCAGTTAATAAAAGGTTTTGTTGGCTTTCTTTAAACTGAGTATTTGAGAACACACAGTTCTGTTATGCTGTAGAATTTAAATTGCTTATGTACTGGAATATTTACTACCTTCTTTGTTGTTTCATTTCAGAATGACCTTATTTAAAAATGTATGAGGCTATTTATAATCGACTCTGTGGCAGTGATTAAAGAGGTGTGAATAATAGCTTATTGGAAGTTGACAGCTCCTTGTTTGCTAAACTGCTGTTAGAACGTTTATGCTGCTCAGTTGTACCTCATTTTTCTGAGGGGAAGCTGCATTTTGACAAGTGCACAGAACAGGTATATGTGGCTGACATTTTTATTATTTAAAGAAAACATTTTGGGTTTATTTCTTTAACTGCACAAAGTTAATTAATTGCTTTCTCTGTGCCTAATGATCTGTCTATAGTGTGCTAGTAAAATAAGAATGAACAAATGTATTTTTACTTGCAAAAATCAGATGTTGTTCTTTCTGAATAAAAAGTGTAGCTCCAAACATGTTTGATCAAGCAGCCAGGCATCTGTCTTTCTGATGAGGGTAAGACTGGTCTCTGATGTTTTTGATTTGTGATTAGGATTCTAAATATCTCTAACTTCAGGAAGGCAACCAGGTAATTTTTTTCATTGCTATTCAAAAATCAGAACAAAGGAAAAAAGGACCGCGATTTATTTATTTGCAAGTCACCTTGAAGTAATTCAGTTTTTTGTAACACCATACATAGACCCAATGAGCTTGAAGATAAGACTGATAATAAGATAATGCTCAGTGTTTATCCATGCACCTGATAACACAAATAACTTTCTGGCTTTTGCTCTGCCATCTCTAGTATCCCATTCAACCTAGTGGACCCATTTTAAACGTCCACTATAAAATTAGGAATTAAAGCCCCTCTTCACTATTGTGTCTTGGCTTATGGGAATAAGTAGTTTCTTGTAGGTTTGCACACTCTATGGTGACAGTATAAAACATAAAACTTTTTAGCTTATTTCTGAGAGGGTATGTCAGAATACCACAGGGACTGCCATGAGCATCTTGAGTTTCTTTTAACCAAAAATTGGTAGTAAATTTTCTCCATTACAGCACTGCCTTTTAGCAGTGACCTGACCATAACATCAGAACTGTATATTCAAAGTGTTTAATAAATGGTGCAGAAATTCATCATTTCAGATTGGCTTATTAATAAAAACATTCTACTGATCCTACTGCACTATATCATGTATAATGGTACAAGTCACAGTAGAATTACAGAAAGAATGTACAATTTTGCTAGATCCTTTAAGAATTCTTAATAGAATAATTGGTACTAGCAAAATGCTGTCATATAGGTTATCACTCTGTGAGCATTAACTCATAATTTCACTGGTTTTACTCCATAAGGCACTAAAATGAGATTGTGCATAATTAGTATTCAGAGTGCACAGAGCTCATGGAATACCATAGGATCTAGATTTTTTTAAAATAAATATGTTGTGAAATTATTCTTCATTACTTCAGTTCTTAAAAACTAGTTTGGGCTTTTTTACAGAGAGGGGATGTTGTTTCTTAAGTGTGTTCAGGTTATGACAATATATTGTTTTCAGCTCTTCTGGTTCATTCAGCTTCCTCAAAACTCTGCTTCAAGTGGCCAGAAATGAATGTGAGGTTCCACTCAGGAGCTGGCTGGTTTGTAGTGTTGAGTGTTTCCATTGTGGGTACTCAGTCAAAATGCCTGGGAATTCTCCTGGAGAAAGGAATCTGAATGTCATATGGCTTGAGTTTTCCTCAAGTGTGTAGATACAGTATATGTCAAGAGTATGTAGCTTTGCAAAACAAACAGAATTTTATATGAAAAAATTATTTGGAATATCAAAGTTCTAGAACTCTGTATGGTTTTCTAAGTGCCTGAAATAGTTTGTCTTGCTTTTATGTTGTTTATGTATGCCTTATTCTCAAAGCAATGGCCCTAAGATTGTACTTTTTCATCCAAAAACATCACCTGAATTTGCTGTTGAGCTAAGCATCATAGAATTTGCTTTAATGTATGCTATATTCTTTAATATACTATAAGTAGTGTCTCTTTTTTTTTTATTATTTCCTCAAGATTGCTAACTTTCCTGATCTTCTCTTGTATGTTTAACATCACTTTTGAGTTACTTAAAAAGGCAGTGCTGCTGTCCTTTCAGTACAGCAGGCATTTTACAATTTGACTATTTATCTGAAATTCTTAAATTTATCTGAAATTATCCTTTTAAATTCTACTTCATCCTGGCCACCCTGATAGTCTTGTGTCTCAGAAGTCACTGTCATTGGTCAAAACTTCTAGTCACAAGGAGTTTAAATTATTCTTGTGTTAAGAAAGTTTAGTTCCTTTTGTGGTTTTTAAAGTCTTTAAGTAGACATGAGTGGTATTACAACACCGTCATGTTGGAGAAGGAACCTGGAATGAAGCCAGTGTGGGGAATGTTCACATGTGTTTCTGTGCACTGTGTAGTAAACGAAATGTTTAATTACACACTCAGTTTTTTTTTCCTCTTTCCTTGTGTGGCCTTGAGTTAATGAGCAGACCTCCTAAGTGAGCCAGATGATGGAATTGTCACAGCACCTCTACAGCTTCTGCTCTCCGGAGTGTAGAGATTACCTGCAGTGGCCAAAGCCTGGTGCTTCCTATTAGACTACAGTGTTTATTAATTGATCTAATCTAGCTGGGAAAGCAAAGGCGATTTTCACTCTTATGCTAAATGGTTTTTAAAGTCATGTTGTATTTAAATGGTAATGTGCAGCCTTGTGGGTCTGTTCTAAATTCTTTGCTCTTTATCTCTCTGGTTTCCTTGTCCTCCAAAAAGAACCAATATGTCATTTATGTCAGCTTGCAAAAAGATGGGTGTTCTGAAGGCAAGAGTAAACTTACTGACTCATATTTTCAGAGAGAACTTATTTCACCTCATGTCTCGTGTTTGGCTTAAAAAATAAAATTCCAGGATGAGATTTCATAGGTGTCTCCCAGTTTTTACCAGTCCCCAACAGATCTCTCAAGCTTCTACACAGTGTCTTTAACCACAAAGGCTCATCCTAATAATTATTTTTCTTAACATTCATGGAGTTCATAAAAGTTGTAGATTTAACTTGGGATCCCTAGAGCAGTATGAATGTATTTGGCTATTACTGGTATATACAATAATATTTTCAGCTACTTCATTAGACTTTTTACCAGGCAGCTCTTCATACTGACCATAACACCTCTGAGTATTGTACTTTCTGTGCTAAAGGAAAGTTAGGGCACAGAGTCTTTTCATACAATCCTCAACACAGTGGAAATGTGTCTTTTCCCCTCTACTGCTGCCTTTCCCAGAAGTGCTGTTTCTGTCAGGCAGCCTTGCAGTGTTGTGGTTGTTTTTTTTTTCTTTTTAAACATCTCATCTCATCTCTCCACCTTCATTGTGGCCATTTGTTTTTCATGAGTAAATTGATTTCTTATTCAGTGACGACTTCTCAGTAGCCTTCTGCTCACTGACTGTGGTTGTGCTCTAATCCTGAATCCATTTCCCTGCTCCCCCCTTTCTCTGAAGGCATCACAGCTTCAAAAAAACTAAATTCCCCTGAGAAACTACTCTGGTATTGATGTAGCCCCTTCTGCAATTGCGATTGCTCTAGGAGATCCCGTTTATTTTAGTTACACTTGTAACCATCAAGATGTCTCAACTGCTTTTAGAAGGAACAGAAGATTAGATAGATCTTAATAAAGAGTGTGAGTATGTTCCTGGAAATATCATCAGAGGCTGGAAAACGTATTTCTCTTTTTAGAAGATCCAAAAGTCAGGTCTGGTCACATTTTAATTCTTCAAATTCCATGTTTTCTTGCTCTAGTTTCCTTAGGAAATAAAAGGTTGAAAAGGTTGTAAGACTAGAGATGTTTAATGTCTGAGCTATTAACAGCCAACTCTTCATTGTTAAGATTCACAAATGGGGTAACTAGGTTAAAATGTTTTTTATTTTTAGCATTATTTTTATTGCTGCTATTCCTTTTCGTAGCATATCAGTGAATTGCAGTTGCACTGTTCTGACAGAGCAAATAAGATTCTTAAAAACTAAAATCTGCTCTAGAAATACTGTCTATAAAATTAAACTATTACATACATTAAAGTAGCTATAGGTAACACTTCCTTTGCTGTCTTCAGTAGCTCTCTGGCTTGTACTTTTAACCAGATAGCTCTTAAAAATCTCTCAGATGCCGTCTGTGAAGCAACAAAAAAATTCACAAGGTATTTAGAAGCTTTTCTCCCTTTTTAGAATTTGTGTCTCTTCATAGGAGACCTGATACAGTAAGCTTGAAAATCATTTGCCTTCTAAACAAATGAGTTTTACCTGTAACCCACACATTGAGGTTTGTTAGGGTTCATCTGTTTTTGTAGTAGCCTTTACAAAGGAAAGTTTGACTTGCAGTGACTGCCAGAGGTTTCTTGCTGTCTTCTTCAGTACTTATCTGGAATCAGACACACCTAAGTTGCTTTCCAATTGTCTTTTCAATTTGTTTACAAAAAGTTGGCAAAATTAAAGAATGCCTCTAATATGTGTCAAGTCATTAACATGAATAATTATGGGTGTGGATGGGGGGGTTGTTTGTTTTGTTTGTCTGTTTGTTTGTTTTTTAAACTTGTCTCCCTCTTTAAGCTACCCTGTAACTGGTCCTTTGTTGGATTGTTCTTTATTGCTGTTTGTTTACCTTACATATGAATTTCAGTGTTTCATGAAACAGATAAGCTCTTTTAAATTAAAGTCTCAAAATTATTGACTTCATCCTTGTGTAGGCAGTGGGAATTCGGAGGTGTTGGACTAAATTGAATGCTATTATTCAGCACCATTAACCAGTCTTGGAACACACCTGCTATACAGTAAATTCCACTATCATATTTAAAATCTTAGTTTTCTTTTATAAATTGATATTTTGAATCCTCTTTATTTGCTTTATTTTTTAAAGTATTTTTTGGTTAGGAACTTGTTTTAGGAACAAGCTTCACTGTGCCATGTGTTGATCCTCTGCAAACATGCATGCATGTTTTCATAGAAATTCAGTGTGACATGTCTTTGCATGCTGTTAAAAGTAATTATGAATGGTTAAGAAAAGTTTTAACTTTGGCTTATTAGCTACTGTTCATTCAGCTCACTTTACACTCATATTCACACTGTCTGAAGAATGTCAAAAAAGCTGTTTTCTTCCTTCCACTGTTTTGTGCCAACATTTAATTTACCCCTCCAAATAATTATTACAGATAATATTATATAAACATAAATAATAATTATCAGCAGTCTCTTTTTTATATATTTTTAAAGGTAGGAACAAATGAGTGAAAGATTAAAAAAATATTTTTGTGACTAGAAAATCAAAATAGTGTGAGGAATAATTCACTTTAGAGTTTATGAAGAAACAGATGTGAGGCTGAATGAAGCAAAGCAGCTGAGGGAGTTTCTCTGGAGGTGCAGCAGAGGACAACACAGAGGTTTTTTCTGGATCTCAGTCACATTACACAACCAATTACTTCAGTTCTGGTCAATAAGGAAAGCTATTTCTTTTCCAAGTAAATGCTTTCTTGGCCATTGCTTCTTTAAGATAGATAAATACTTTAAATTAGGTAAAAAATAAATAGGAATGTTAGAAATCCTGGCACTTGAGTCAGTTTACAGCTGTTTCTCCCTGTACAGGGTTTGTTTATGAATTTGACATCTCTCTTGAGAGAGCCAGATTATATTCCTAAATCATTGGGCAATGTACAAATTTTCAGCAGTTGATAGGAATTTCTGTTGCTGGTAGGATTCAGAAATACCTGAATGAACTCTAATCAGAGAAATACAAGGCTTAAAAGCAAGGGTTCTCTTTTGGAAAGAACTGTGATGCTCAGGAAGGGGAAGAGTAGGAGCCCTCCCTGGGGATGCCAGCAGCCTCCAGGATGGCAGGAAAGGCAGACAGTGGCCTTCTTCCCTGCTCCATTGCTCTGCCAGTCAGGGAGCTGTTCCAGCGCTCAGACACCCTCTGGGGAAAACCCTTTTGCTGGTATCCAACCCAGACCTTCCCCAAAACAGGCCGTTTCCTCGTGTTCTGTCACTGGTTACAAAGGTGTAGAGTTTGGTGCCTGCTCCTCATTTCCCCTGGTGAGGATGTTGAAGGCCACACTGAGGTCTCTCCTCAGTCTCCTCCAGGCTGAGCAGACTGAGTGACCTGAGCCGCTCTCGTACGGCTTCGCTTCCAGACCCGGCACCATCCTCGGGGCCCTCCTTGGACACTCTCTAACAGCTCAATGTCTTTTTATGCGGTGGCTCCCAAAACTGCCCCCAGCACTTGAGGTGAGACCGCCCCAGCTCAGAGCAGAGAGGAACAATCCCCTCCCTTGCCTGGCTGTGCCTGATGTCCCCAGGACAGGGTTGGCCCTCCTGGCTGCCAGGGCACTGCTGGCTCAGGTTCTGCTTGCCATGGACAGGAGCCCCAGGTCCCTTTCTAAAACTCTGCTCTCCAGCCTCTCATTGCCCAGCTTACTCTGCCACATAAGTTCAGACAGAGATAATATCATGTCATCATGTGATGTCTGCTCTGAAGTTCCTGGCTTTGCAGAGTATTTTCTTATTAGTTAAGACTGTTTTGATAGGTAGTGTCATTCTTCAAGGCTAGCAGTGCTGTTTTCTCAGGATGTTATTTCACATTTTAAGTTAACAGTCTGAAACACTTTGCTAGAACATTTAATAGTTCAGTAGTTCATCTGAGTAACTTACACTGAGAGCTGAATGAATTTTTTTTAATTAAGGCTAGTGCCTAATTTACTATGTCTTTGTGTTAGAGTACATATAGGAGTGTATTTCAGAAAGAGGCTCTTGTATGTGTTCCTCTTCATTCTTGCAGCACTTTCTCAATGCTGATTTGAATCTTTATATATCTCTGATGGGAGCAGCTGTAGTGTCAGTATCACCATGGCTGTGTAAATCCTGAAAGTTTACTGTGTTCTCATACCTTCTTTGGCTAGGAGACCCCTCTTTTAGCATGTGCTTAGGATGACTGTGAAATATTACAATAGGTAGATAGGGCTTATTCTTCAACATGGAAGCCAAAGAGCTGATTTTTCCAGTTTTTGGTTAGAACATTTGTGTCTAAGTGGCTTTGCAGGGAGATGCAGTCGCTATATGGAAACAATTTATGTACAGGAATGGAATGGTGTAAATCCAGATAACAGTTTTAAAGAAGTTAACCCCAGCTTTGGAAGCATCTATCACAAATTACTTGATCTTCAGAGAAAAATAACATCTTGCTAATGTCTGCTGTGGAATACATTCATAGTCTTTTGAAGTATTTTCAAGAAGTTAGTATGGCAAAATATGTTTGTTTCCTAAATATAATATCAGAAATACCAATTAAGTTCAATTTTGATTTGTATAAATATAAAAATTCTTATTTAAATGTATAAAATCCCACTGACATAAAACCTGCCATTGCCATTTTAGCAATGTATATAGTCCTTGTGGGATGCATCTTTTGAAAATTAAATTATTCCTTAAGCTTTAGTTTTCCATTTAAGCAGGATAAATGAAGCCTTTCATAATCTCATGTAGCCACCTGTTTCAAGAAAACACCAGGGATTGTCTGTCCTTGAAATCCAGTAAAATGCTGCAAATTGCATGTTTCTTGACCATCTCTTTTTTCATGCTCTTACACTGCAGTAGATTCCTAGGAATGATAGCTGTTCATTATCTTGCAAAGAGAACAAGTCACACTTAGAATTTAGATGGTGCTTTATTTCCCACTTCACACAAATAAATTATATAAATGGTCAGTGATTTCATATTTTGAAAGAATTGAAAATCACTAATGTGAAAAATCTGTAATGTAAAAATGAGTATTGCAGAAGTATAGTAGACAGTTAAAAATTAGAGTGACTGGGAACTTGTCATACCACTCCCAGACAGCAATTTTCTGCTGCCAGTGTTTTGGTTGATTAGGTATGAATATAGAAGCAAAAAATTATGTGCATATCATACATGAATATGCATAATAAACTCATGTTAATCAAGGTAAAAAGCTATGTGTAACAAACCAGATCATCCAAATTACATGCTAAACCTATGTTCATCTACATTTTGATATCCTAGCATCTTTTTGTAATCTTAAAAAAAAGGGGGGAATTAAAAATGTTTGTTGTAACAATCTGTCATGATAATAACATATAATCACTACAAATTAGTTACCCTGAATTCAAAAGTCAGGACACATATTTTGAAAACTGAAACATAAAACATCATTAAAAGTGCCATTCTGTTATTATGTGGAATTAGAGTGAAGCCAAAATGTAAATTATCAACTTAATAGACAAATAAAGAAGTCCCTTCGCTTGTGTCATAACTAAGGACCAGCCAGGGGAGTTACTTGAATACTGGACTGTTTGAACTTATAGTCAGAATAAATAGATGGCCATTGTACATTTGACAAACTATCTGTCCCTCAAGAAATACATTTAAGAAATTACTTGGAGATTAGGAAAAAATGTTGTAAAATACAAAATGAAAATAAATTTGTACTCTCTAAATAAATGTATTTTGATAATTTATTAATTTAGATTATATTTATCTAACATCTCTTCAAATTTGCATAATTTATTGCTCTATTAATTTACGAATGAGTAAAGAATAATGTCAGAACTTCACAAGGCATGTGATTAATTTCAGTGATATGTAAGCCATATATAAAATTTTCATAAAGCTGAAGACTTTTCTAGTGGCATCTTATGATAGTCATAAAATTTTTAGGATGAGAAAAAATTTCTGTCCTAGGCTATTCTCATGTATAAAGTGTGCCATTGAAGTATCATCCTTCTGCTTATATTCAAGAGGATCTCAAAACTTTAAGGCCAAACTGCTATTCCTGTATTGTAGTCTTTTTATTATCCCTGAAATAAATATTTACTGTTTATAAACATAGGTAATGATGTTATATAAAATAAACAGTATTATGAAATGTATACATTTATATAAACATGTCAACTGTGTCTTCCTGAAGGATTTACCTGGCCTAATGATATCTGAATTGATTGAGGGATTGAGTGGCATCATGGGGTGGATTTGGTTACAAGTGATAGTTTCTACTAACCCAACTTTTTATGTAGAATGCTGTGGCTGTATAAAATGTGGCTGTCAAGTTTTTCAGCATGGATTAAGGTAATTATCAAACTGTAATTCAGATTAAGTCTTTAATGAGGATAAATCTAAGGCAACCATGTTAGAGTTGTGTTCAATTTATGCTGCAGTTGCGACCAGAAATAGGATATTGCGCTTGTTCAGCAAGTTGATCAGTATGAGGGAACTTGTGTGTAATTTTTGGTGCGTGTGGTTTATGTATGTATGTATGTTAAAATTAGTGTCTCCATCTTGCTGCAATCAAATAAGCTCCTCTTGCCACATTTTCCCAAATGATTGGAACCCATTGGTACCTAGTGCCAGTTAATCATGAGACAATTTTCTGTGGGTCATCTTTGGTTGGTGGCATTTTTCTGTGTGCAAGGGGTAATTTCTACTGTAATAATAAATCATCTTTCTAAAAACTTGTCTCTGAGAAGGTAATTGATGGTCTTATTTCCTGAATGCATCTCTTAGCTAATTTTTTTCAATATCTGAGAAGTTTTATAGAGAAAAAAATGTAAACTGTCTGGAGTTGAGTATTTTGAACAGAGACCAGAGTGGTACAGTCACCAATGGAAATGTAATTTTTTAACAGTTAAACCAACTAGGTAATACATGGACATATTTCTTCCTCTCAGCCTTTCCTCAGTTTAGTTCACTGTTTCCATTTGGTCAGTAATTGGAAGTACTAAAAGATGAAGGTTTCTCAGATATTTATACATCTTATGCTTGATTTTTATGATCACAGCACTCAGTTGTCTCGGAGGCAGTAAATCCCTGCAGCCTTCAGACTGTACTCACCTGTGAGGGACAGATTTGGGTGTGCAGATTAATTTTTCCAGTCTTCTGAGTAAAATTATAAACTCCATAACTAATACTGGTGACAGAAATCCAAACTTACCAGCAATCACACAGGACACGAGGGAAAGGTTTATACCTTTTTCCTCTTTGATTTAATCAGACAGTGACTAAAACGTTGCCACCTACCCAGAATTGGTCTCTGCAGTATATTTTTGGAAATTCAGTTTGGTTGTTTTTTTTTTTTAAATCTTTAACATCAAGATTTTCTATTTAGGCCTCTGCAACTTTATGGAAAAATTGTGTGTTCTTCAGAAAGTGAAAAATGAACAGAGTGCAGATTTAGTCAAAAATTCATGTCTGTGCATTACATAGCTACTCTCACTTTCTGCTTGATATTTATTTTTGTTCAAATGCATTCACAAATACAAATACTTGTAAAGAAGTCCATGTTGCGTAGTAGAAGTTCTGTTTCTGTCACCTGTATTGAGTGAACACTACTCTGCATTTTCTGCAGCTCTCTGAGGGACAGCATGGGAAATGGGGGAGCCCTGAGAGAGAAAAATGTACAGTGGTACATGGCTTCTTCCCTTCTGAGTGTTTAAAGCTGCAATGACATTACAGAAATAAAAAAAAATACGGGGAGGAGATATGGTTCTTTTTTCACTGCTTCATGTTTTTATAAATACTTCCTTAAAGTATTAAATTTTCTATGAGTTTTGTGAAACTTTTTCCTGACAGCAGCAGATGACAATGGAATTACACAGACAAGAGTTAAGTTCTCATTTGTAGAAACCTTGGCTTGTACAGTGGTGATAACAGGGAAAGGGTACAGTTCATTTTCTCATACACCTTTGGCTGTCTTGTTTTTGAAGGTTAATTTCTTTATTGTGGGACCATTTATAGTATTTTCAAACCTCTAATCACCTTGTAGTAATACCATTCTTCAAATTATGCTGCCACTGAGAATTTTTGTATTTGCATGTATTTAGATCAATCCAGAGACTATAAAGAGTAAAAATTTGGGCAATAGTTAGCTTTTTTATTAGAATGACCACCTTTTGGAAATCCAGTAGAGAATTTAGTATTACAAGTCCCTTTGTGTCATTGAAAGACTGAAAGACTTAATTTTGCAAAGCTATAAAGCTTGCATTTTTAACACAGAAGAGCTGCAGCATAATGAAGAGTCTCAAAGCAGCATGTTGAAAATTATATTTAAGTTACTTTTCTGTAGGAGCCCTAATAACAGAAATATTTCAAAAGCAGATTATTTTTGTATTATGATATAGGTATTCATTTCCAAATCTAACCTTAGGCCATCAAACCTGAAAATATGTATGTAAGTATGTATATGTATGTATGTATGTGTCCTGTATTTAAGATTATTTTTGGACCAAGGCTAAGCACGTGAAATACTTGTCTGTGTATACTCTTTGCTTCTCATTTCTGGGCTCATGTCAGTTCTACATACAGCTAAATTCTCATATGAGTGCAGGAGTTGCTTTTTTGGAATTTCCTGCCCTTGTAAGATCTATACATTTGTAACAAGTAGCACTAAGAGGCACCAGTGGTGGCAAAAATTCCACGGTGTCTGCCCCACTGGGGAGCCTTGAGTTCATCCTGCATTTCCAAATAGGGCACTGCCAAACTGTCCTGTTCCAATGTCCTTTTGCATGTGGGACTAAGTTACCTGAGACTGACCTGATGAAAAGAGCAAAGGCAATCAACAGAAAATTTTTTCACTGAGACTCGAATATTTGGCAGATTTGCTCCAAGTATCACTGATGCCATCTTGGAGTGTAGTGCCAGACCTGTAGCCATTATCCTTGTTGTGGGGAACTGGTCTTGGCTTAGATCATCAGACTTTGCCATCAACATTGAGGGTCAGGAGGTTTTTTAGTATCAAATGCTGATTGATTTTAAAATCACAATTTAAATTGACAAGCAGAAAATTTCTATTTACATCATTGATCTTAATGTGTATTGGGTAAGCCAAGCCAAACATCCAGTTTCCCTTTTGGTACAGCATTTAGAGCACATTTTTGTCTGCAGCGTGCTTGCTAAGCATTTATTTTAAACTCAAAGTTTCTTTGAGTTGACCTGAAGAGAAAATAATCCAGTGCATATGTATTGAGGTGATTTATATACCTTAGTGCAAATTAAGATTCTTGGCTTTTATGGTTTTTAATTTGTTGGAATATTCAATCAAAGTGTGTCAAGCTGCATTTCACTAGAATCCAGTTAAGAGGTGTAAAACTATTTTGAAAGAGGTTTTTATTAGTTACACAAAATTATCAGAAATGTGCTTGGTACATATAAATATTTAGACCTGTATTTTTCCAACTATTCATATATTTATATAAACATGTGTGGGAGAGGTAAGTTTGATCCCTTCAGGCAGAGGAAGGACTGAATCCAGTTTCCCCCTTCTCATGTGAGCACAGTAATGTGTGTGTATATCTACACAAGTATAAATCAACACAAGTCAACCTTTTATATATAAAATGTAGTTCTGTTTGCCACAGTCATAGCACATACACTGTTCTTAAAAGCAGAATGACTTTTCTGAAAATTGCATGTTCTTAGATTACATTTTAAATTGATTGTTTGAGAAACTAATCTCTGGCATGGTTTTTGTTCCCGAACAATTTAATTGAGAGTATAATACAGTTTCCTCATACTTTGCACGTAATGAGACCTCATTGCGTATTTTTTACTGAATTCAACAGGCTACCTAATGGAATGTTTTTTGCTGCTTCCACTTTTCTCTTTAATGCTGTTGGCCATGCCAGTGCTACAGGAAATCACTCTGCTGCCTGATAGAGGCAGTGGACATGAGTGTGAAGCAGCAAATATTTTCACTAAGGGTTGCTTGTACTTATTTGGGAAATAGTGACAGTGTTTCCCCATAGTCAAGCCAGTAGTATGGCAGGTAAAATTCTAGATGGATAAAAGTGAAGCAGTGTATGTTGAGGAAGGGTCCTGTGGTGGGTTCTGAGCTAGTTGTTACCATTCAGGAACAGCACTTCTGGGTTTACAGATAATAAACCTTTAGTAATGCCAGCTTAATTACTTGTGGAAGTCAAGAAAAGTCCCAGAAACATGGTTGTGCTGTTAGAAAAGGGATAGAGATGAAAACAGTGCGTTGTTGTGCTGTCATTCTGATCCAAGACGAATGCTGAGTGCAGTTTTGAATTGTCACCTCTCCCCTTGCTAACACAGGAATGCAGCAAGACAGAAGGTCCAGGGAGGTGCACCAAAAATGATGAGTGGAAAAGCTTTTGTATGAATAACAAGCGAACAAAGACTCTTGGTGGTGTAGGGGAGGGCGGGGCAGTGATGTGTGTAAAATCATGGACAGCACACAAGGAGGGCAATTCAGTGGACACCCACTGGATGCAGTGCAGAGCAGGTTCCAAATCAACAGAAAACACTTCTGCCCACAATACAGAGCTGTGAAACTGCTTGCCTCAGACTAATGTGGATGCCAAATTTTTCATGAATTTGAGAAGTAAGCAGGCAAATTCACAGAAAACGAAGCTCTTAGGTATGAAGACAACACAAATCATTTAGGAATTCCAGAAGCCAGAAAACTTCAAGCAGAGAATTTTAGTAGAAAGGTGAGCATATGCCTTCTTTTTTCTTAAGCTCTTACTCATGTTTCTGCTTCAGATGGTAGCATAGCTCTGTATATATTATTTCATGTCAAGTGTATATATTAAACTGAGAGGAAAAATATGAAAATAACATAAAGGTCTAGTTTTACTAAAGACACTGGGCAGCTTGTCACTTGAAAGTATGTCATTTCATTCAGGAGTAGTAACAAAAATTAATAGTATACCCTAGAATCTAAGTATAAAATTCTGAATGCTAAATGACTAGGTTTCAGACTTCACAATGTATTTTGCTTAAATGTTGCACTAGAGCTAAATAATGTATAGGAGCAGATTTTCAGGTGACAGAGAGTAAATGGTTTCCAAGAGATGATTGTAGGCTGTCAGAGCAGAATTCCATGAACCAGGAATGAACTTCAGCGAGCACAGGAGTTGTTCCAGTTTGTAGAATCAAACCTTTCTTTCTAGGAGTGTTGATGCATGAGCGTTTACAGGTTTGTTTTTTTGGAAGAGCTTTTAGAAGTAGGATTTCTAAAAGTTCAGAATCTCTCACAGCTGTTCTAAATCCCCTGCCAGTTTAGTGTTGAGATGCTGCGCTTACACAACTTATATAAGTTGGCTACGTGTTCAACATCTTAAAAAATTCAACAGTATTTGTGTTAACTCGCAAATTCCTAAAGGTTGTGGGAGGTTTTTGTTCAGTGGAAGCAGGTAGGATTTTTGGATTAAGTAGGAGAGGTGTCCAAAAGACAGCTAAGTAAGAATGCTGGACTAGGTGCTACATAAAAGACAGTGACCAGTGTCAAGTATTGAAAAAATGGTTTTAGCAGGTTCAAAGCAGCCTTCCAGATCCCAGTATTATATGTTAGGCACTTTGCCTTAGTTCTGTGGAGTTCTGTCCTCATCTTAGTGCAGTTCTGTCCTCTTGCCACCTGATCTCAAATTATTCTAATGCTTATTCCACCACATATGTTTTTGTCTTGTTGAGTGACATAGACTTGATTGTGTCATCCCTTGTGTAAGGAATGTCATCTTTCATGTCATCTAATGGCTCTTAGGGCAGGATGGGGGAGTGCTGAGCAGGTAACAGCTGACAGCTTTGTAAGAAGCTTTCCTTCTATGGCCACTCAGGTGGCAGTAATAATAATTGTCTTTATGGAGACTTACCCATTATGTTATGGAAACAATCCTATTGTCTTTCATCACCACAATATTAGTGTTTACCTTGAAGTTCCTGGGTTTACTGGTTTTTAATCAGCAACTAGCATTTT
This sequence comes from Prinia subflava, assembly GCF_021018805.1. Classification (NCBI taxonomy): domain Eukaryota; kingdom Metazoa; phylum Chordata; class Aves; order Passeriformes; family Cisticolidae; genus Prinia; species Prinia subflava. The sequence continues at coordinate 139,400,769 of NC_086247.1, forward strand.
TTTTTCCTTTCAAATATCATGTTTGATTTGATTAGACATATGTATCATAGTTTCCCACCTGTATTCAACCAGAAAAATAATATATATCTCCATTTTAGCTCTTTAATCACTACTTCTATCTGAGCTCATTTTTTGTTTAATTAGAATTATGCAATGCCATACATCTGCTTTGCATTTAGGACTGTAAAAATCCAGAAAGCAAAGCTCACTTTCTGCAGTTCATTTTGCAGTCATTTGTTCTTGGAGCAAGGAAAGTTTCAACTACAGATAGTCATTTGTTCTCTAAGAACCAGGATACTGTATCAAGAAAGTGAGCAAGCGGAGAAAAAGTAATTATGATTAATAAAATATATTTTAATTACTATTTCACAATTATTTCAGATGTTATAGAGTAATGATATAAAAATTGGTTTTATTGAATAAATAGTCTTCAGTGCAATTTATAATATATTTGTTGAGGCTTTCTATTAATCTGTGAAAGTACAGATGAAATTAATAATTAAACTTTAACAATGTAAATTTTGCTAAGGTGTCCTACTGTATATTGAACAGAATAGGCCCATGAGTGTGTCATACATCATACGTGCTGGTCTGGTGACCTGTCTGCAGTGCATTGCAGCCGTGCTTCATGGCCATGAGCTTTTATAGTGAAAGATAAGGCTCCCCTCTGTGGTCTGCTGCTTGTCCCCTGCGGCTGATGGCCTCTCTGGAGCTGTGGTGGCCGAGGGTGATGTAACCTCTCTAATTGTCCTTGCTTTTCACAGAGCAATGTCTCATCGTGGAGACGTTGACTGCTGTTGGTGCCAGATTTCTGTGATACAGGCTGAATTATTTTATTTAGCTAGTCACTACTTTTAAAAGACATTAGGTAAAAGTAAATAGTACCAAAGTCTGAAATACTCATAGCTCCTTCACTGGGAAGCCATAACTGTTTCAGGCAAGGTTTTACGTGTGTCTTATTTTCTGCATGGAATATTTTTCCAAATTAGAAGCCCCTTGAAGTCATCATTTATGTATAGTAAATTGAATTTCTTTCAGAGATTGTAAGCAGTTGTCTCTACATATTGCTTTTGTATTGAGTATACTTTCAATCTTTATCCAAAAAGGTTTAATGAAATTTATTCCTCCCAACTTCAGCAGCTATTGTGGCGCCAGGCATTTAGCAAGGCTTGTGAGCTTGTTGTCCATTCAGTAGTGACTGTTCTGAGGAGACATCAAGGACATGAGGAGAAAACATAAAATTATGTACAGATCGGGAAGGTCTAAATTTGGCTCTGGGACTGAACTGCAGAAAGGAGAGGGTGGGGGAGGATGATTACCTCTGGAATTGAATGCCAGATGCCAAAGTTCCTGTGAGACATGGAGCCAAAACCTGTCTGAGTAAATGGGAGGCAGCCGCTTTCTACCACCACCCATTAGTCTCATAGGGCACCAGGAACAAATCTGCATTGCTAAAGCTGAGATTTGCAGCCATGAAGGCATCAGTATGTAATGGGATTTTGATTTTAATTTTAATTAGTTAAAAATACAGTAAATTACAGGGTTTGATTGTTTTTTAATCATCGTTTCCATTAAAGAATGTTAATACATTCTTTGAAATCAAACACTTGACTTTGAAAGCTGAACATTCAAAAAAAGTTGGAAAATGTCAAAATGAAGATTGTTCAAACTGTTTTAATTTGTCTCTTGCATGTATGCATAGCGATAAGATCTTTAATTATGTGATCACATAATTTTTTCACAGGAGGAATGCTGCCCAGAGAATGAATCAGGGGTGTTTATTAAAGGAAGCTGTTGCCTCCAGAACCCTTGCCTTAATTGCTGGAAAGTGTAGTAATTTAAGTAGAGGGCTGCAGGAATCAAAAGCACTCTCTCTAGGGCGTTTGAAAGCTTCCAGAAAGACTAGATTTTACTTTCTCCTTTTGAAAGGGGTTTTATGTGATTCTGGGAGGTCACTTATTTGGAAGTGATCTCTGTGTTTCTAGTTGCTGTGGCACACAGGCCAAGGTACTTAGGCTCAGCTGCATTTGGACTGAACACGAGTGTGCTTTGAATGTGTAAAACACTGTATAAATGCAAAATCCTCTGAAAAGTACAGCCTGAAGTGCCCTGCACTAACGTGGCCATGCCAGGATTGCTGGAAGACTTTTCTGAGTTTTAAGCAGTGAGGTTCTAATCTGCAAAATGGAGATAGCATCACCCTACTACAGTTCAGTTAATTATATGTTTTGAAGCATTCCTGCTGAACACCATATAAGGAAATTATATAGAATATAAAACATATAAACATGTAATTATACAACATATAGTTACAACATATTGCATATAAGCATATGCCATACATTATAATATATAATATGGAATCCCGCTCTGGCTAGCATCCTATAAGGGAAGCTTTGGGAACACTGCTGGCTGAAGGGAGTAAGAAGTATGAGCAATCACTTTGCAATCTAAACAAATGAGGCAGAACGCTAGAAATTCTCAGTTCACTCCATAGAACTGAACACTCCCTTCGTATTTTTTATCACTGCACTAGATGAGTGCAGCAATAAAAGGATCTTGCAGAAGGAAGGCAGCATGGGATCATTTAGTTAAAATTATATGTAGGTATATAAGCGGTTCTGTCATTTTAAGTGCTTGACTTTCTGTTGTGTTTGGTGGTGGGTTGCCTGGCCACCCCAAATGTGCTGAGACCTTTTAGATGCAGCTTTGGCAGATTTATTTTCTCCAAAGCATTTTGGGGAAGAGGAAAAAAGAATGGTAGATCCAGATTTCTTGTTTGCTTTTGTTTTCTTTTGTTGTGCCTTGTTAACAACTGACTTTTAATGGAAGAAACTTAAATCCTGAAGACTATTTGTTCCTTGCTTTTTATGAGGAAGGAGGAATTTTTAATTTTTGCAGAATTTTGCACTTGAGTATAGTGAGGATGTATGGAAATGTTTCAAGGTGAAACACTGATATATATAATAATAATGAATAGATTATATCTGTAATATGTTTGATGAGGAAAGAAGAAACTAAGTCTAATTCTGGAAAACAAACTGATTATGATTTTGTTTTCCATAAAACCACTCTAAGTCTAGTATAAGGAATGCCACTTAGTTTCCTAAACTAAACAGGAAATTTATTTTAAAAATTCAGATATTTATTGTCTACATCTGAATTTATTCCTATAAATTTTGATCCCCCTCTTAATGATCTCTTTTATGTGTGGCAAATATAAATACATTGCTATTTTATGTAAATAATCTTCTGCACCTTAGCCTCAGAATAAAACCCAATCAAGAGAAAAGGCTAAAATTATTTTCCACTTCCTCTTATTTTATGTCTATTCTCACACTTTTTAAAAGTTGCATTTACCATTTCTCAGGAGAATGAATTCATAAATCTCTTCTGCTTTGGTGAGGGAATACATCTTTTATATTTGTATATCTTCTATATCACACAGTATTATAGCATCAATTACAATAGCTATTTTACTTTGCAAAATCAGTTACAGGATATTAAGTGAATATCAATTTATCAATTGAAATGGATCAGATACTAGTTTTTAGGCAGCTTGCCTAAATTTGCTGTTTTAGAAGATGTCAATACCATGAGTAGTGGGGAGTTACTACGTTTTTCAAATAGCTCTATGTAAAATATAGAAACATTGAATGATTGTTTTAAATTCAAAAGGCTCTTTTGTCATTCTCATGCATGTTTTAAATGAGACATTTTTCTCCTGAATTGGAAGGAAATGAGATAGTAGCCTATCTGTTCATAATTTTACTCACTTTTCCTGGTTACATGCATTTTTAAATGACTGAAATATCTACTTTAAAAAAAAAGAGCTAACTTCAGAAGAGCAGGTGTCTGGTCTGCTATTTATCTACCTTAATAGGCAGTATTTCACATGAAAGAATCAGTCTGGTTTCTTGTGAACTAACAGTGACAGGATGCAGGTATCATAAAGTACCATGATTATGTGCCTCCCAGGTATAATTCTGATAACCACTGAAGCAGTGCTGCAGCCATGTGTTGTTGGTTTATCCATCTATAAATTTATGCCCTTTCTTAGACTGTCTTTTGAAGCATTTTAGTAAGAAGTTCAAACTTGGCAGTGAAGAAATTATACTCATGTAGTTCTGTTTCATAGTTTAACTTCTGTGTGAGTAACAAGACATTTAAACAGATTGTGAAAGTGTTTTTTTCTTAATACCCTTTACTTACAGTTCCTTACTTTTTAAGTTGAAATGGCCGTAAATGATCTTTTATGCTTACAAATGAAATCTATTTTAATAATAATCTGCTCCCATATGACAGAAACATATATATTGTGATGTAATCCTTTGTCCAAAGACTCATGCAAGATGTTCTTCAGGCTAAGAAAGTGGAGTTATTACCTTTTCAGGATAACTGAGCAAATGTTACATGAGATTCCCTGTCTAAGTGATCTCTGTGATTTTTCCTTTCACATTCATCCTGCTGAGTCTTTATTGGGTGTAACTACAAGAACATTTTAGCTTGGATCAGGAGCACTTAAGCCATTCTGAATTCAGTCTCATTATTGTTCCCGCTTGTTTCTCTGTGATTCCCTCAGCTGGAGCATGGGATGGTGTTGGTTACGGGAGGAGGCAGTGGGGAGCTGGGCTGGGAGCACACAGTGTGTGCCTGCAGGAAGGGGCTGGCTCCGTGACACCTGAGAGCAGCTGGGCTGCCTTCTCTGAAGGGTGCTCTGCCTGGGGCCACGGGGCCTTCAGTGCCATAATAATCATAAATGAGACATGCAGCAATGCTGGCATCCACATTGGAGGGGTCCAGTTGGAATTCTCTTGCTCCACTGTGGCTCCAACTCTGGAGTTGCCTTCTCTTGTGCAGCTTTATGGTGGGTGTGCACAGTGGGAGGTGGTGGGAGCCCAGGAGCTGTCAGGTGCTCCTTGTGTGCCAGCATTACAGCCAAGTTGCCCACCAGGCAGTGCCATCCCCATGGGGCAAGAAGCAATAATAATGGCCCATGTAGACCACCTGGCCAGAGTACTGAAAGCTTTGCACCTCCATGCCATCAGTTAAGAGTATATTGATCAGTATTCTGTTTTTGTCTCTCCACAGTCACCAATTACAACAATGTGGTAGAAGCAAACTCAGATTCAGATGACGAAGATAAATTGCATATAGTGGAAGAGGAAAGTGTAACGGATGCAGCAGACTGTGATGCCAGTGTGCCAGAAGATGACTTGCCAACAGACCATATAGTATTACCAGAAAACAGTGAAAGAGAAGGGAGCACAAACAGTTGCTGGGAAGATGAAGGTATGTGCATTTCTACTGATGATACTCTGTAAAAGAAAGGTTTCTGAAATGAAGAGTCAATAGAACTTTTTTTGGTACCTTTATTACTGAAATAACATGTAATATTCACAATCAAAAAAGAGGTTTTATAACATATTTATTATACCCTACTTCCTGTTCTTCATTTATTATTTGAAGCAGATTCAGAGGTGGGGTGATTCCATTGGCATTGTTTAGCAGGATCTTCCAGTCTGTAGATGCAGCACTCCAAAGGCTGATCAGAGACTAGTTACTGGGTCTTGGTTTTTTCAAGTCTTTGCCTGGCAGGTCTCTGCCAGAGCTCCTTGTAAACTTCAGGATTGGCTCAGCTTGGGGAGTAAGCAGTAAACAAAAAACATGAAAAAAATCAGGTGTTAATTTCTCTCTTTTTCCTTGTAAAACACAGGCAGAAAAAATAATTTTTAGGTGATTAGTTTTAGAACTGGCCATGTAAGTCATAATGAATCCTTATTTTGAAAACACTGGAAGGAGATAAATGTGGCACATATTACGCATCAGGTTTAGAAGCTGAAAATTTTAAGCAGACAGGAAATGGGCCTTTTTTTACTGTGGAATCAGATACTGAGTTTCATAATATCACACAGTGTGCTTACTTTTGAGCCAAATTGGGATAAATGCATAAATTAGTGGAATTTATTGTGGAATTTGGTCTTAATGCCCTGAAACATACAGAACGCCTTCCAGCATATCCCTGTTTGTATCTGAACTCTAGCAACAATTCCTAGCATCCACCTATTAACACTGGTGGTTTAATACACAGTGCATGACTTCACATCTAAATAAACAGAAAGCAGTCATATGGTCCCTAACTGCAGTCCAGCTGAGAGAGAGCAGCTGGGAGTTCAGAGAATAGCATCAGCTCAGCCTGTTTTTATATAGCTGCTATTGCCAAGGTATGCTGTGCTGGGAAATGAGTATTTTGGAGCTAAATTATTAGGTAGGTAATTTTCTTCATTTTCTTGTAGTATCCTGGTTTTCCTGCAGGCTGTGTCTATCAGAAATTGCAATTCTGTATAGGCTTGAACCCTTCAAGCATAGGTGTAGGAAACCTGAAAGGGGAAGGAAGAAGAGCACTGACTCCCACACATTTGGGATCAAGACCTCTTGGACTGGATGTTTTCTGGAGATGTAACCATCACACGGCATCTCAGCAGCTTCCTGGGGGTTTTCAGGGCCCTAGACATGTGATGACACCTTTTTTGACTCCTTATGTCAAATGTACCATTTTTAACCTTTAAAAACTTGTTCGCTTAATTCTAAATTCTTTTAATTTTCAATTCTACTGTGGTTGTAGATTTGCAATGTAGGCAATGCTTCTCTGCTTTGGAGTTGGCTAATGAGGACAGAATTTCATTGGTAGCCAGATGATTAATCAATTGCCATACATGCTTGCTCAACAACCACAAATTTCCTCTGTAAAAAGTTATATATTCTGAAGCCTCTTTTGCAGCAGTCTAGAAGGGTTTTTTAATTTGATAATGAGGGTTTTTAAATAAATAGTTTAAATTTTTGGCAATGACTATATGAGAAAAGTGAAGACTACATTAGGTTTTATGGAGCTTTGATTTGCTAGGGTAGAATACTGTTTACTCTTTTGATAGCTTTCCTAGAAGGAAAGTTATGGGCTGAAAATCACATCATCAGTCTTGGTTGCATGTCAGAAATATGAAGAGAGAGGTACTGAATACATGATCTCTCACATACAGGGAAATGTACTGGGTTAGATGGTGTGCAACCATCTTCAAGACTGGTGATTACCTTTAGAAAAATATACTCTACAGCAGTTTTAGTAAGTTGTGTTTCATCAGTAAAGTACTGCTCAGTAGTTCTGGGTTTAGCTGAACTTGACAGAATGAGTTTTTTGCATATTTATTCTGTTCATGAATTGCCAAGAATAGAAACAACACACATAACATTTCTTTATCAGATTCGTTTCCTTCCGTTTCCAGTCATTCTAACTGAATTTCTGAAAGACCCTAGGAACAGGTGTTTTAAATATAAGGTGTGTTTCTCGAGAGGTTTAACTGAAACAGTCCTATGGGTTTAAAAAAGTGAACCATGTGTATCCTGTACAAGTTGCTGACAGTGTGCCAGCATTCATGTGTGCAATGATTCCCTAATATGATTTTTCTTTGCTTTAGTTAGAAGTAAAACCTATGCTACAATTAAATTAAAAAAAAAAAAAAAGGCAGGAGTTAAACTTACTTTATTAATGCTCTTTAAAAAGCATTATTATGTACTGTAAGTATTTAGCAAACCTGGAGACCTTGGGATGGAGCTAAGATATCTTTGAAAATTTGAAAAAAAAAAAAAATCCAGACTTTGAAATAACCTTCAAAATTGAAGGAAGTTATGTTTTATTTTAAGCTCTTTCTGGAATTCAAAAATTCTTTAGGTCATCAAATTTTAGGTTGAGCCTATATGTTCAAAAGTGTGTTCTGACATTTGGTGGGTTGTGTGACATCTCTTTGATCAAAAAGCAACCAACCAGTCAATACTGCAAGCTGTAAATAGTGCTTGCTACGTGAGTATCAGAGAATTAGCTCTGAAAAACTGAAATTAGAAACTCTCTTGGTGGGCTTTGGAATTTATTCCCTTCTCTGCAAGTAAAGACTGCAGTGGAAATTTCAGTGAAGTTTGTCCTTCTGCCTACAGCCAAAATTTTCACTTTGCTAGTGTTTTCAATTTGATTAGTTATCTTAGCCATGCAGAGATCTGTACTGTCAGCCAATGTCAGTAGTTGTCAGGCATGTTTGCTGCTAGTTAACACTGTTCCCTGTCATCTGAAAATCATCAGCATTTAACCCTGGGAAGCCACACTGTGTCTGTAAGCAGCAGCTCATAAACAGTGATGAGATGTAGAAGTCCAAGAACCTGTTTTACAGCTATCTGGTATGTCCAGCTGTAATATCAGGATGGATATTCATGACCTAGATGCTATTTGTGGAGACCTCTATTTAAGCTGTCATTTAGCAGATAGCTTGAATTTCCTCTGGAACTCAGAACTGTGACTTCTGCTTAGTGGAACAGTGTCTTAAGATCTGTTTCTCCATCATGACATCCCATTCTGTTGCTTCCCAGCTGTGTGATAACTGGGCTTCTGAGCAACGTTGCCTTTCTTTGTGGACCATACAAAAGATGTATATATATGTACAAAGATGTATATCTGCTTTATATTTTTCCAATTATTAATTATTTCTACAGCATTTCCCTGTGGAAAAGGGTTTCTCCCTGTCTTATGCTCTACTTGTAGCTTTTAGGAAGAGACAGTACCAAACAGAGTTAGAATTACTAGAATTGAGAAGGGGTTTAACTCCACTAGATTAATCTATAATTCCATAAATCCTTGACATTCCCTTGGGAAGCATAACTTTTATTTGTACTGAAGCCAGTGGAATTTACTGGAGACACTGTAATTTAAATTTCCAAAGTAATAACTTACTGATATTCCCCCCTCATGTAGATCTTATTTCATAATGGAGAAAAATCACAACCATCAAAAACCCTCCTTAAAAAAAAGCAGTGGGTTTGTATCATGTTTGATTTTAAGAAATTAAATTTTGTGTTTAAATTTGCATTGCATCCACTCATCCATCTTACAGACTCTGGACCAAGTCTGGTACCATGAGCCAAAAATGTAATTAGTTCACAATCCAGAACTGACCAGTATAATACAGGCTGTTTGAGTTGGTCCGGGTTTTTTGAGGGCTTTTTTAGATGTCAGTTGAAATTAAGGTAAGATTTAAGAGTTGCAGTTTCCTTTTAAACACATTTCTTGTTTAAAGCAAGAAATGTGTTTAAATTGTCACTGTTTGCAGATACTTTGGGTCCATGGGTTTTGGTCAAAGTAGGCAGAATTAAGAAGCTTTTCCTTTGAGGAACTGGTACTATTTGAGAAGTTAAAAGTTCTCCTAGGATTTATCATCTTCCACATAAAGGAGAAATTTGCTTCTCCTGTAACTAAAAAGCTGGAATGTTCTGGGCTTTTGACTTGCCAACCTAAAGGATTTTTTTCCTCCACTGAAGTAGAGTGAAGTAAGGGAAATAGAGGTATAACAGTTGCCATTTCATGTCAGAGCAACTGTGTGCTCTAACCTTCTGCATCACCTAGAAGGCTTTTTCTAGAGTGTGGGTCTGAACCACGCAAGGTTTCCATAATGAAACTGTGAAATAAAGTTTAGTTTCACATCTATTAGCATAGCACAGTACTGATCAAGAGCAAACCAAGCAACATAGCTTTCCTCTGTAGTTCTGCCATAAGCCAGGTATGGATGGAAATGTCAGCAGTGGCTTTTCCTGGGGGAGCTTCCCAGTCCGTGCTAACCAAGGAACCGAAATGAAGAACAACTTGGCCATTTATTGATTTGAACCAACAACCTGTAGGGAGTTAAAACTTCCATGCTGCATCCTTGAAGGCTGCAGCTCAGCAGAGCTGGCAGAGCTGGGGCAGCAGGTTGGCTCTGCAGCATTGGTTCTGCAGACTCATACTGAGTCTTGGAATTGATAGTTGTTCGAAGGGGGAGCACGTGTTTAAAATCCATTTTTTGTTTAAGCAATCACAGCTTTAAGTGGTTTCCAGATGATTTGCCAGAAAGAGAACACATTAGGTTGCTGTTTGCAGACATTACGAACAAATTATCAATCATTTCTGAAAACCACTAATTGGACAAAATAGCATAACTGGATTTGTTTTATGATGCTTGGATTTCTGGAAATAATATTCCAGTGTATCAGGTAGCTGCATTTGTAGATGAATCCTTTAAGTAGCTGACCCTATTTGCTGGTGAAATACAGTGACCATGTCTTCACCTCTCTTCACATAATGCGTGTTTAGTATTGCTTCCTTTTAAGGTTTGGTTTCCTTAAGTATGAAATATCTTTGTGGTTCAACTGATCACACACTGCTGAAATAATGTGCCATCCATATTTTTTAAAAGAACACTGTGTTTAAATGCACTTCTTCTAAACAATACAGAAATGGAAGGCACTGCTGAAGAAATAACTCAAGTATATTAAGTTGTTGGTGTGCATGTGACTTTTCTTGTTGTTTTGTGGGATTTTCTTTAAATATTCATTCTTTTTGTGAAATGTGCTATTTCAGCTGGAAAAGAAAGAAAGGAGATCCTGGGGCCTGAAGCTCAGACAAACGAAATTGGATGTACAGGTATTTCTTTGTTACTCTGAGTCCCTTAATCATAAAGTACTATTGAATTTTGGTTAGGTGAGTATCATTCTGAAATCTTTGGATTTCTCCCACCACTGTTTATAAAAATGCTTTGCCTTTCCATGCTAGAGGTCTTAAACTGTAAACTGTTTTAGCTGAGGAAAAAAGTCTGGGCATCATTTGGTGTCCAGGGTCCAGGGGTGTAGGTGACCAGTGACAGAGCAGCCCTCCCTCCCAAGGACTGAGCACACAGCTCCAGCAGCCCTGCGTCTCCAAAGGGCTAAACAAGGAATAGCAATGAACTTACATGTAGGTGTCAACAGGTAGTGTTTTAAATTGTGAAGAAATACACAATAATAGACTTAAGCTAATGCTGTATTTTCTTACAGACTCCTCTGTTTGTACTGATTACACAGAAGGCAAAATTAAATGTGTACTTCAGTTTCAGACTCAAACAAAAACAGGTGGTTTGGTATTTTTCCCATTTCTTTGCTTGACAGAAGATTAATATATATCCCATCCAACTTTTTAAAACTTTCTGGGGGTTTATTTAATGCCCTTGCTAGATAGGTAGATAATATCAGAGTAAGTCTGATTTAAAAGTAAACCCACATCTGAACATTGGTAAGTTTTAAACTGTAGTTTTACACATTCTTTTCAGTTCCTGTAAAGCCAGTTTGCTCCATGTAAGTATGGAGAGCTGCATTATTCATTGCATTACAGTCTGCATATGAGAGACTGCCTCATGTCATAAAAAGATTGTGTCAAATTTTAAATTGAGTATGTGACTTCACAGTGAGAGATGAATCATAAAACTTCTCTTTCCTATTAAAAATATACCTCACATTAATAGTGGAGAACATCTGTCATGATTTAGGGTGCTGCAGGCAGAGCTTTCACAGAATGTTCCGCCATGGTAAAAATAAACTCTGTGAACAATGTATTTAGCCAAATACTTGGGATCAAATATTTATTGTACAAGCATTAAGTAAAATATTTAATTTATTATCTGCTAATTTTACAATACAGTTTTTCATTGGGTTTTTCTCTTAAGTTTTTAACAGGAAAATGTTGACAGCTGTTTACTAGATCTGAAGCCTTTTTGGTAGCCATTTCCAAAACCAGGGAACAAGCCAGTCAGAGTTCAAGTTTACTTGATTTATGTGACCAGCTTGTTACTGAGTTTAGATATCTTCTGAGTTTGTGCTAATGAACAGTTTTTTTATAACATTAAAAACTGTGTCTTGAAAGCAACAAATGCAAACACAGGAGCCAAGGTGGTAAACTGGCCTTCTAACTACAAGGCCTAAATCATAATTAATGTTGCATTTAAGATTTTTAGCAAAATTGAGAAGAACAGCTAAATCTGAAATGATAAAAATACACTGAGTTAAAGAAGCAAACTGTGTTTAGTCAAGTTTTTAAATATCTTTATGCTACCAGATCTTTTAAAACATGGCGTAATCTGGCATCTTAAAGGGATTGACCTACACTAGTATGTGTAAATAGTTTTTAAATCCTTATCTAGAGGGAGATTTGGCAATGTGAATGACTAAATCTCATTTGCATTCTTTTTAAACTTAATTTTGTATTTTATGCATTGTTTTTTACTCTTAGTAAAAGAAGATGAATGTGATTCTGATGCAGAAAATGAGCAAAACCATGACCCTAATGTTGAAGAGTTCCTTCAACAAGAAGATACAGCTGTTATCTACCCTGAAGCACCTGAGGAGGACCAGAGACAAGGCACGCCAGAAGCCAGTGGTCAGGATGAAAATGGTAAATGTGTCACCAGTTCAGTTCTTACAAAACCAGTTGTGCTCACTGACCCAGAACATCTGCTGGACTTAAGAAGACAGCATATACATGTAACTATAGAGGAAGAATCCCTCAGCTAAATAATTATAAGAGGATAGGATCATCATGCAAAAAACATTACCACTTGATTTTGTGAAACAAGACATGGGCACTGGGATTCAGTTGTATGAGTACCTAAATGATAACCTCAAGTCATTGAAAAGTTCAAACTTTCATAAATCCATTCAACATCATTATATGAAAGAACAGAATAAATTTTTATTAAATATACTAGAAGAATAGGAAAATAGTACAGTTTTATATAAGAATAACTTAAGGAGAGTTATAACATGTTTCTTTCCTTTATTATATTTCTAAACAAAGCTCCCCAATGCATCTATTAGAATTTTGTTTATTGGTTAGCCAGTCTATGACAGGGTTTGGGTTTTTTTTGCCTGAAAGGACAGCAGCAGAGAAAAAAAGCATTGTTCATACAAAGATGTTTATGCGAAAAAATAAAGACCTGTTGTTATTTTTAAGGAGATACAGGTTTTTTTCCTCTGAGGAAGTTTCATGCCTAAAGTGTTCTGAGTGAGATGAGAAGTTGCACTTTGTTCATTTCTTCATCATGAAATATTTGAGGACGAATGCTGTTGAGATTGGTTTTGCATTCTATGGTTGGTTTTCTCAAGTGTTCAGCTCAGACAGCCTGTGACTATTGGAGTATTTATGATTTTTCAAGAAAAACTAACAGCTTACATAAATGGCTAGGAGCTGTGTTCTAGTTGTTTTAAGAAATGAATGTAACTGTACAGTTAAATGTCACTGTAGCTGTAGTACTGTACTGGAGTCTAAGAGAGAGCAGTGAAAGAAGTAAAGGTAACCTTTTTGTTCTGCTTCTCCAGAGATTTTATGCTATTACAGATTTTACTTTAAAAAGTGCATTCATTAATTTAAGATTTTAATATGTGGTTGCAGTGGCACATATTGTCAAGTTAGTTTTACAGACTTGCCATATGATTTCCCTGTAATCATTAAAAATACACATTTGTGTTAATCATTTAAATTGGACCTATGCCAGTAACTTCACTGAGAAGTATTGTGAAGATCACAATGCTAAATAACAGTGTTTAGTGTTTTAATCATTTTGGAACAGAAAATGCCAAAAATATAATGACATTCGGTAAAGATGCATGCTTCCAAACTGAGCAAGTAGACAAGAGAAGTGACAGAATCAGAGTTTTAGTGACTTGGGGAAACTGTTTTCATTTCTCCATTTCCTCCAACAGAAATAGAATTTAAGTTAACATGCTTCTGACATTTCCACTGAGTGGTATTTGTGCTGAAATGGAGTATTCTTTATGTCAGATGAGTTGAATTATAGATGGTAAAAAGAGAATTGAAAGGAAGTATACTTGGTCTACACATCTGGGGATGGCTTTGTTTTTGGACAACTCAGCTAAACAAAGAAAAGCAGAAATGGATAGAGCAACAAAAAATCCCTGTGGGTAGATGTTATTTGGATTGTTACTGTAACAAGTGTAAAAGAACCTATATGACAGAAAAAGTGGTGATTTTTAGTAATGAGGAAAAGTGCTGTGATTGCTTTTCACTGTTGCAAGATCAGTAGCACATTCAGTAAAAATTAAGTTAGTAAATTCCACACAAAAGGAATGAATTGCTGCTTCATAGAACATATCAATCTGTGGTGATAGCTGCTGGAAGAGGTCATGAAGGTAAATAATTCAGAAGTACTTTCTAAAGTACTGGTTCATTTTATGAATATTAATAATTCTTACAGTTCTGAAACTTAAAATGACAGCATGTACAAATGTGCCCCTTGTGCGTCAGAGCATAAAATGTTAATTAGTAAAGATTTTCCACCTTTCTCATGCACAGCACAGTGCATAGGTGCATCCTTGCAGCGTTTGCCTCCTGTTTGTCTTGAAGCAATGAAGAGTAGCACGGTCATTGGAGGATATCACACCTATAACTTGATGGTTTGATCAAATAGAGCAAGCCCTACATTTATTTGAACATACCTTTATCAATTTATAAAGAAATTTTTTCTTGTTCCTTTAAAAATTGATTTTTCAAGGATAGAATGAGTTACCATGTGGAGGGCTAGACATAGGCTGCTAAGAAGGGATGGAGCTAAAACGTCATAAATGGTGACTTCTTGAAATAGACTTGTGAAATTAATATTAGCTTCAATCTTGTTTCACTTCTCCCTGTACTAATATAGTAGTACTTTATGAAAGGCAGCAAAATATATTGCATAGATCACATTAGACTCATATATATGCCCTCATGTTAGATCTCTCTGCTTTCTGTCCTGCAGACAGTATGTCCTACTAACACGTATCTGTAAATCATAGAATGGTTTGGGTTGAACAGGACTTTTAAAGGTCATCTAGGTCCAACCCCCCTGAAGTGAGCTGGGGCATCTTCAACTTTATCATGTTGCTCAGAGCCCTGTCAAAGCTGATCTTGAATATTTCCAGGAATGAGACATCTGCCACCCCTCTAGGCAACCTGTTGAAGTATTTTACCACCCTCATCATGAAAAATTTCCTCTTTGTATCTAGTCTCCATCTACTCTTTTTTGGTTTAAAACCATGCCCCCTTGTCCTATCAGCGTATTGTGCTGACTCTTTCCAAGGTGCATTGGGGCAACCATACCATAGTGTGGGAGGTTGTGTAATACCAGTGGAAAAAATCTAAATTATCACTAGTCCTTCTGTAAAACTGATGGAGCATCCAGCAGCTGCATGTTTTCCTACAATAATAGGTGTAAATGTGAAGCCTGTTTGTTGCTGGTAGTAAGTGTGGAACTTGTTTAAGCCTGGTGCATTGTCTCCCCCGTGTAGGAACACCTGACGCGTTTTCCCAGCTGCTCACCTGCCCGTACTGCGATCGAGGGTACAAGCGTTTCACCTCCCTGAAGGAACACATTAAATACCGCCATGAAAAGAACGAGGACAACTTCAGCTGCTCCTTGTGCAGTTACACGTTCGCGTACAGAACACAGCTCGACCGCCACATGACATCCCACAAGTCAGGAAGAGATCCAGTAAGTGGTGTTGAATGAAGGGTCCTTGTCCTCTGCAGCAACGCTGTGGTTTGTTACGTGGGCAGAGATGTGTACACTGCTCACAGCACATCATCATGTGCTGATGGTCCCAGAGCACACAATCATGCTTACTGCTCAAGTCAGGCTTTTTCTGTAGCTGTCAAAGGTTGAGATCTCAATTCCTGTTTTCATTCATCTGGGCAGTAGGGATGTTTTCAGAAGTGCTTTATTACATTTATAGGTAATTCGTTGGTTTTTTCTGTTCATTGGCTACCATTGCATTAAAATTATGACTGAAATCTAATTTCAAGCCTTTAATGAAACACTTCCTTTTCTTTTTCATAAGTCTTATTTGAATAATTTACAATTTACTGTAGCATTTTTGCCCTTACTGTGCAAAATGTACTGTGAGGTACAGGGGTTTTTTTACAATTCATAGTATAAGACAATATACAAATAATTAGCTTGTAAAATATGGTGTTTCAGTACTAAATGAAGCAACAGAAAAGGCTAAAAATGTTATGAGCTTGTTTCCTCTAGTTCATGGGCTGACCTGAGGGCATGGGTCCCTGGAATATCTTCCATGAGCTAACCATCTGATCAGTACAGAAGATCCTGAGACTCTCTTTTCCTGCCCCTCTTTTTATTTTCTTTTTTCATCCCCACAATGTCCCATCATCCATCCCCAGCACATGCTTCCATACCTTATCAGAGGTACTCTGAGGCTGAGGAACCAACTGAAACAGTCAGGAATGATCCAGAGGGAAAAAAATACAGATTTTTCACCACCAAGTTACAGAGGCTTGGAGATGTTTCCTTCAGAGGACAGACTAGAAAGATTGATACTCTCCAGAAATGAACCAGGAGACAAATATAACAGAAAAATGCAAAATAGAGTGTAAAAGTTAAAGTACTTCCACCATTTCTGGTAGCAACAAACCAACAGGCTGAAGCCCAGAGTAAAGGAAGATTTTAAGGAAGATTTTCCTTACTTAAGGAAACCAGAGAAAAGGAAGATGCTTTACTTAAGGAAACCAGAGTAGAGGAGATGCTTTTTTACACATTGGCTGTTAACCTCCATCCCACAAAGTATCACCAAGTCCAACAATTTAACAGGCTTAAAAATTTATTATACATTTTTATGCCTGAGTGTTCACATTCACAGGTCAATTAAACCGGTACCAGAAGTATCAGCCACCCTGCTGCAAAGATTTTATTGTCTCACAAGCTTTGGAATAACCTCACCAACATATTCTGGTGTGGCACTTCTTTTTTACTCAAATATGCATCCCATGACCAATTAATTTCTGTTTCGCTTCCTTTTTGGCTCAACTTGCACTTTAAAAGTTACTTTCATCTTGCATACATCTTATATTTCTAACTATAAAATCTGTGAATGCTATTTATGTAACACTTTTCTTGTGGGCTACCACATTTGTTTTCAGTCTTTTCAGTTACAAGCCTAAAACCATAAGAATAAAGTAGTTGAGGGGGCATAGAAGCCTTTCCCATACTTGCATGTAGTTTAATAAAAAACAAAAAAATACCAAGTGCATAAACATTCTCAGAATTGCTAAAAAGGGGACCTTAAACTGTATTACCACAAAAATATTTTAATGGATTTATACTTTTGAATGCACAATTGTATTTGATTAATGTTGTTTCTATGCAGTATCTGGAACTCAGTATTACACCCATTTAAGTGTGTTCTTTTCTCTCAAGCCATAGCCAGAATTTAAACTACAGTAGTTTAGATACTTGGCAGATTGAAAATATTTACTTGTTTATGTTATTATTGCAAAGTTGTCATGTCTTCAAAATTGGCTGGGTATACATCGTTACATCATTTGTGTAAAGGAAAATGAACTTTTGTCCTTAATAAAGTATAGATCTCCTGGCTGTGGATTTTAAACAGCTGCATGTTTAAAACTTGATGTCTTATTCTAAAAGAAGTTCAGCTAACCATAGATTATTCGGGTAACTGTGTTAGCTGGTAATGCCCATCATGTGACAGTTTTGGAATTGTTCTGTACAAGAAGCAATGAGCAAAGATAAAATCTAGCTTAGTGAAGGCAGTGGAAGGGGTACCTGCACACTGGGCCTCCCTCTGAGCCCCAGGGGAAGATATGCAAAACTCCTGCTCCTGCAGAGAGCTGAGAGCCACCCTGCACCTTCTCCTGCACTCTCTCCTTGCCGTGGTCCTCACAGCACCCTTGGGTGCTCCTACACCACTAACAGTTGGTAGGAGGTGATGCTGCATGTATCATCTGCCTTCACATGTGAAGCACCAAAAGAGATGTTGAAGTGTGCAAAAGTGCTTCTTAGATTTGTTTTAATTTTTTCTCATCGATGTATGAAGCACCTGTAGGTAGTCTTTCAAAATTTCACAGTGTCGTGCACACTGCTAAGAAATGGCAGTTCTTGGAAACTGTGGTCAAACCATCTGTGAAAAACCCCTGATATACCTGTAATTTCTGTCTTCCAAATAACTTTTGAGGATTCTCATTAATTAGTTTTGTTCTCTGGTGTGAGAGAGGAGGTCCTAAGCACAGTAAACATTTGGTGCAGGGATGTATTAGTGGCTAGTTACAGATCTTAATGCTGATGTTGCTTCTTTCAGTCCTTGAAGGAGTGCAGAAGAATATTCTTTGAATGTTGCAGTTAATTCTTTAATGAGCAGAAAGCAGCAATTATGTACAGTGTATTAGAAATATATCACATATCACAGGCACAAACTAATGTGGTTTTAACAGTGCTGAGATGGGGAAAACCATTTGAATCTGAAAAAATTAAGGTGAAAGTATTACAGGTAGTACATTGGAGAAGTGTTATGATTTCTCAGTTACATTCAAAGAAGACCCTTCAAAATAATTCTGAAGAAGTCCTAGATTTATTAAACAGTATCATGAGAGACAGCAAGAAAGCTGAGCAGAGAGTTACAAATGTAAGAAGCTAAGGCAAAATAGGTTTGGAAACACTAAATAGCACAAAGCTTAAAGCACCTTACAGCTATGACCAGGAAAAGAGGAAAACTCATTAAAAATTTGGTAAGTGGAGTGCGGACTTCCACTTCCATGCCTTAGAAATAGAACATTAGATTTTAAAAACCGAAGCAGAAACGTTTCTGACAGATTGAATGCATGCACTGATATTATGTAGTCCAGGAGCTGCAGTAACTGTATATATCTTTAGATCTGTTAGCTTGTGTAATTCAAGTCAAAGGGTAGTAACTGATTCTAGGCAGCCTTAAGTAAATCCTGACTCGGCCCTCTAGACTCACTGCAGTTGGATCATTAAAGTGAAATGCAGTGAGTCAGCCACAATCTTCTAGAGCATCATCTTCAAGGGACTTAGTTAAAGGGAGCTGAAAAGCCGTGTGAACTAGCAAAGCCAGCTGACAAAGCCAGGAATGAGGGTCAGGTGCTGATCGGGGGCGGAGACCTCACTGCAGAGCCCAGGGAGAGGCAGGGAGCAGCCTCACCTAAGCAGGGTGAGCAGGAGCTGCTGAGAGGTAAAATCTGCAGCTTAACCAAATGCTTCTCCCAGGGGAACTGTTGAATTAGAGTATGTGGAAGTAATTTAGATGATCTTATTTCAATTTGTCTTCTGTTAACAGAGAACAGGGAGTAGAACAGGAAGGGTTGATAATTTGGACAGCATATCTCATAGCAGAGAGTTCAGACTTTTCATGCAGCAACCTGCACAGCCGCAGGTTCTTCAGATCTGCAGGCATGTCTCACAGCAGGGTCATCATCCTGTGTTTTATCCATCCCTGCTTCCCCAGCACAGTTCTCAGCCCCCAGTTGTCGTGTCTGTGCTCAGGAAGAGCCTCAGCACCTGGTGAGCATCTGCTCCCAGTGCTGCCAAGCACAGCAGGCCAGAGCCAGGGGTAGGAGTTCCCCCCATGCTTTCACATCAGAGGCAGCTGACCCACACCTGCTGGTGGTGGTGGGCAGCCACTTTGTCCCCAGAGTCCATGAACAGCTCTGTTCATGAGCTTAGGAAAATGCTCTCCCTGGTTACCAAAAATCTGCAGTGCATCCCAATAGTGGTAGCATAACTTTTTGCCAAGTGAGCTCTACTTAAAAAGGAGCTTCTGGGGTTTTTTAATAAACAAGTTGTTTGAACAGAAAAATTCCTAATTCCTCTGTTTTATTTTGGTAATTAAGCTGCTTAAACTTTAAAAGTGCATGTAATTTTTGTCCTTAAAAATACACTTTCATAGATTTATACAGTTTTTGGGAAAATTACAGATGTGTCCTGTATATACTACATATATTTATATGTCTGTCTTAGCTTTTGCCTTTTTTCAAACTAATATAGCAATAAAGACTAAAATAATTTGGAGCTTAACAATAAGTGCTCTCACAATGCAAAATCTAACAAAAATAATCATAGAGCGTCTGTGCAAACAGGGAAGAGGTTTGGTGTTGTATACTTGGGAAACCCCTCCATATTTTTATTTGTTTTGATTTAGTTTCTCACATTTATCTTGCAAATTAATTGTGACCAACAGTGCCTTTATTGTCACTGAGCTACCGTGTCTCGAGCAATCCTGTGGCGTCATTATATAGAGGAATCCAAGGGCAGCAGTAAGCCCTGGAAGCATGTAAATGGAAAAATCAAGTCAACCAATTAACTTTTAAACAGGCTTTTCTAAACTTTACTGTTTCTCTGTCTTGCATGAAATATTCTGTGGGTAGTGGGCTTGGGGTTTTCCTGATGATTTTGCTTTCACAAGTAGAATTAGCATTCAGCCTGGAAATTCCTACTAAAATGTCAGTGTAAACTTCAACCGAATTTAGGAGAAGGGGCAACTGTATTTTGAGTTTGTTTTGTTTCTTTTTCCTGTACTAAATTTATTCAGAAGAAATGCGTGCCTCAGTTTTTATCTGATTTGTGATTTGTTTCTTTTTCCATACCACCTTCAGTCTCTTTACAATTAGGGTTGATTGTTTTCATGTTTCTATTGCATTTTCTGTGTTGCAACGTGAAAATACAAGGTGTTTCTGCAAGATGCTGTCCTGTACAATAATTAAGATTCTTTCTTACAGAGACATGTGACGCAGTCCAGCGGTAATCGAAAATTCAAGTGCACTGAATGTGGAAAAGCTTTTAAATATAAACATCACCTAAAGGAGCACCTACGAATCCACAGTGGTAAATAAATCTAGCATTGAATTGAGTACTAATGTTGCCATTTCTGCTCTTTATAATCAATGTCATAGCAGTCTTGTAAGTCTAAGCTTTAAATAGTAGTGTTTTCCTTATTTTTTTCCTTCTGGAATACTGCAAGTCTTCAGCTGTGTGCAGGGAATATGTAGAAAAACTCAAGAGGGTTTACAGTTGCAACTTAATCTCTTACAATTAAGGAAAACTTGACTTGTTGCAGAAGGAACGGGGACATCTTTCTGGTCCTTTTCACTTTTCTGTTTTTTATTCAATATTTGCAGATCATTCAGTGTGTTACAAGCCTTACTAGAGAGTTTTAATTGATAATAATCAGGACATAAGAACTGTGTATTCCTCCTGTGGCTGTAATTGTCATCATTTGCGATTAGTCATATTAAAGTACACTTAGGACAATCTATTAGAAAAGTTAAAAGAAATGTTATATAAGAAGTTAGAAGTTAGTGATGGTATTACTTTAATGGAGTTCAATGAAATCTGTAATTGTCAAATAGAGAAATACTGGAACACATGGTTGTATGGGCTCCATCCTATATCTACTAGTGGATCACAAACTTATTAAAGGAGCCTTGGTTCAGAGCTATGCTCTTACTGTTCAGTTCACTAGATAAGATTTTTTTTTCCCTAAGACTCTTTGAGAGGTCATTATGATGTAATTATTCTGGTAATTATTGTTTGATGAAATTACACTGTAACCTGGTTATACTGTTGCATACGCCTTTTTTCTTCTCTTTTTTTTTTTCCCTATCTTTAGGAGAGAAGCCATATGAGTGCCCAAACTGCAAGAAACGTTTTTCCCATTCTGGTTCATACAGTTCACACATAAGCAGTAAGAAGTGTATTGGTTTGATGCCCGTGAATGGTCGAGCCCGGTCAGGGCTCAAGATGTCTCAGTGCTCCTCCCCTTCCCTTTCTGCATCACCAGGTAGCCCAGCAAGACCACAGATACGACAAAAGATAGAAAATAAACCCTTGCAAGAGCAGCTTCCTCTTAACCAAATTAAAACTGAACCTGTGGATTATGAATTCAAGCCCATAGTGGTTGCTTCAGGAATTAATTGTTCAACCCCTTTGCAGAATGGGGTTTTTAGTGGTGGTAGCCCGTTGCAGGCAACCAGTTCTCCTCAGGGTGTGGTGCAAGCTGTTGTTCTACCAACAGTAGGTCTGGTGTCTCCCATAAGCATCAATTTAAGTGACATTCAAAATGTATTAAAAGTGGCAGTGGATGGTAATGTAATTAGGCAAGTACTGGAAAACAATCATGCTAATCTTGCATCCAAAGAACAAGAAACCATCAACAATGCATCTATACAACAAGCTGGCCATTCCCTCATTTCAGCTATCAGTCTTCCTTTGGTTGACCAAGACGGGACAACCAAAATTATCATCAACTACAGCTTGGAGCAGCCAAGTCAGCTTCAGGTTGTTCCACAAAATCTAAAAAAAGAAAACTCTGTTCCTGCAAATAGTTGCAAAAATGAGAAATTACCAGAAGATCTGACAGTGAAGTCTGAGAAAGATAAGAACTTTGAAGGAGAAACCAACGATAGCACTTGTCTTCTTTGTGATGACTGTCCGGGAGATCTTAATGCACTTCAAGAATTAAAGCACTATGAAACAAAAAGCCCTCCTCAGCTTCCCCAGCCCAGTGGAACAGAAGCTGAGAAACCCGAGTCCCCTGTCCCATCAGAAACCGGGGAGAACAGCTTATCTCCTGGTCAGCCACCTTTAAAGAACCTTCTATCGCTCCTAAAAGCATATTATGCATTAAATGCACAACCAAGCGCAGAAGAGCTTTCAAAAATAGCAGATTCCGTAAACCTACCACTGGATGTGGTAAAAAAGTGGTTTGAAAAAATGCAAGCTGGACAAATTTCTGTGCAGTCTTCTGGACCATCTTCTCCTGAACAAGTTAAATCAAGCAGTCCCACAGACAACGATGATCAAGCAGCAACTACAAATGTGAGCGAACCCCAGGACAGCACAAATAACTCACAAAATCCTGTCAGTACAACGAAATCTCAGACTTTACCAGGGGCTTCAACTCTGAATGGTTCCCACAGTAGCACGCCATCTGCATCACCACTAAACCTTTCTTCATCAAGAAATTCACAGGGTTACACGTACACAGCAGAGGGTGTACAAGAAGAGCCACAAATAGAACCTCTTGACCTTTCACTACCAAAGCAACATGGAGAACTGTTGGAAAGATCTACCATAACTAGTGTTTACCAGAACAGTGTTTATTCTGTCCAAGAAGAACCTTTGAACTTAACTTGTGCAAAAAAAGAACCACAAAAGGACAACAGTGTTACAGACTCTGATCCTATTGTAAATGTAATCCCACCAAGTGCCAATCCCATAAATATTGCTATACCTACAGTCACTGCCCAGTTACCTACAATTGTTGCCATTGCTGACCAGAACAGTGTTCCCTGCTTGAGAGCTCTCGCTGCCAATAAGCAAACCATTTTGATTCCACAGGTGGCTTATACATACTCTACTACAGTTAGTCCTGCAGTTCATGAGACACCACCAAAACAGACCCAAGCCAATGGAAATCAGGTACTTCAGTCCCAATATTCCTACATGATGTGTGTATGATGTCTTCAATTTGTACCTGTGCTGAACTAACAGAAAATTGTCAAGGTGAATTAAATAAAAATATAAATACAAGCTATCAAGGTTATTTGACTTGATTGTAAATGGGTAATAGATATTACTGATGTACTCTCTGCAAAGCTAGTTAGCTCAGACAGCTTGAGTCCAGACTAACAGAAACTGTTGTGCGTGGACAACTCAGTTATTCTCCATACTTAATCTTCTAGGACATCAGTGCACACTATTTTAAAGACTAATGCTCCTGATCAAAAAGCAAAAGAAAAACCATGGCTTCTGTCTTTTGCTGGCTCTGTATCTCCTCTTTCCCCATATTTAGAAAATAACCTCTTTGGAACTTTTGGCTATTGCTTTCATGATGCTCTGCTTCCTTGATTTGCAGAGTAGCTGAATTAATCCTACACCACAATGACACTTTAAACAAAATGTAGATATATTCTCAGTTGAAAGTCAGGGAGGTATTTATCTTCATCTGCCATTCCTGTATCCTGGCTTGTTCCTCCCTGGGTACATTCAGATTGATCTAATCAGGGTCAGTCCTCCTGGGAATCACCTGTGCACATTGAGGAAAGGACAGGGCAAAACAGAAAAGTGGCTGAGTGTTTCTACTTAAATCTTAGAAATTGGCTGTCGAGCATTTTATTCAGGCTTCTGTATTGCCAGAGACTGAGGAGCCTTGGAGGGTTACAAGGCTGCTTATATTAAAAGTTTGAGGCTAACATGTACACTTTCATATTCAGATTTGATAATATATGATAAAATATGTGTGGAGTGGTGCTGCTGATGTCAGTAGAAAATACTGTGCTTTTACAAGAAAGCTTTAGCACTTAAAATGCTTAGAAATACACAACAATTATATTTTTGAAACCATTTACTAATGAAACTATTTGAGGTCCCCTAAATTTTGGGTTAAGCAGTACTTATGGTAGTTTCATCAGGAAGAAGGTAGGCAAATATGCAAATTCAAATGGTAACTTAAGTAGCTTTTTTGTGAAAACTTCAGCAAAAGCAGTCTTTTAACTTCATCAAATCTGTGAGGCAACAAAAGGTAGGTGAACAGCATTAGCTGAAAAGTGCAGTTAGGTGGCAAATTTGCTCTTCCCACTTACTGAAGTGCTTTACAGGTCTGTAATATTGCATTTATTTTATGGGCCCTAAAATAAGGCATGCCAGCGTAGCTTAGACCTGGCCAACAGTCAGATTTGGATGTGATTAAAGCCAGTCCCAGTGAGGATTCTGCATCTGGATGGTGGCAGGGACTGCAAAGCAGAACAATGCAGTAAAGGATTTTTTTTTTTTACTGGGGAAGTCTAAACCATTTTGTTTGACTATTTATGGAATTGAATGAGAGTAGCAGCTTCAGTTTATGTTGGTGACTTCTTTTATTGGACTTAACTTTTCTTTGTAATTTTTCTGAAGGATGAAAGGCAAGACACTAGCTCAGAAGGAATATCCAATGTAGAAGATCAAAATGATTCTGATTCAAC
This sequence comes from Prinia subflava, assembly GCF_021018805.1. Lineage (NCBI taxonomy): Eukaryota > Metazoa > Chordata > Aves > Passeriformes > Cisticolidae > Prinia > Prinia subflava. Next base: position 139,425,430 of record NC_086247.1, read on the forward strand.
ACCCCCAAAGAAAAAAATGAGAAAGACAGAAAATGGGATGTATGCATGTGATTTATGTGACAAAATATTCCAGAAGAGCAGCTCATTATTGAGACATAAGTATGAACACACAGGTATGTACTAGGAAAAGACTTTTCCGATTGTTGTTTCTTTGGTAACCTGTAACTGGTAATCTCAACTGGAATCCAGTTCTCAGACAGTGTCGGGAAGTGTAGCAGTCCTTACTGCCTGTAGGGACTTAGCCTTTGCTAAGCTTTCTTTAGAACCCCCTATTTTGTATATTTGTTTGACAGAACAACACTTCTGTCTTTCTTTAAATCTGTTAGACCTAAACCCTAAATACAAAAAGGGGAGTTTTTGCATCTGGCTTGTGGATAATCATCTGTGAGCTGCAGCCTATAACTCAGGATATATTACTTCTAATTTACCTTGTCTGGTTATAAATTAAAAAAAAATAAAAGTAAAAATAAAAATTGTACAAAAAAGGATTGTATATGTATTTGATACTGTACATGAAAAGCAGCATGCCTATCTGGCATGAAGGATTTTCAAATTGAGCCACATTTACACTGACCTGAAGTTAACAGCTTCAGCTATTTGTTAGACATAGAATCTAACCACTAAAGAACACCCTTTTGGCTTTGATTTTTATTTTTAATTTCTCATAGCTGTTCCTTTTGGCTCCAGTTCTGGTATCTTTAGGATTCTTTAAATACCTCTTACTCTCTTATTTCTTCTGTGATGTCTTAAAATATTTTTTTTTAATTGGTTAGATGCTAATATATTGGGTTTTGTATTATATATTCCTTTCTTGCTGGCTCTCTTATCTTCTCTTTTCCCACATCCATAAAATAAACTTTTTAGAACATTTGGCTACTTCCTCATGCTGCTCTATTTTCTTGGTTCACAGAGTAGCTGAATTATTATATTAATTATATTTCTGCATATTATCATTTTAATGTTATCTCACATATAAAATTAAAAGCGTAACAAATTGGGGTTTGTCTTGATGAGGTCTCTCAAGCTGTATTCATCAAGGATATCTAATCTCATACCTATTCTGTCCTGAGACTCTTTTAACTCCTCCTTTTTCTAACACAATTGTTCTTCCCCTACCAGTTTTAAGTTCAATGTACTGTTCAAAATCATTGAATCATTTCAGTTGGAAAAGGCCTTTGAGATGATTGACTCCATCCATTAGCCCAGCACTGCTAAGTCCACTGGTAAACCATGTCCCAAAAGTGCCTCATCTGCTTGTCTTTTAAATACCTTCAGGGAGGGTCCCTCAAACACTTCCCTGGGCATCCTGTGCCAGTGCTGGACAACCCTTTTGGTGAAGAAGTTTTTCCTAATTTCCAATCTAAACCTCCCCTGACACAATTGAGGCCATTTCCTCTTGTCTAATCACTTGTTTCTTGGGAAGAGAGACCAACACCCTCCTTGTGGCATGTTTAGCATGAGATGATGTGGATGTGCTGGTCGTCTATGTAGTGTGACCAAAAACCTGATGTCTTACTGTCTTCATCTTTTATGCCTAAGATAAGACTGCAAAGTTGTTTTGTGTAACAACTTTAAATGTTAAAATCAAAATAACACTGCTAGGCTCTTGACACATTAATATAAGAGACTCTAAAAACAAGACAATAGCTGGAAAACAGCAGAAACCCCCTGAGTGAAACAGATTTTATTCATGTCAATGCATGTGTATTCAGCAAGATTTGTACATAAAGCATTTAACCTACATTTTAGAATGATTTTCCTTTCACCTGTGTCATGGCAGGTAAACCAACAAAAACCAACATAAAAGCTCAGTTTATTATAAATTGCCATCAATATGGAAAAGTTAAAATGGTTTCAATTGAAAATAGTTTATGCACGAATGTCTTTTCTAATTTATATTTGCACTTTCGTGTGCTAAAAGATATATATGAGAATCTCTTTATCCTCCTATGATGAGTTTTCCTAAAAAAACTTGCAAATTACTGTAGTGATTGTGACAATGTACCCTTGCACCTTCATCCTTTGGGCTCAGGAGAGAAACTCAGGCTGATAATGCATGAAGCAGAACAACTTGTTCTATAAAGTTTAATCGATGCTAATATGTCCACCAACAGCATTTTACAATGAAAACAGCAGTGGACATTTTTAAAAATTCAGCTACAAGATGCCCAATGGATTGTGCTTTATTTTACAGGTAAAAGACCTCACGAGTGTGGAATCTGTACAAAAGCATTTAAACACAAACACCATTTGATTGAACACATGCGACTGCATTCTGGGGAGAAGCCCTACCAGTGTGACAAGTGTGGAAAGAGGTTCTCACACTCGGGGTCTTACTCTCAACACATGAACCATCGCTACTCCTACTGCAAACGGGAGACAGAGGAGCGCGACAGCGCCGAGCCCGAGGAGATGGGCCCGGAGATCCTGAGCAGCGAGCACGTGGTGGTCAGGGCATCCCCCTCACAGATCGACTCGGATGAGAGGGAGAGCCTCACCAGGGAAGAGGAGGAATACAGTGAAAAGGAGGAAGAGGAGGAGGAAGAAAAAGACATAGAGGGACTTCAGGAAGAAAAAGAATGTAGGGAACTACAAGAAGTAGGGGATGCAGAGGAAGAAGCAGCAGTAGAAGAGGAAGATGGGAAAACTGAAGGTAGCAAGAACGATGAAGCTGTAAATCAAGCAAGCAATGCAGAACCAGAAGTTATACAAAATAATGGGCAGGTGTCAGAAGAAAATAACGAATGAAGCTTACAAGCTAGGTTTTTTCTAAAAGGAAAAAAAAAATTGGTAATGAAGTTCCTTCTATATTATACATGCTTTTCATGGAAACGCAGTAGCCTGCATACTGTGATTTCTGCTCACTACTGTGTAAAAAAATATATATATAAAAAAAATGAAAAGAAAAAAAAAAGAAATCCAGGTGTGCCTGAACCTCAAACTTAGTAATTTTTCACACAGTTTTCAAAGTTAGGAACAAGTTTATAACATGAAGCAGATTAGAAAAATACAGTGACTCTGGAAGCAAAGATTCAACAGGTTGTAGGAAACCTGATTATTAGACAAGCATCTGGCATTGTTTGTTTTATCAGTATTAATTTTCATTCTTAAGTTGATTAATTTTTAAACTGTACAATTGGAAGAGATTTATATGATTTTTTTTTTTTATGGTAAAACATTTCCTAAATCCGCTTCAGTATTCTCTTATGTTTTACAATGTGAGAACTTCTGCACTACAAAATTCCCTTTTGCAGAGACGTGTAATGCAGTTGCAAGCAGTGCTTGGCTACCTTTGTAAATTCGACCTAGAAGGTAGCAGTTTATGACATTAGATGTTGTAGTAGAGCATATTATCATTTAAAGTGTATTGTTAGCCTTAAGAAAGAAGATGATAGAAGAACTGAAGTTTCTTACTCATGTGGTTAAAAATGTAGTTGAGAAGATTGTCGTTGAGTTCTGATTGCAGGGACTAACAGTGTTAATACTGGTAAGGACAGGAAAGTTGTCAAAAACAGTGTTTGTAATTGTGTTTTGAGTATGTAGTAACAATATGAAGGATATGATATGAAGCTTTGTATCTCCTTTGGCCTTATGCAAGACCTATGTGCTGTAAGTGCCATTTATCAGTATTACAAAGGCTCTAAGCAGCCTTTATCCAATGTGTGGCCTACAATAACTAGCATTTGTTGATTTGTATCAAACTTCTAAACTATTCATGGGGAAAAAACACTCAGCCATCAGAGAAGTAAGAACACTGGTATATTTCATTATTTAATTATTTGGTGGTATTTTGGGTTAATACCTGACTTGCAGAATTTCTCTACAATAATTACAAGGGAAATTTTCTAATCTGCTTTATTGCTTTATTGGTTTACTTTAATTTCAGACACATACATGACATGTTATCTGGCTCATAAGTATTTTCAAATGTTAGTTATTATGGACCCCATTTATTAACGTTAGCTGATTTTTACCTATCAGTATTATTTTATTTCTTTTAGTTTATAGATCTGTGCAACATTTTGTACTGTATGTCTTCAAACCTGGCAGTATTAATACCCTTCTTACTGACATATGTACCTTTTTAGTTTTAGAAAACTTTTATATTTATGTGTCTTATTTTTATATTTCTTTATTTATTACACAGTGTAGTGTATAATACTGTAGTTTGTATTAATACAATAATATATTTTAGTATGAAAATTTGGAAAGTTGATAAGATTTAAAGTAGAGATGCAATCGGTTCTCTTGCATTGAGATTTGATTTAACAGTGTTATGTTAACATTTATACTTGCCTTGGACTGTAGAACAGAAGAATTAAAATGGGAATGTATTAATTTTACAATTGCAATCAATTCATTTTACCTTTACCCAGTTTTTAATATAAAGCTCTTAAATTTTGAAATTCACTGTGTGACTAATAGCATGATGCTCTGCAGTTTTATTAAGAGATTAGTCTAACCATAAAACTCTCATTTCCTTAGTAAGCCAAATTAGAATAATCTTATAAAACAGTGTTGGGAACAATGTTTAACATTTTTGTGCCAATTTGTTCCTGTATTCATGTATGTATGTTACAAATCTGAAACTTCATTTTTAAGTTCCTTGTTACGTCATGGTCATTTTCTAGTTTTTTACCAGACTCCCCATCTCACAATAAAATGCGTCAACAAGTCTGACTTACTGTGATTATTCTGGTAATGTAGAAAGTGCATTTAAATTATTTCTATGAGAAGTGACTGAGACACAGCTCTGCTTTGGTGTCAGTCCTGGGTTTCAGTGGTACATGAGGAGCATGGAAGTGAAAGAAGGGTTTGAACTGTTCAGGCACAGGGATTGCTACATTAGTTCAGTGATTTACCAGTGTCAGGAGAACAGCTGAGTTTTCAAAATGAAGCGGGTTGATCTTTTGGGTCTTTTTATTTTGGTGTACCCATTTAATATACTGTTCAATGCTATTTTTCAGTAAGATTGCTTTTAAATGAAATAAGTCCACAACTGTTTTCTGGACTTAATACTAAGTTAGTTGTCTGTGGAAAGGCTGATGTATATATTGCTTTTGAACTTTCCAAAGATACAGTGCCAACATTGATTTCAGTAATGTAAGTATAAAAGCTTGAAAATTTTATTATATATGCATGTTTACAATGTTTTACAGTTCAAGTGAAGTTTATAGACTGTTCTTCAAGCAAAGTTCTATTCTTTCATGATCCCTAAAATGGGATTTCAGTTGTTAATATGGGGGTGGGGGGTTCATGAACATCATTTAAGTTACTTTATATTCACATACTTAAGTTTTGCATATTTCTCAATCTTATTATCTCAACATTAATATATACAAAGTATTTCCCATATATTAATCATTTTACTTCCTGTGCATTTTGCTGTACAGTATACAAATACTGCACTTTTAAGTAACCTTCTACCTTCATAATACCATTGAGCTAAATAGGAGTTTTGAAAAAACCAACCATTTATGTTGCATTAACAATATTGCCTTGTAGTTATTATCATAACAGAATTAATCAGATGGTTCAGAATTTCTCACAGGTAAAACTGTCTCTGCTCTCTTTTAGGTAATGAAACACACCTTCTTGAAACTATTTTAAGATTTTCCATATTCTTCATATCCCAAGATGTCTGTGGTAATAAACCCAGTGAGACATTTGTTGAAATGGGAAAATTTTGTTGTCTTTAGTATTAGAACAGAGAATTTTAATAAGCCCAAGGCTTAATAAACCCACTTATCTAACTGACAGCTGAATGTAGAACACCAGTAACTTGGATAGAAAGTAAAGTCCAAGCAACTTTTACTCAGGAAATGTCATTGTTTTGGGGGAGAAAATTTATATTCATTACTTACACTATGTTATTAACATTTTTATCTTCAAAATGGGTTGCTGCATTGAATTTTGCATCTGTTAAGCTTAGTGATGTCTCTGGTGTTTGTGACTTTGTAACATCATGTTATCTGTTTGAAAAACACAGAAACTGTGGTGTGTCTTCATTTAGTTGAGCAAACTCATGTGGGAGCCAGAGGTGCCTAGAGGGTGTGGGTGCTGTTCCCAGCCCCAGCAGTGAGATTCCAGCAGCGAGGAAGCTCTGTGTGTGTGGAGCTGCCTCGGCAGCTGTGACGGAGCCCGAGCCCCAGGGGAGCAGCAGCAGCCCAGCTGTGGCCCTGTGGGGTTTGTGATTTTGTGACCTCTCTCTAAATTAATAGCAAAGCAGTTTCAAGGACAGTAAGTTTCACACATGAAAAAAAAGAGGGGGGGAAAGCAAAAGCATAAAACCTTTGGTTCTGTTTTTTAGAGATAAATGAAAGTTGGGAAAGAGCAGCGAACCTGAGATGTGTAGTTTTAATGAAACTCCACTGTGCTGTGACCTGTTCTTCAGTCACAAGATGAAAAGTCCATCAGCTGCCCTGTGTGCCCAAGCTGATGTCTGTGCCTGCTTCTTCCTCAGGCTCACCATGCATGGCTTGTCTTGGCACAGCAGTCAGGGAGCAGCAGAAAGAAAAGTGTCCTTGGAATTCAGCGTGGGACAGAGCCCTGCTGTGCCTGGGGTGCTGGTTTGGCTCCTGCTACTGACCTGTCTCCAGGATATAACAAATCACCGCCTCAAAATCAGTTGTAGTTGCAAAACTGTGACAGTTGTATGTCCTCTTTTATCAAATAATATGAGAATAGGAAAAATGTTACAGAATAACTATGGGTAGATTGTTATAGAAGAAAATACTAAGTTTTGGCCCTGGGGGGGGAGGGTCATACCCTTCAGAGGTCCTGAGCTAATAGGAGAAGAGAGAGAGACTTAAGGCTACAGACAAGACTTTTAGGAGAGACAATAGACAATACATTGAGGATATGTTGAGGAGGAGTAACTGCTCCTTCTCTTTCAGTAATATTCATAAGGCATCCCAGTGGTGATTTTGGTGGCATTCCCAAATTCTCCATAGCTGTCTACTTGCTGTTTTTCTGGAGAAACCTATTCATATGTGTAATCAATAGCACAGCAATATTCAGCAATGCTGGATGATGAGCTTGGAAGGTTTTTTAACATATTGAATTCCAAATGGATTAATGGATGCTAGAAATAGGTATGAGAAAGATTTGTTACTTTGGCTAATCTCATAGTTGCAATGTGTTTCAGTAAATACCTTAAATTTCAGTAGAATAATGCCCTATGGCATATCAATCCAGAACATTACATATTTACCCTAAAAGGCACTGTTTAGACTGAGTAAAAATTGCTTCAACTGGCAACAAGTGTTGTACTCACACTCTTGAGTGAAATTATTCTAATGCAATTATTAATGGTAAAGTCAGTGTCTGTACAAGCAGCACTTTACTCATGTTTGTGCTAGCAAAGTGTACCTGGGATGGTGGTGGCCATCAGACTGAGTGGCAATTTTGAAAGCAAAGCTGTTTCCAAGATAGAAAATACTAAAACTCGGAACACTACTAGACACTACTAAAAGCTCAGTTTTTGCCACAGCAAAATGCTGCTCTGGGGCTTTTATCATCAAAGCAATGAAAGATCAGAATATGGCACTCCAAACCAACATAGAAGTCTGTAACAGAAAAATGAAAATGCTTCCTAGGGTACAAAAGACCATAAGAGGTGAAGGAAATGGTGTGAGGATGAGAAAAGTCCATTTTGGTCCTGGAGGCTGTAGTGAAGAAAGGTGATGGAGGAAGGTGATGGAGGAAGAGAGAGAAAAGAGCTTAATGTGCACTGTGCTGAGCACTTCTTCAAAGTAGGTTCTTTCTAATTTATTTACTACCAACATATAAGTCTGCACACAATTCTCTGCTTGGATAAAGGTGTTGATGTTTGTTTAGCTGTTCACAATCTGGTGCTTTAAAAAGTACTTTCTTTTCTCTTTCCTTGGCAGAATAGCTTGTTTAATTGTTGCTACAATCATTTCTAAATTTCGTAGTGGAAATTCAATATTAGAGTATCATTCAAGTCTGTACTTAGTCATTTATTGTTCATTTTTTTCTTGTTATAATGATATTTGTACAGTCTGATTACAAAAAAAAACCAACAAAAAATCAAAAACCACAAAAGAATGTGATGACCAAATTAACTCTGAAAAGTGGCCAAATATTTACTACTTTTGTGTTATTCCTCTGCTCTTTCGTGGTTTCTGGTTACTAATCTGTCAGACAGTCATCTTAATTGTGTGTATCATGCCTCTCATACACATTGTATATATGTTGTCTCTAGGGGAAACAATATATTGTTATTTATTGATTGCTTCACAAGAGGTAATCTGCTTTTTAAAAAAACTGTAATTGAAAAAATAAACTGATAGTTGGGACTAAACATGAAACGTGCTGATGAAAGGAGCACGTTTGTGACACTTTGTCCTAGTAGCTTGCTGAATATGAAAGCCTTGTAGTATTAATCTACGATTAGATAAAGTTCTCCAAGGCCTTACCTCTACACTGGCAGATCCCCCAAAAGATCTTTAAAAATTACGAGAACAGTGGCAAGTAATCATTAAAATACGTATTTGAGAATGCCATTTTGATCTTTCCTTTGGTTTTCTGGTAAGCCTCAAGTCCTCTCATTCTGATTCTGCTTTTAGATTTTGACATTTTTGTATTGGGAACTGTCCTTGGGTTTTGTTCATCACTGCTTAAACTAGGGTTTGTGTAATTATCACAAAATTTACATTCTGTGTTAATTCAGGAATGAAGGGGATAAATTAGTAAATGCAAAAATCCTGAAATGAGTCTACACTAACTTTGTGTTGTTCCTGCCAAGATTTTGTTCTTCTGCCTGAAAATCCTGCTCAGTTTTAGCTTTGGGCCCAAAGAAAGATCACCAGTCTGACAGCACTTAGGATGACTGGGTCCTATTCCCACCTCTTACCCTCCAACAGCTCTCGTCATTCTGCATGAATATCATCAGATCTCTTGAATTCTGTGAAACTGTCTACATTTTTAATGACAGGTAAGCTATTGCAAAGGTATAGAGGGAGCATTTTGCTCTTTCAGTGTGCAAAAATAAAATCTGCAGAACCAGTTTGTTCAAGAAATATGTTAATAGGAAAACCATGCAAAACCCTGAAAAGAACAAGAGCTTCCAACACGTTTGCAAGTTCCTGTACTTAAAAAGGGTACTTGGAATCCTACTCCCTTCTCAAATCAAATGAATCCAATAATGGGACAACATCTCTGTGGACAGTGGTTCTCAACTTCTTTTGTCCTGGCTGAGCATAATGCTATGATATGAAAGCCTTGTAGTATTAATCTACAATTAGGTAAAGTTCTCCAAGGCCTTACCTCTGCACTGGCAGATCCCCCAAAAGATCTTTAAAAATTATTAGAACAGTGGCAAGTAACTGGTCCTCTTTAAACCAGGAGCTGAGCTAAGACTTGTACAGACTCTGTTTGAGTCCTTGTGATCAGAAAAGGCACAACTCCCTTGTTGGAGTAAGGGGGAGGAAGGTTTGACCCTTCTGGAAGTTGGGGTGAGTTGTCGTGCCAGCAGCACTCGTTTGTCAGCTGCTGCCCTGCGGGCCGGGCAGTGTTTGCAGTGGCCACAGTTAAACGGTGACCAGGGCAAATGGTCTCAGCTGGGGCTGCAGAGAAAAGAGGGGCTTCCATCAAGGCAAGCTGGCTAAGCTACCTCAAGTCAGCTTTTCTTCCCCGATTTAGACAGCTCCAAAGAATGCCTCAGGCGCAAGCCAGCAGTCATGCTTTGGAGGAGCTACTGGCTTACATCGCTCAAGCCCAGAGAAGAGCCGCCCCTCAGTCTGTAAATTACAAATTCTTGAGAGTAGTGACTCATGTTCCACAAAACATGGTGTTGTCTTTAAAATCCTCCTTTTATCTTTTTAATCAGGCTTCTTATTGACATTCTGGTCTCCCAGACAATCTGTTGTGTCCTGAAGCTTAAGGAGAGGCACTCTATAAACCAAGGAACAAGGAATTCTACCATTTGCATTTGTGATGAGTGTTATCACCATTTCTGTATCTTTTCCAACTGTGATTATGAGGTGAATTTTCCTGTCTTAGGAGAAAAAAATATATGAAAAGAAATAATTGATGATTGGTGTCATAACTTGAACAAGATTATTCAGACAGAGTTGGGAAAAGAACTGAGGACTCTAACAGGGGAAAGCCTTCTGTCTTACTTTGGCATGCAGTTTGTTCTGAGGAAAGTGGCAAATGGAGCATTTCTGTAATTTTCAGCAGCCCAGGGGAGCTCAGCTATTAGCAGCTACACCCCTTGACAAACTTAGCCTCTTACAGTGTGGTCAGAGGCCAATTCAGCCCAACCAACAGTCTCAGACTTTGTATACAATTAAAGTGTCATATATGAGGTCAGCAGATGCCAAAAAAAAGAGCTGGTGGGAATTTTGGCTAGGTGGTTGGTTGCCACCAGCAATTCACTTCCAGAAACATTCCCAGAAACCAGTGCTATTGGTGCCTTGTTGCTCCCTGCACAGGCTGATGCTGGGACTGCTGCTGTACGTGAAGTGGTGGGGATCTGTCAGTCTGGAAGGAGCTCAGGTTCTGCCAGTGGCTCTTATGGAGGGGAAAAAATAAAAGCTTTGCTGATTCTCTATTGCTCCTGCTGGCCCAATACATCATCTTGTTCCTTGTAGGGTTTTTGTGAAGGTCACCTCTTAGGGACATGTGTTTTGGCTCCCCAGTAGTGGCTCCGCCTGCAATCCTCAGGGGAGAGGAGTGGAGAGGAAAAACACCTCAGTGCAGTGAATTGCATGTATGTTTAAAAATACAAATTGTTCCATCCTTCTTTACAGAAATTGCTCATCTCATGATTACTTATGTCAGTAAAACCGTTGTAGTACCTACTTTTTCCCATTTGCTATTAAAGCATTCTGATTTTTCAACATTAAGGAAAAAATTTATACTTTACTCTAGTTTCTTATTTAGTCTAGTTCTTACTACTTCACCATTTATGTGTAGGGGCAGTACTGCATTGCTTACTCTCTGATAATGGAAATACATTTAGTTCACTGAAATCTGAATCTGTTCAGCTCACTACATATAAAACTAATTTTAAATGGCTGGAAAATTTGATGTAAAAAATGATGCAAATATTTCATCACATGAACCATCTGGTCAGTGGTCAAAGACCATTTGTGTTCCTTGCTTTTTAAACTGTATTTTCAAAACTGCTATTCAAGTCCATCTTCTGCTCCTCTTGCTACCCAGTTCTGTCAGTTTTGCCCCATAGACCAAATCCACCCAAACACTTGTGCATCCCTTGTCACTGCTGTGGGTAAATAAGGTTCTGACGCTGTGGCCATGTTCCAGTGACTGTCTTTGCTTCTGGAAGAGCCAGCACTTGAAAACACTAGAACAGGAGGCAGCCTGGCTTCATAGTTGCAGTAGAACGGCCTCAAACAGACCATTGCACCGTGGTCTAGTCATATACTTTCTTCTAAGCACAAATTTTAAATTCCTCTGGGATTTCTCATGGTTAATACCCGTGTAGTTCACAAATTAGCCTTTCCCATAATCCCTCTACATGAGCTCTCTCCTGTAGCTTCTGAAATGCATTTTACCCATCTTTCTGCCTAGGTATGTAGACACATTGTTTCCTGATGTGGGGTTTTCTGAGTGCATGTTGATATCCAGTTCTCCTTGTGGAAAGCAGTCTTTGCTCCACCAAAAGGTGCATGTTACCATCAGTGTCATGCAACTCATGGAGATGCTCTGAAGAATGACCAGCAGTGACAAGGAGTGGAAGAATGCTGCTGTATAATCTCTGGAGTGCTCTAAATTTAGGGTAATTACATATTAAATAAATTAAGTAACCTTGTGAAATACCATTCCCTTGCTATAACTATCTTGTAACCACCTACCTTGGGTTTTGGCCTTTATCTCCTAAGCAGTGTTATTTGTGAGCTTGTGCTGCATGTCCCCTTCTCTCATCTTACATTTTGACCTGATGATTATGCCTGGCCAGTTTTGGCAGGTAAGGTGATGTGTCTAAGATGTGAAATCCTGGCATGCCTTCTGAAACTTGGCTTCCTAGGGCAGAGGACCAAACTAATGCCCTTGGTAGGCAAAGGCAGCCATTACTGCATCCCTTACCGTGCAGTTCTGAACTGCACCCAGCATGTGCCACTGCTTGTCCAGCCAAGAGAGGTAGGAAAGGTGAGAATGGGTTTCATTAGTTCAGTCACCCTCTTGCTTGTGCTGTTATTTGAGAGGACCAAAGATAAAAGAAACAAACACAGATGTGCAAGTATGAATGTCTAATTAGTGATGTACTATTGCACTGCCTTTAAACAGGAGTCTTGAATTATGGTGCTAACTACAGTGTCTGGCCATTATCCATATGGGGCACTGCCAACAGGATTGATGCCTTCATCTCCATCACAGGCTAAGAATCGTGTTTATTTGTTCATTTTCCAGCCAAACAAATACGGGATTCTGTCATGCAAAGTAGAACTAACCCAACAATGGAGTCTTTGTCTTCCAGGAGGGCCAGAATGGAGTGTGCTGCCTTGAAACCTTGTTTCAATGGAAAAAGTGAGTGTGAGTTTCATATGTCCTTCATGAGTGCTGTAACATGGAAGTAATCATGAATTATCTTGTTATTCCCACACCAATGTGCAGTTCAGTCCAAATGTTTTAGGTGTGTTTAAGCCTTTCTTGCTATTCTCCCCAAGCAATACAGGTGAAGGAAGAGATGGTCGGTGGGTTCTAATGGATTAATCAGCATGCTGATGCTGGTGCACTTCTGGGAATGTCAGAAGCAGATGTTTAAACCTCCTAAGAACTATATTTCCAAATACCAAGTCTGCAATTCAGCAACCACTGCAGTCAGTATTAGTCCCTTCCTGCTGCTGGAAGGGAGAATCCAGCACCCTCTCATCCTCTGCCCTTTCCCAGTACAGCACCATCAGGACTGATCCTTTACAAGTTAACAATTAACCAGCCATTTTTCATGGATTATTTTTCAGCTGAATCAGTTCCCCAGGTAACACCAAAGCAAGGGAAAGGAATGTTAGGGGGTGTATTTTCTCCTTTTAGACTGGTGCAAAGCAGGCACTGAACATATCCTGAAGTGTTCTTCACTTTAATTTAAAGCTGGTTTTCCCAAAAAGAAACATGTACAGTTTATTAGTCCAAGACACATATCTCAGTATCAGTGTTGAGAAACAATTTAGGAAAGATCCTCTCACTGTAGTGAGCAGCAGTATCAGCTCATAATTAAACCCAGATTACTGGGTTTGCTCTGCTCTTATTCCTGCCCTGACATTGGTTACTCTGAAATGTAAGTAAGCAGTGTTGTGTAAATGAACTCCTTTGTTCCCTGTATGTGTGACTTCCAGCTACTGCTAAAAACTTCATTTATTTTGTGATGCAAGCAGATCGGTTTTGTTTTGAGCTAAGAACCTCTTCCTGTGCTGTTTGACTTAAAATAGTTCTTCCCCACTCTCCCACTCCTATGTGCTTTGCATGCTGCTGCTTTTGCTAAAACTACCAACTAGACTCTGGATTACAGGTATTCTACTTTTCTGGGTTTGCTTTATTCATCACAGTTTCTGTATGTTCTGATAGGTACCAGAGCAAAGACAAGAACAATGGTGCTTAAGATTGGACTGAAGGCCAAAAACTGAAGTAAATTACAAAGGTGAGCAGGACCCCCGGTAAGTGTGGGCTGCTGGCAATGTGTCTCTGCCAAGGCAAAAGTGGGCTGCTGAGTTATTGTCAGAGCTAGAAAATGTCCTTTGCCCTGTTGTGTCAACCCCTCTTTTTCGTTTTCAAGCTGCTAGAAGAGCAGAGGGCACAATTAGTTCCATTAGTCATTTAGCAGGTTCAAAATCTGAATGGCTTGGATTTTCCCTTGCTTGTGAATGAGGCACTGGCAGCAGGACGTCATCACACTGAGACTGGAAGCTAGAAATAAGAAAAGACTGGAGGGTCTGACCCTGGAATGAAGTCCAAGGATCTCTGTTGGGAAGCTACAGAGTGCAAAGGGAAAATTAGGTGCCTGGCATTGCCTTGGATCAGGTCCTTCTGTCCTTGCGTGCTCCAGAACATGGATTTCTCCCTGACAGTCTGTGTTTTTCCAGGATTGTGCTGGACAGGGCTCACTGCACTCCTTCAAGCCCCCCACCTGCCCATGTGCAAAAAGTAAAATCATTTGCATGAGGAGAAGGAACCCAACATCCTATTTAATTGTCACCTCAGTAGTTGATCACCATAACCTAGCAGACACAAAGTATTTCAGAGCAGCACTGGTGCACATCCTTTCCTTTTATTGAGGATATTTTCCTCTCTGGACAGTGTGTCAGGACCTGTGAGAAAGGAGAAGGTGGAGAGAGGACACAAGTCATACAAACAAGCATAGGCACCAGGGGGAACCTGTCTCTGGCTCTGTGGGAGGAGCAGTGCCCTGGCAGAGGAGATGCCCCTGTGCTGTTGCTGCGTCCATGCACGTTCAGCCACCACATCCGGGTGGGGTAGGAGATGAGAACACAGCACAATGTCCTTGCCAAGTGCTCTCGCTCCAAGCTTCTGCACAAGGAGTAGGTAACTCTTCCACCCAAGCTTTGGAAGAGTATGCTGAGATGTCCTCAGAGCACAACCTGCAGATCAGGCTCATTAGGAGGTTTGGGGATCTCTCTAAAACAAGGTGTTCCTCACCTTGTAACTGTGGGCAGGAAGGACGCACTGGCCCACTGACAGGGAGGTGACCCTGACCACCTGGGCACAGGGACTTCTGGGATCCTGCTGGAGGGGCTGAGGCGCCTCATTAGATCTGGCTTCTGCTGCCTACATCACGTCAGCAAACACATAGGCTGGCTGTTTCCATCAACTGCGACAACAAAAAAGAAGAGCACTGAGGTCCATTGCTTTGCTGGTTTTCATCCAGTCTCCATGTGAAACCTTTCAAGCTAGGAGTGTGGCTCTGCAGTGTTTTCAGACCTGACCCCACAAAAGTTTTTTTATAGCTATCCAGCAGATGGTCAGCAAAGCTTCCAAAAATACCCAAAGATTATCCTTGTTTCCCCTCCCCCTAAGTGAGCAGTGTGCTGCCCTACTGAAAAAAACCCAACAATTTTCATGGGCACCTGAGTGGGTCTTGGTCCCTTTCTTTCAAAGCCAACAAGCAGGGCTGCCAGGGCAAACAGCCAGGTGCCTGCTTTTTCCCCCTGTGCAGGAACACATGAGGTGGAAGGCAAAAATCCTGGATCATGAACATCACATTCGGGATGGAAACAAGTGAACAATTCCTACAGCAGGGAAAAAAAAAATCTGTATCTTTGGTTTGGTCTGGTCTCCCTATCTTTAGAGGAGAGGTAAGTCTAAGTCATTATCCACAGGCATGCTGTGGGATCCAATTTTGGTAATGCTTAGCTGCTGAAGCGTGGGGGCTCTAGGAGAGTGAAGCTGCTGCCATGTGGGTGGGGCTGGAGCATTGCCCATGGTAGGGAGGTCACCTGGTGCTCAGTTCCAGATGCCCTCTGCCACAGGGGCTGTCCTGTACTTACTGCTCACATCCCAAGCCTGCCTGCAGACCATGGCTTTCCTGCAGTTTTGCTGCAACACATTAAATCCTACATGTGTGATGTGGCTCTCCCATGGCTGTAGCCCCCCCAGGGCATTGGGCTTGAAGACACTGCAGAAAAGAAGGCAGAAGGACATCTCTGGGCCTGCTTGCTGTTTAAAGTCTGACAGCCCTGCCAGACTCTGTCCCAGTAAGATCTGCTTCAAGCTGCTTACCATTTTTTGCAGAAGGTCTGTTTTGCACGTGGAGATTGGCATCTCAGATTTGTTAACTGTTTGTCAACAGTTTGTCAACTGCTTTTT
Source organism: Prinia subflava (assembly GCF_021018805.1). NCBI lineage: Eukaryota > Metazoa > Chordata > Aves > Passeriformes > Cisticolidae > Prinia > Prinia subflava. The sequence goes on from NC_086247.1 coordinate 139,441,240, forward strand.
ATTTGTTTGGTTTTTTTTAAAGTACAGGAGAGAGGATAAGCATCTTGTCCTGTGAGAAGATGGGTGATGAAGGTGTTGGTGGAGCCAACATTAATTAATTACACATTAGTACACATTAATATGTGTATTATGTGAGAAGAGGCAAATCAATGCTTTTCTTTCAAAGATGGGGTTGACATGGTTCTTTTTTCCATGGGATTAGGCAGGCAGCAGGTTTGTGGAGGTCAAATCTCTCCTGTCTCTTGGGATAACACTAAGGTAGAGACCACCTGGACGAAACAGGAGCATGGCAAACCCTGCTAAGAATGTGGAAGAAGGGGCAGGCTAACCAGGCAGAGAGATGGGAGTCATGGGCCTCTGCAGCCCAGGCTGGGGTTCCTGGGGCCTGGTGAACAGGGTATTCTCTGATTACCCCATGGTCCCTGCCCATGGTCATCCTCCAGCTCATGCTGGAAACAGAGGCTGTCCACATGCAGGATAGGAGGGGTATTTTCTGCCTTTTGCTTTGTGTTTGTTAATGCAATTAGCTCAATATTTATTTATTAAAGTACAAAGCTTGCTTAAATTCCAAATGTTATGAGACAAAACACTATGAAGAATGAGTTCAACATGTTTTCCACACGCTTGTTACTGCAGTCAGGTGAGCAGGATTCATGTGCATGTAGACTGCAGACCTAAAAGGCTTTTGTTCTTCATAACCAGCTTTCTGGACACAATGAGCTAAGGAAAACATTACAGCCAGATAAAACGGCATGCAGTCATACTTGGACATTATTTAAGCCTGTTGTGCAATACCCCACAGTAAAACCACCAGTCATAAAGCAGCAGAATTATTTACCTTCATTTCGCAGAAGAAAATCTTCCTTGGAATCAATTTGGTGTTTCACTTTTTTTCTTCTGGTGTTTCCCAGTGAACTAGTGCTGGACAACTTGTTCTCGAGACAGGAAACTCTGTCTGGACATGATGGAGGATGCTTTCAACGGCCTCAGCAAAGGGGTGTCAGGCTTTGTACAGCTGTTTCCTCAGCTCACTCAGGAAGAATTATTCTCACGCCTTTTACTCTCACAGCTTTTTACTTTTTGGTGGTGGTAATCGTGATTCCAAGCTATGGAAACCTTTCCCACTGGTGGTAGCAAGGTCTCTGGAAGAGCTGCCACTAAAACCTCTTCGTGTTGGGCAGGCAGCTCACAGCATTATCTTGGTGACCTGTGGCAATGCCACCACTCCTCACCTCCAGAGCTAGGTGATGTTCCATTCATCCAGCGGTGTCTCCCTCACCCTGTTTTCAAGAGGGAGCAAAAATAAAGCAATAATAAGGATATTTTAGCCTGATAACCACAAAGACCTAAATGAGAATAAAATGTCCAGAATCTTGGGCAAAAAATGGAGACAAAGGGTACCTGAAAATCTGGAAGTTGCCCACATTTGCTTTAGAGATCACTGCCAACAGTCTACATCTGTGCACCATATGAGCAAGTGTCTTTGAGAAGGGTGTAATGTTGGTCCTGTGTCAATAATGGATCTACTCCAAGGTACTGAAGCATCTGCTCTATATTTCAGTATTTTATTTCTTACACTTGTAAGGATATTTGAGAAGGTGAGTATCCACACCAAAAAGACTGCATTTGAAAGAAAAGCAAAGATGTGGTCACCACCAGCCAAAATGTTCGCTATGCTAGGAGGTACTTTGGACTCTCCTGCAGGCTGCGTGTCAGCACTGGAATCAAATGATCACCATATGTAGGTCTGTAAAGCTCCAAAATTAGCTGTGTGGGGAGCAGCTCTGGAATGGTTACTGCTGGGTGGTTAACTGCCAGTGCAGGAGAATTAGATTATTATTGGCTCCCAATGTGACTCCTATATGCTGTTAATTCATTACCTGCAGCTTAATTGCCAGCAGAGTAGAGCAAGTCTCTTCCTTGTCTCAGGGAGTATCACCAAAAGAGGAGCCCAATCAGAGAGGCCCACAGGCCATCCTAGATGTGAGATAAGTGCATGTGAGAAGTGGGGTTTGGAAAGCAACAATTTAATCCATATCCTGTACACTCACTCACAGAAAATATGGACTTCTACTGTATGTGACACGGAAGGGAATGAATCTCAGCAACAAATTTTCCATTCTTTTCTCTTCTGCAGCCTCTCACTAACCCAACAAAGGGAATTTTCTTTTTCTACATTTACAACATAATTTGCTATGCCTTGGATGGGGTGAGATGCTCTTTTTGTTGGGGTGTTCTCCCCAGCAGCACCAGCGGAAGGCAATTATGATGCTGGTGATGTGCTCTCTTCCCTGAAGAGTTAATGAATTCCATCCTCCTATTGTTGCAGAGTTTCCCCGGGACCTGCAGCAGGGCAGGATCCTCCACGCTCTGCAAAGGGTTTGCTTCCTGGTAACAGAGCAATGCATTAGCTCTTGTAGCTGTTGTTCTTGAACTGAAAGCTGTGTGCTCTAAAGCCCAGCAGGAAGAGATAATTAGCACTAAATTGTGTATTCTGGGCAAAATCCATCCACTTCTGCCAAGATTTCACAAGGCCTCAAATACAGTGGAAATACGTGTGGGGTGGATGCTTTTTGCATAAATGTGGAAGGAAGTGTGCATGATTGCACTCTTGGTCAGCGTGGCCCAGAAACAGGATCTGGGGTCGATGCGGGTCCGTGCCAGCTCCACACCCTGGGTGAGTTGTGGGTTTGGTGATGACAGCTCCGGCAGGGGACAGGGACAGTGCCTGCAGGGACAAGTGGCTGCAGTAACATGTGGGGGAAATAGCCCCTATCCCAGCCATTCCCCTTGTTCTGCTGCCTTCCTTGGCTTTCCTTTGTGCCCTGCTGGCAGCCCTGCTGGGCACTACATTGCTCTTGGTCCTTCAATAAGGTGGGCTTGTGGATGCCCCGGGCTTCAGTTTGGAGTCTCTGTTGTAGGACAGACAGGAACTCCAGACCCTGCACAGCGCTGTCACTGCAGCATGATGTAATTCTTTATATGCACTGGGTGCCCCTGTTATATGTGCTTTAATAAACACTCTGCTGTTTCAATTCTTTTTCCTCTGCTTCACAGCACTCACATTTCAGACACTTGGCCAGAGGCTTTTGGCCATTTTCCTCTAGGAAGTGCTACCTGAGTCCAGCTGCTACTCCAGGAAGATGTTGGTCTTCTGTAGGTCCTGTGTCATTCCTGGCAGCCCTGGCAGGTGCACACTGAAGATGCTCCTGTTGGAAATATCTCCAACACTGTGTGTCCGGGCTGTGTCTCCAAAGGCTACAGTCACTCCTCAGATTGGTGCTGTGACTAAAAAAACCATCGTGTCCCAGAGCTTGTCTCAGCTTCATTGCAGCCTTTCAGGGCTAAATCATGCAATAGCCCAGACAACTGAGTATGTTCAAAAAGAGTTGGCTGTGATGAATGCTGGCCACAAAACTGGATCCTGAGGCGAGTCTTGCTGGACTTTGGTCTGAGGAAGCTCTGGCTCAGACAGAAAAAAGGTCTGAAAATGCTCTAACAGGTGGTCTAAATTTGCACAGTCCTGCTGTACCAAACCTCACCAAACAAAAGCAGAGAGTGGAAGACATCACACTTCACATCACCAGTTCATAATGGGTAGAAAGAGGTCACGTTTCTGCCAGATAGCTAAGTTTTAAGTTTGCCTCATCTTCCCATTTCCACACAGAAAAATACCCAATTCATCAGCTTTTTGTCTTGGATTGCATCTTGTAAACCTTAGGGCTTTCATATGAGAATCTTTGGACCTTGACTGTCAATTTTCCTTAACACATGATGGATGCTGAGAACTGGACACCAAACTATGCAGAGAATGCAGCAGTGCTGATTGGAGCACAAGAATTTCTTCCAGGTTTTACATGAAACACACTCGCAGGTGTGTGTGTCCCAGGATGGCATTTGCCTTCACTTTTGTTGTGGGCAGACAATACCAAACATTCAAACAGTTGCTGGATCTCTAAAGATGGTGGGTCTGTTTCTGCACAGTCTGCACTCCCTGGCAGGTCATTCTTCATGAGAGCCAGGTTGGGCTTGTTTGTTGGAGACTTTGGCATTTGACATTCCCCTCTTAAGTGTTTTTTACTGACATCTATTTGACTTCTGACCATACCTAAGGGGTTTTCAGAATCAATTTGGATTCAAACCTTGTCTTCCTGTGGGAAATGGTATAGATGAGTTGTGGACAAGATGATCATTTATCTTAGTTTGGGTACTAAAAGAGTAGTGAATCTTGGCTACATGGACTTGTGCTTGACAGGCTGGAGAATTAGTTTACTCAAAAGGCTTTAACACTTCAGATAAATTACTGTTGGTTTCCCTTCTTTATTAGATGTCATAATGATATGGATATTTAGATTTTAAAATGTAGAGATTGTTTAATGCATTGTCAGCTGCTCCCCTGTCCCTGGCTACAACCAGTTGCTCCAGAGCTGCTTTTATTCTGCCCCTGCTAAGGACTGGCTGAGATGTGGCCTGGAATCTCAGTTCTGTGCTAGGTTTTCCATTCAGGGCAGTAGGGAGGTGTGAGCACTGCCAAGGCACAGTGGGATCTGTAGGAGCACCCAGCACCGAGAACTTTGCTCCTCATTGTGCCCAAAATGCTCAAAACGGCAAAGCTTGGCCTGGTGTGCAATCTCATGCAGCTTAGCAGATCCTGCACAGCCAGGTGAGCACAGCCTGGTTCACCCCAGAGCAGCAAGGCTGAGTCCCCAGGCCGGGCCTGGGCAGGGGTCACTGCTGTTTGGAATCTCCATGGTGCCATCAGCAACCGGCAAAGAACCTTCTGGCATTCAGCTGTCAAATGTGCCATGATTAGATCAAAGTGTGCTGGGAGGTTTCTTGTTTTCTTAGGTGATGCATGATGTTAAATGCCAGCTATGGCTTTCGTAATAGCTTTGGACCACTGCCTTTGCCTAGTCTGTGCCAGATTTGTGACAAACCTTGTCTGAACATTATTTAATATTCCCAATATGACAATGAAATATTGACTTTAAAAGAATTTTTTTAAAAAGCAGCCCACAGTCCATTTTCCAACTAGTTTTACATCTTTCTTAATACTAAATCTAGACTTTTTACCACTAGTTTCCATGCAAGTATGTTTTCAGGAATTGTGTTTTCACTCTCATTGAGGAAAATGAATTAAACTAAGAGGATGTACAAACATGAGTATCCAGCAAATGGTTGCTGCTTCAATCCCAGCAGGGCTGTTTGTATAACATTCCTGCAAAGTTAGACATTGAGTTCATTATGGAGCCAGGGTTTTTTCAAATTTTGTTTTCTATTGAAAGCAATAAAAAATGAAGTTATAGGAGACTTTGCTTTGGAAAAGCAGTAAGAAAGAAGCAAAGAAGCTTGGCAGCAGAGCTGTTAGGTGCTGTAAGCCCAGGGAGTGCTGTTGGTTCAGAGAACCTGAGTGTTACAGAATAGATGGTCTTCCAGCAAGGCAAGAGCCAACACAGATCTTCAGAACTATTACTGTGGCAACCTTGCCATTGACTTCAAAGGTGCTGACTGGACTTGCAAAGGGTTATCAAGGCTTTCTGTGCAGCATCAGATATGGGATTACTCTTGAATTTGTAAGGACTAGAAACCTCATATCCCTTTGAACATATGATGCCAAGTCCACCTCTCATTATTACTAAATAGATCTCTTTCCAGTTACTGATTGCTTACAGTGCTGGGTGGCTCTGGATGCCTCAGAAATGTGCTCAGTTTTTACTAAGATTTTTTGGTTAATTCCTATACCTATAGGCAACTTCCCTTCCCCCTCCATTTCCTAAAATAATTCCTGTGGGATTAACAGCACCCATGTGTTGGATTTGCAGCACCTGCTCTCACATGGACTGTGTGTTCCACAACATAAGCAATTCTGCTGCAGAAAGAAAAGATGAGAAAAGCGGCCTAACTGTGTTCTTCGTGGCTTCTAGAAACACCTCAGTCTTTGGACAATAATCCACAAATGAAGCAGGTGCTGGTGGTATGAGAAGTAAGACCTTCTGCCAGTGATTAGATTTGTCACCACTCATATGACAAATCCTCATGAATAAGGAGTATGGCAGGTCACTTTAACACCCCATCTGTGTCCTGATTTCTGTGAGAAAAAGATGCTGCTCTTTGTCTGGATCCCTGGGACATGTTGCTGGACAGGCTGAGCTGTCCCCACGGGGGAGCCTGCCCAGAAAGAGCAGATGATGGTGTAGCTGTGGACAGCAGCATCTTCAGCATGTCAACAAATCTTCCCTCCAAGCCCAGAGTGATCAGCAGATACCCACTCTCACATACACCACTGGTTATTTGTGCAGTAGAGGTGTCTCCTATTCCTTCCTGCAGCTGAGCTCCTAGGAGCAGCTCTGGCTCCTGGGTTCTGGCTGAGAAACGTCCCCCTCTGCCCCTTCCATCCTCCTCCCTCCATCAGCTTCTTGCAGCCGTGCTGGTGTTTGGAGCTCTTGGAAGGAGTGGTGCTTTGTTTAACCCTCATGACCTTTTCTGCCTGAAAATTAAAAAAGAAGGAAAAAAATTAATGTTTTGAGAAAACACATGAAACTGTTTTGAACCCCAGAGCTAAGCTGTGTCTCAAAATTAATTATATTTCTCTATAAAGAAATGCAGTAGGTCAAAGGACATGGTGAAGTAATACATTATGGGGAAGCTGACAGGAGAACAGTAAGTTTGGGCTTAAGTGAAAAATTTTTTGCTTTGCTGGCTCTTGGTATGGAGCCAATAACAACAGAGCAGGAGCTGTCTTGAAATGACCATGGAGAGCAGGTGTCCTGCAGACAGTGTTGGAACTACTGCAAGTAATACTCTGAGTTATGGCACTTCTGTTCAGTGTCTAATAATAGTAATAATGATGATGATGATGATAATAATATTTGCCCTTTTTGGGATGCATGAACACTGAAATACTGTTTTATTAGCAATCATTTTGTCTCCCTGGGAAGAGTCGTATGGGACCCCCTCCACACCACATGGAAACAAGAAGTGTCATTTGTTTTAATGCAAGTTTCAGGGTTTACAATATGCAGTCTGTTGAAGAGTCAGGAGCTCAAAGCCATGAGAATTAAGAGATTTTCCTCTCTCCAGAGAGCCACACATGCATCTGCTACCTACCATGCCTTCTGACAGCAGCTCTTTTTGTTCCCCATTTTACATGCTGTTTCACTGCAGCAAGTTGAGAAGCAACACTGCACTGCCAGAACCAGTTGTGTCCCCAAGTTCCAGCGGAACAGGTACTGCTGTTACGACCCCCACTCCACAAACCCAGGAAAATCATTTTACTGCACTCAAAACCCTTGCACTCTCCTGCCAGTCAGTGAAGGTCTTTTCATTAAGTAAAAGCCCCATGTACAGATCCTGAAGGGAGATGAGCACCTGGAGGTCTCTTGAAGCCAGCAGAAGTTTCTTGCAATGGCTAAAGACCTCTCAGAATTTGACTGTGAGGACTTAACAATCCACCCTCTGACATGCTTTTTATTTCCCCCCAGTGTCTATTATTTTAGACCCAGTATTTTCTGCAGCATGTGTTTCTCCTCTAGAGTCATGGCATACAAAACTGCTTTGATTCCTGATGCAGCTTCAGCTGGCCCCTCACACCACTGAAAGAGGAACTGGGAATGGTTTCTCCGTGCTGCAGGCACAGTGAGCGCACCCGCCTCACCCCGAGCCCCCTCTGGGTAGGAAAAGGAGTGAGATGAAAGGCAGACAGCACCAGAAACTGCAGGGGCAAGAGAAAGTGTTCCACTCAGATTAGGCTTCAGTAGCTTTTTACAATAGTCAGACCAAAACCTGTAAGTTCTTGTGCTGGTAACAGTAAGATTTGTACCTGTATTTATGCCAGGGACTGTAACACTACATGAGAGGCAAGCTTTCTGCCTAAGTACATAACCTCATTGCTGGGTAGAGGCAGGAAAAAAATTACCTTATTTCATAAAAGTGAGGCTTAGACATTCCTCTGAAACGTTGAACATCAAATATTGCTGGAGAAGAGCCCCTGGGCTGGGTTGTTTTTCATGGAAGGTGTGGCAAACCATTATTTCTGAGGAAGAAAAGGTCTCACACAAGCAGATGTGCTGAATTTAACACAGGTTATGCAGTATCAGGTGACTAAAGGGAGAAGATGGATTGGTATCTTGGTGGTTAGTGTTATGGGGGGTTGATAAATGTTATTGATACGGCAATTTTTCTCTGAAGACTAGATTATTAAATAAGTATGGTGCTAATTGCATGACAGCATTGTATTAGTCATAGCAAGATCCTCTGTAACGTTTTCTAAGCGCTCTTCCAGATGAGATCACAAATATGCAGAGAAAAACACAAAAAGTTATTCAGTTTCATGTCACCTCTTTTTTTTGACTGGAAAGAGAAACACTGTAATAGAAACTTATGAAGACATATAATTTTTGCTAAGAAATGAACTGAAATGATCTGCTAATGTGGGGGTAAGGGGGATAGTATGGGGGGAGAGATGTGGTCAGTGTCAGAAATAAAAATGTAAGAGAGAATCCTACACAGGATAAATAATAAGCCCAGAGAGACATCTTGGAAGAATAATTACATCAAAGCCAGCCGAGTCCCAGTGCATGTCACTGCTGAGGGCAGGGCAGGACGCAGGTGGGCTGCTCCAGTTTCCCAGGCAATAGATTCATCTGTGACAACATCACTGAAGTCTGCCAAGACCAGAGCATTGTTGGAACTAAAAAGTCACAAGCTTCCCCAGTTCTTCTAATCTAATAAATAAGGCTTTGAGCATAAGATGCAAGAGGGAGGGGAAAAATGGGAGGAGTTCTTTGAGTGACAGGTGCAGAGAAAGATGGAAAAGCCCAAACTGGAGAGAGCAGGAAAGGTTTCTCAAAAAGTGACAAAGATTCCTGAGGAAATAAAGTCAGTTAGGACCAAGAAGAGAGCTGAACTATTGGCTCACAGGGTGAGTTGAAAAAATCAAATCAGGGCATGTTAGCACACAAAATCTGTGATGGAGTGAGGGACAGTGGGGGGAAAGGAAAAGAAAACCTGGCACAAGGAAGAACAGGTGGGGATCGAGGATAAGCTGCTTTCCCTTGTTTCTTGGCAGTATTCTGCCCCTTTGGTGGGTGTCTGATCCAAGTCAAAGAGCAACAGCAGGATTCAAAGTGTGTGTGTCAGGTATGGGGTGATGCTGGGCAGGAGCAGAGGGCAGTCAGGGCACAGCACGACTGCCCCTGGGAGGTGACAGTGCAGGTGATGCTGTGACTGCCAACCACACACAGCCATGGAGGGTGTCAGAGGGGAAGGGATGGTTGGTGACTGGTGAGGAATATGAGAAGCCAAAGAGCACAGCTGGAGAGAGGGGGAGAGAGGCAGTCAGGAGGGAAAGCCTTTCCTGCTAGGGCAATTGTCCATGGAGAAGGCTACAGAGGGATTCTTCTACAGAGGGATTCTTCACAGGTCAGACTAAGCAGATCCTTTCCATCTGCTCATAGAGGAGGAATATCCAAATCTCCACTTTGCTTTGGGTCCTCTTGAGTCTAATGCTGCTTCCAGGCAGCAGGAAGTTTCTCTGAAGCAAATGAATACAGGGAAGCAGTGATGGAACTGGACTCAGCTGGGGGAGGTCATCAGGAGACACAAGAGGGAAGAGCCAGCAAAAGCTGGGCAGAGATAATGGGCAGGGAGCAAAGCAGCTCAGATGCAGAAAGTTTCCTGAGGGGAGAAAAATCTGGGTAGGAGATGGAGGAAAAGTGGAGAGACTGGAAAAGACACCTCTGGTAGGCCACAGACAGCAAGAGAGATTTACAGGAGATAGAAAAGAATATACAGAATGTGAAGGAAAACTGGGAAAGAAGGGAAACAAGTCCTGTGTCAGGGGCAGGCTGAGGCCAGCAGGGAGAGGGACTGGGAAGAGGGACAGGGCTGGGAAGGCCTTTGATCAAGAGCTTTAGGCTGAGGGTTTGGGCTGAAGAAGCTGTGAAATCCAGCAGGTGTTGTGCCCTGATGTTCTGCTTGCACCAATGGGTTCACTGGCTGGGCAGGGAAAGGCTGTGCCACAGGCTCTCACCCTTTGTTGTCCTATTAAAGCTTTCACAAAGTACCTGTAGGCATGGAGCTGTACCTGCTTCTTGCAGAGCCCCTTACTGAACACCAAAGGAGAGTGCCTTTAATCCCACCCCATTTTGTCATCACCCATAATATCTGCAATATCAGATCAGCCTTCGATAGGTGTTTTGGTAATATTTGAAATGGCAGATGAGACTTAAATAGGTGTTTTGTGTAGAACAACGTGTTATCTTAGCAGTTTGTGCAGTGCAGGTTGATGAGCAAGTTTCATTTCTGTTTTTTACCTCTTGTAAATTTATGAATTTTAGATTTGGATCTCTGGCAGGCTGTGTAGGAAGAGCAGGGCTCTCAGACGTCTGTGGGCAGCTCTTATGGGAATGAAATTATGCCCCTTTTGTGTGACACTGCCCCATAATTTAAAATTCCCTGTACCACATTTTAACTCATCATAGGTAAAAACCCAACAGGAGACATAGTCTTGAATTTTCAATTAAATCTCTTTTCCAATAAAAAATTACCTGCAAATTGCAGGGGCAGATTAAAACTTTGCTGAAGCTGTACACTTCTGCATAGTTCGAAGGTTGCTGGATACATTCCCCAGGAGCATCCCTCCACCTTCCATCCATCACAGTCACTTGACTGAGCGGTGGGAGGAAGAGCTGGGGATGACAGGCTGTGGGGAGAGCTGCTGAGAAATGCACAGCAACAGCAAAAGCAATGGGAGAGGAGCCAGAGGGGATAGAGCAGCTCCCTCGTGCAGGGCTGAGCTTTTTGCTGGAGAAGCAGGAAATGCCTCAGCTTCTGCAGTGGCACTGGTGTTCCTTGGAGTATTTCCAGCCCAGTCCCCTTGCTGTTCTTCTTTCATGGCTGATGCTCATCCTCATGGATGTGCTTTTTCTGTGCAGCCCAGGGCCCTGGCTGCTGGCCCTGGTGGCTGTGGTGGCCCTGCACCTCCTCCAAGAGAGGGAGTGGCAGAACCTGGGCCTGGAAACAGATCCAGAAATAGGGAAGGCAAGTTTGTGAGTGACAGCGTCCCAGTTTAGCCTCTCCCGGTCACATGCCGTCTGCTCCCTGACAGCCCCGCACTAATGTTACAGACATCACAGAGCCTAACATCACACTGCTCCAGCACCGTGCCTCCAGTCACAAGGGGAGTCATGAGCTGGGAAACGAGCAAATACAGGCTAAAACTGCAACATCTTGAGGCAAAGATGAAGAAAAAGAAAAAAAAGCCAACACCTGATGGGGATGGCTGTAATGCTCTGCATCATCTTATATAAAAGGTCTTTCTCAGCTGTCCCAGTTTGACAGTGTGGGTGAGGGTTTAGTCATGTTAAAACTGGCATCTCTAAGGCTACTGTTGTTTGTCACATTACTAAAATGAGGTTTAGTGATAATGGGAAGGATACTGATAATGATTTGGGTCCAGATAATCAGAGAAAAAGAGAAAATGTTGCTGTCAGAAACAGCAGAGGCCCAGGCAACAACTACAACAAATGTATCAAACTGGATGTTTGCATTACAGTATATCTTATTGAAGGCAAATATGTTCTGCAGCACCATTTTTTGCTTCTTTCTTTCTAGGGAGGTTTTTTTGGCCAGCTTGCTCTGAGCCCAGTGCTGGTGCCAGACAGGTCAGGGCGCTGACTCCGTTCGCGCAGTGAAGCTGAGGCTGCACACCAGGGATCTGCTGCCTCCCAGTTCTTGGGCTGGGCCTTACACAGCCCCATGGCAGGCTGGCCCCCCAAGCTTCCCAGCATCCCAATCCTTTGGGACTCACCCTGGCATGGGGCATGCCTGCAGGATTCCCAGAGGGAAGCTCTGGTGCACGGACAGGGGCAGCCATCACATGCTTGTGGGACCATCGGTGACCAGGATGGGACACTAAGTCAGTTCAGAGTGAGTCTTGCCAGCCCTGGGCAGACACCAGAGGCACAACTCCCTGCCAGCTGCTTTGGTCTCTCCCTCATTCCCTGTACAATGGGGAAGGTGGCACAGGGTCATGGGGACGAGGAAGTTCCTTTGCACTAGCTCGCTCTGGTTAAGGGAGCAGCCAGCAGAACCCACAGTGGGCTGCCCTCCTGGAGTTAAGAAAACTCAAAAACCCCAAAAGGAAGTGAAATCAGCCTTTCTAGAAGATGGAAATGCTGAGGAGGTGCTTCATGCTCCAGCAGCCAGAGAGGTTCGAAGGGCAGCAGAAATCCCCTGATGTGTCAGCAGTAGGTGAGGGAGAAGGGGCAGCACTGCAGACATCAGAAGGAAGCAACAGGCAGAGAGCTGAGGCAGTGAGGAGGAGCTGCTTAGTCCCTGTTGGCTCCAGGGAAGGGGATAAGAGACAGGGAGTGTGTCCCAAGACATGGAGAAGGGCACAGTGAGGAATGACAGCAACCCACTGCCAGTCTCAAACACCCGAAGAGGAGTGGAATGTGATGTGTAAGAGCTGCACCATAACTACTCTGAGACAGGTCAGGATCAGGCTTCTCTCAGGAATCCCTGCAACAATTTTTCCCCATTTCTACTCTAATCCTGCCATTCCGCTGTTCTGCTTGTAATCCCCTCACAAAAGGGATTGTAAGCAAAGTTATGGGGTGTGTCCCCAAGACAAAGTTTTCCATAAAGGTCTCTTAATCAATCTTTCCTGAAAATCGTGTGTTATAATACAGTGAAACGTTTAGAAGTGAAGAGGCACCTAAAACATAAAGCATAACAAATGTTTTTGGTGGAGTGACCAAATTACAATGATTGTAAGGGCATGGGCCTGAGATCCTAAGGCAAACCAAGATGCAATGTATTTTTTTTAAAAAAAGCAAAGGTAAGAAAGGCAAAGAAAGGGGCCCCTGGAAGGAATACTTTTTGCATTAGGAGATTACAAGTAATAACAACCAGCTGGAGAATGAAAGATCTCAAATTTATGTAGAGATTGTTGAGCTACTCAGACTTAGCATGCCAAGAAGATAAACTTCTCTCTTCCAGGTCAAGTTACTGCCAGGTAAATTATGTCTAAGCTCTATTTGTAAGAAGCAATAGTGACCTCACATGGCTTTCTAAATTATTCCAGCAGATTGTGATCCCAGATCTTGTTATTACCTTGATGAAATAATATAAATTCAAATCAGGCAACCAGGTCTGAATGACAGGGCACTCCTGTTCTCCTGGAAATGAAACTTCATTACGTGATGGGAAAGTTGGTGACATGGGGTGGGAGACAGGAAATGCTGTTCAGCCCTTGAAGGATCCTGACAGATCACAGACAGGGACTGATCCAAGTATCTGATACTTATTTTGCATCCAATATTTTCAGTAGCAGTTATCTCCTTGCAGCTGACTTGGGATAGTGAAGGAGTTGTACCCTAGCTTTGATGTTTCCCTACTGACAATTTTTGGGCAGTGGTTAGCACTTTCTATTTGAGAGAAAATTTTATTTTCACAGCTCTTTTGATATAACAGACATTTGATTTCTAAGACATCAGTAATGTTGTAATGACATCAACTAACTGTTCAGTGTAGGCACCAAATAGAGGAGCTCTTGGGAAAATTCCCTCTCTGTTATCCATGGCCCTTTTACAAAGCTCTTACAGGGCCTGGGCCAGTGTCCTTGCAGATGGAAAACAGCACTGTCCCACATGCTGACCCACAGAAAAGTCAGTTTTACTATGGGACATGCAAGGCCAAATTTCCTGCTAATGTCATATAGCAGCACTGGGGCCCTGGGGGCAGAGGCTTGCTGGGCAGCCAAGGCCAAGAAGTATCAATGCAGCTTCCCCTGCCTGTGTTCCCAGATCGAGAAAGAAGCATTTTAACAGCTGCAAAGTAGATGGCTCCCTAGTATAATCAGAGCTCACAGAGTAGGTTATTCTGACCAACTGCACTGATGGTGACAATGTGGGCAGTACTTAAACTTCCAGGCAGGAAGCTCCTGAGCATGGGGAGCTTCAGTTCAGTACCAGTGTGATTACAGCCATCTCCTGGTTAGCAGTAAACCTTGTTCCAGCTTTGCTTTGGTCCTGGATCTACAGATTCAGGGTGTGTTTGTACACGGGACACTGCCAAATCAGCCCATGTCACATGTTTGACACGAGCTCTAGGCAGTCTGCAGAGAAGTGAGGAATAAAACTTCAGGAAGGATTTGTAGATCCTCAGGTCTGTTCACAGCCCTTTGGCAGAGTCAGAACACACATTGGAGCCACAAATCCACTCTGAGCAGGGTGCCTGCCTGAGAAACTGCCTGCCAAATAGCTGGAGCTGCTCACATTGTAGTAAGTGTGCATAGGGTGTAGTTTATAAGAGACCTGTTTGTGTCTGCCTGTGGAGGAAGACGAGAGGGCCTGAGGTCACCCTTTATTCAGAAAGGAAGATGCTGAAGAAAGTCGGTGCTGCGTGTGCAGCTTTCCACCACCTCTGAAAAGCATTCCTGAAAGCTGACACTGCCAGTAATTTTTTGTTTTGTTCCAAGGTGCTCATACTTCAGATGGCGACATCTTGACATTCACATCCATTATGTGAAGGGATTGCGGAAATAACTCAGCTCTGACTCTCTCTGTGATATTAATCCCCAGCTGCTGGCTGCAGCACAGAGCTGCCTCAGACAGCACCCAGCAGCCACCAGCTCCCCAGCCCCTGCTGCGCCTGGCTGCAAGGAGGACAGAGGAGCATTTCCTAAATCAGCCTTTCCCCGCTTCAAAATCTGAATCCAAGTTGGCACATTAGAGCTTTCCTCCTTGCTGTGCAGCCACAGGTGCTTGGGGTGAAATATAAGGCCTTTAACATGAGCATTGTGATAATATAATTTCCCATCATGGGAACCAGACGGGCTTCATTAAACAACGGCTTGAAATTGTACAAATGAGAAAGGAGCCTGCAAATTAGGATACACAGCTCTTGTTCACATGGCAAAACATCATTAGCTTTGAGGTGGGAGACTCTGTTACCTTTTACACCCTGTTGACTTTTAATGCTGGTGTTTTTAATACACACGCTGCAAGCTGGTTTGGAAAATACAAACTGTGGTAATTGCTCCAAAGCTCCGTTCATCATTCCTTGGAACAGATGTCAGTGGGGAAGGAACCTGCTGAAGGAGAAGGGGAGGAGTGATCTAAAGGGCTGAGGAGTAGAAAAGCAGAGTAATTCTGCGTGAGTGAAATGGGTTACCCATCTGGACACAGAGATAGGGCTGGCAGTGCTCAGGGCTCTGCCATGGCACCTGGTACTCGCTTTTACCACTGGGGACTTGCACATTCAACAGTGTTTAGAAGAAAACACATCAGATGAGGGATGCATGAAAGGCTGAAAAACAAATAGCCCCTTTGCTTAAGGATTGCTTCAGCTTAAACCTTACCTAGCCCCAAAAAACAAAGGTGATGCATTTTTTTTCTTTCTGTCTTTCTTTAAAGATGGAAGGAAAAAAGAAGGGAGGAAAACTTGAAGTGGAAAAACAAAACCAAACAAAAAAAAGCCTCCATGGACCTGTATGTGTGAATGCTGCCGAGAGCAAAGACACGCTGACAAAACAAGCCAGGAATGCTGAGGCCCGAGTTCTGAAACACATACGGTTTATGTTGTTCTTACCACAAACCAAAAATATGTTCCCATTTGAAATGGTTGAATCCACAGCTGTTTTAAAATCCCTTGGTACTTCTGAGACAAATGATCCAAGTCAGACTGTGCTAACAGGGTCAGTTTTAGAGCCAGGCGAGAGCTGTGACTGATGCAGAATCACTGCAGCTCCATCCTTTTCCACATCAATCATAGCTCAATGAAAATCCTGTGGGGCTGTCGGGCTCTCTTACAATATTGTTTACATTACAACATGATGTAAAGCTCCTCCAGCAAAACTGCACTGCTGGATTATGATCTTCACTAACAGCAAAAGAGCTTAAGTTGCAGCTGCAGGACAGCACAGAGAGATGCAGGCACATACCCCTGAATTTACATCTACAAAAGCAGTCATTAATGTTTCATAAAATACACCCATTGATTCATCTCTGCAGGCAAATTCTCTCCCTCCAAACCGATGATTATAAAGCACCTTGGGGCAACTCCACATCCTAGATGCTCTATAAAGTAACCAGCTTGTACTGTCATAAAAGCCGAAATGGCTTTAATCCATTTCCTCACAATAGCCGTTTTAATTCACTCCAAGAGGGCTGGCTGTCAAGAAAATGGTATTTTTCTCAGATTCACACCTGAGGTCAAAACCTTGCCCTCTATGCCAAAGCTAATAAATCACATTTCTTTTTTCCTGTTCCTTTTGAACAGTGAGGACAGTCTTTTGCAGAAAGACAAAAAAAAGGGTCTTTGCAGGAGCGTGTGCAGCATCGTGGGGGAGGGATGTGGAAAAAGTCCCAGCAGCATCCCATAATCATGTACTGGGGAGGGCAGGCTTGCAGCTGTGCCTGGCCTTGAAAAGAAAGACTCAGCACCTGTTTACTCTTGACTGAAAGGTCTCAAGTTATGGCTGTAATGCTCTAATACACCCCATTAAATATTTGCATATTAAACATACAGAAAATAAAACCTTTTTGAAGCGACGGAGAGTGAATAGCATTGCAGCCTCTCCCATTCTCCATGGGTCCCTCTAATTGGTCCCTCTCATCCTGACACTTGATTGCTCTGGAGACAGGGTGGGTTTTAAGGCAGAAATTCCCCAGGCATTCCAGTGGTGCACAGCAGTAGCTGCTCACAGACAAAGCATTGGCAGTTGCCATCACAGGAACTGGGAGCTGGCAGCCTTTCCCTCAGCCGAGCAGAGGAGACTAGACTGTGTCTCATGCAGTGTCAACAGGAGCAGTCTCAGCAGGTTATGGCCTCTCTTCAGCCCAGCTTTCCCACCAACAATACCCCATGCCCAAATCAAGGGGAAGTTTGAAATCCAGAAATACTTCTTTTACCTGCAGACTGCCTGCATTCCCTAGGCCCCTGTGAAACATCCTCCTAACTACCACAGCTCCTGCTGTAACTAAAGCCAGCTAAAAAACCTTCTCTGGGCTGCTCAACAAAAAGCCAAGGTGCCCACAGAGCCTGCTGCCCCCAGCCACCCAACAGCTCAGCATGCCACGATGGTTTGGGACCACCCTGCCCACCCACAAATGCCCTGTACTGATGCCAGCAGACGGAATCGGGTCTTGCTGCACTTCCCAGCTCAGTGTTTGAGCAGCCATGGGGCTGGGGAGCACTGCCAGCACTGGGAGCATTCATACCAAAGCTCCAGAGGCTGGTCCATGCTCTGGCAGTGCTGTTGGGATGAATGCTCTGCTTCAGGGCACTGCCCTGGGCCTGGGGACAGCAGGAGATGTGACCACAGCAGCCGTTTTGCCGTGTGCATTCGGCAGACTCGGCTCAAGTCAGACTTGCATGTGGCTTCAGAGGTAGCCAGTGTCTGGTTTGATATTCTGTTGACATGGTTTGTTTTCAGTTGTGGTTTGAAGCACCAGCCTCACAAGCACTCCCACCCGTACAGAGTGCTTTTCATTTGAGTACAGTGGCAGCAGGAGCCCCCTCAGCTCACAAGCTGGGTTTGGACCAGCAGCAGGAGAATATTTAAGAAACAACATCTCTGCCTGGGGTATGAACACTTGTTTCCATCTTTCCAGCTCTCCAGCCTGTGTGTGCCTTGTAGGGTGCAGATGAAGAGATTACCAACTCCTGGTGTCCCAGCCATGTGTGGCATCCTTGCCAAAGGTCACAGGACAGCCTGGTTGCACTAGAGCAGCAGACACCAGCCACCTCATGCTTTCAGAGACAACCCTGCAGCAGTGAGTCCTCATCTTTGCACACCAGAGCTCCGCACAGAGCACTGAGATGACCACCCTGGCACAGCTGGCCTGGGGGGCAGAGGCAGGTGCAGCAGAAAGCCCCTTTTGGTAGCCTGTCTCTGCAATCAATGCTGCTGTGTGCTCTGCAGCATCAGAGAAAGATGCCTCGTGCTGGGAAAGGATGCCTGATGCTGCCCCCTCTCTAGGGGTGTTCCTTCCACTGCCACACACTGGAAGTGCTCTGCTGCTGGCACAAAGAAGCTTTATTCTTATGGCAGAGACTTTTATTGTGCCAAAGGAACTTGTTCAATACAACAGCCCCCTTTGTACAGCTGCTTCACCCATGAGCCTTATGCAGTCCCAAGGCAGGGCCTGAATGCTGCAGAAGGCATTACACGATCTCTGAGCACAGAGATACATTCAGCTCAAACAGTGCTATTTTTGTCTTACTTTTTGGTGACTGCCAGGGGAGACTGAGATGAAGACAATGGCAGGGAAAGGGTGTATGAGCCCTGCAGACACTTTATGTCTTTTCACTTACAAACATGTAGAGAGGGGAAAAAGCCTCAGTGAGTTCCTGATGTGCCTAATTGCCCAGCAGCAGCAGCAGCAAGTGAATTGGCAGTGTCTGCCTCAGCCTGCACCGCCTGGTTCCTCGCCTCACCATATGTCTGCTCAGACACTCACCGCTCCCCTGAACAAGCCACATGGCAGCTTGGACACTCCATAAGGGCTGTGCATGCTCTTCTAGAGGAGTAATCAAAAATAATTCCAAATGTTCAGTGTTTCTGTCCTTGCCAGAGACCGGAACCGGGCTGTTATGGTGCCATTCTGTTCTGTAGTTTATTACAAGCATTACAGATGTTGGGAATGCAACCCTGCCCTCTTATCAGTCACATTTTTTAACAAATTATTCAATTAAATTACCAACTAGGTTGGCACTTCCTACTGCTCTTTACTGACTGGATAATTTTTCATTCAAAAAACATCTTTAATCACAAGTTAGCCTGTAAGAAATGCCTCCTCTGTCAGGTGCTACTGCTAAATGACCTTGAGCTAGAATGGTCACAGGCCCTCAGAGGTCTGGAAGGTTCAGCTAGTCCCTGCTCAAATGCAGGGTGGGTTTCTGGAGCAACATAGCCTTGCCTTCCAGCTGGCTCCTGCCTCCATTGCACCAGCAGAAGACAACACACTGTTGGATTTTACAGCAATTGTCCCTTCCACCAAACCAACATTTTTCAGAATTACATTCAACCCTACTGTGAGCACCCATCTCATTGCACCTCTTTACTGGGATATGCACAAGCAACACAGCAGTCTCGGCTTCTTGGTTCTTGTTTCTGAGGGAAGGAGAATGTCTGCCAAATCTTTGTCACTAGCATACCACATCAGCTCATCAACATTAGATGCTTCTGTGTGATGGAGAGTTTTTGGCCTGACACAGTCCTAGCAGTGACAGGAGTTAATAAAAGTCTTGCTGTGAGTATTGCATGCAGCTCCCTATCAGCATTTAGCTTCCAGCAGCAAAAAGCAGACAAGTACATTTCTCTAAATCTGCTGCCCTGTTACAGGCTCAATCAAGCAAAAATCTCGATTCCCTTCTTGTAGCAATGGAACAAAAAACTTTACCAGCAAATAAGACCACAGATACAGACCCAGAAATTCATTACCCACTGAAGGCTCTACATTTTTCCTTCTCAGCCAGTTTTATACCCCATGGCAGTCAGATATGTGAGCTCCTTTTTTGAATTACCTAGAGTGGGTGAACACTGTGTAGAGGCAAGGGGAGAGCTCTACAGCTCTAGAGGCCCTGGGAAGAGCTTGGATCTGGCCATGAAGTCACCCAGCCTGGGGCATGCCCGAGGGGACGGGGTGTGCGGAGCAGTGTCAGGCTCCCGGGCCGTGCTCCTCTCCTCCGGCAGCTGCGTGTGGAAACACAGATGGAAATGTTTTCCAAGCAGGCACTTTGCAAGCCCTCACCCGGGGGGCAGGCAGCACAAATCCTCGAACAAACAGCTACCAGCTGAGGAAAAGTGAGCAGCGTGGCTGTTGTCATAGCTCTGGGCCCACCGCTACCGCTGTGCCTGGCACCTCGGCCTCCTTCCACCTCTAATCCCTCGCCGCTATCTGCCTCAGTGCAAGGCTAGCCTTGGCTGGGCTGCATTTCTTTAATCTTTTCAGGCTGCCAAAACCCAAGCTGTCAAATACAAGTCAACAGACCGAAAACACAGATGTCCCTTCTTGACTGAGTTTCCCATGCAGACTGGACGTGCTCAGAACAGCTTTTAAGGTCAAAGCACTGGTGCCTCTCCCCAGGCCTGGTTCCTGGCCCAGGCACTCATCGCCCGTGGCGTCCCCGCGCCGTCCGTGTGAGCATCGCTTTTCACCCACCCTGGTTTGACAAAGCCCTGCCTTACAACACACATGGCTACAATTTACTGGGGACAAAAGCAAGGGCTCCATGACACATACACTGTGTGTGATACAGTGCACTGGGGATCAAAGATTTCTCAGTTACAGTGCTTGGGAGGGGCCTGAGGCAGGGGGGTTCAAACTGTGCAGGAAGTTTGTCTACACGCCCTTCTTACTCACCTGGAAACAGAGATGCTCTGCTTGCTCACAGGCCTGAAGATTCTTGACCTGCACATAGATGTGGCATATATGTGTTATTTGAGTGTTGCCCCTGAAGAACACAGCATTGGAGGCCTCTAGGGTTTGCTAAGAGCCTCTGTTTGGTACCCAAGACTGGGTAGCACCTCCTGGAAGCACCTCCTTCATCAGTAGGCCTTGGATCTTCTCCAGAAGGCAATTATACCTGGGCTGAGATCATCACTCAGCTTCCATGCCACTGAAACCTCAGCTTCTCTCCTGACACTGCCAATAAAACCACATACTCAATGTGCAGATCTGTCATTGTACCAGTGTGAGAGAATTCTGCTAATTTTTTCCTGATGAAAGTAGAAATTTGCCCTCCACCTTCCCTGCTGGCTTACCTATTCCACGCACTTGCCACAGATTCTGTTCAGTAAAGCCTTTGAAAGCAGGGACTGTCAAAACTGAGATAGGCTTGTCCGTGGGCCACCACAGTGGGTCCTGGACAGAGTGATCTGATGAATCCTTAACACAGGACATACTGCAAAAATAAAACCAGAACCTAATTGTTGGAATCAAACAATTCTTGCTGAGGCCACCCAAGTTGGTGACTTCTGGGGTTTTTGAGCTGTAAGCGAAAGGCAGTTTTTGTGTGTCAAACTGCCAGAGCGAAATCTGATTTCTGAGACACTCACCCACAAAATTATCCCTGAGAAGCCACAGCTCACTTTCAACAGTGTCAGGGATACTCATACCTGCATAAATATTAAAGTAAGATCTTTCCTAAAGAAATGATCAATAAAGTGAAGCAAAAATAAAGTGAATACAATCATTCCCTGCAATACTGTATTAAGGTATTTTGTTCTCTGTTACTCTAGTCCCAGTTACTTTGAGATGAGGTAGTAATTCTGAATTAAGTATTTGGGATGCATTTCCAGGCAGGTGCATTGTTTTTCAATTTTTTTTTCTTTTGTCTGAAGCATAAAGAATGGGCCACTGCCAGAGGCAGGGTACCAGGCTTGACAGACCAGTGGTCTGATCAAGTCTGGCATATCCTTTGTTCTTCTGTTCCAATTTAATGCCTGCTGGGAGTGAATTCCAGTCATGTGGGGATGTTTTTGCCAATGAATATTTACCAACATCCTGACTACCAGGGGAGTACAGTTAAAAAACTAACTGCCAGGGAAGTGAACACATACTAGGATAAACACAGATAAGTCATGAGCTTTTTTCTGTAACACTGAAGGGAACAACATTTGGTTCAATTCCCATATACATTTAAGACTAAACACAAAGGCACATGCTCCATGTGTCATTGTTACTAGACCTGGATTTTTGGCCATTTATAAGCATGTGGATCATGTTTAAAGAATATATTATTTTAACAACCCACTGCATTCTTACAGTACAGGAGACAATAGACAAGTAGTAATCTGATTTCATTAACTGCAGAGAAAGTAACTTGTTAAAGACACAGGGTTTGTGCAGATCACCCCAAAAATCCTAATCCCTGGCTTGTACCAGGAGCTCCTCCATCATGTTGAGTCTGTGGATATGTCTGTACCTCTCATCTTTATCAACTGCTGTCCCAGTTATGCTTTGAGGATCAGTTGGCACTTCTCTGTGAAAATTGGTTGATGATGCAATGTTTGTTCTACCTCTCTTCTAATTGCTAAGCTCCATTAAAACACGCAAAAAATCAGTGATACTCTTCCCTGGTGTCACATGGAAGAGCAGGCAATTGCAGCAGCTCTGAGAATGGCATGCCAGTAGTTGAAGAAGATGAGGTCTGTTCTGTGACCATATGAAGTGGTGGAGGATGTTGTCACTGGGTGATCTCTGCTCCAACAAGTTGATGCGTTTCAACCACCACACTGCATTTTTTCATCTCTTGAAAAAGCATCAAATGTGAACTCTTCCTGGCCCCAAACACCTCAAGTCAAGCCTGTGAGAGCAGAGGGCATCTAAGGTCTTCTTCCCTGCATGAAGTTCACAAGAAACACACCTGCAGAGGAGCTTTGTAGCAGAGCTCTGCTAACACAGTGGCTGGAGAGAACTCCAGAAGTACAGACCTGCCCTGGCTTGTGGGGTGTTCAACAAAGTAGTGCTGGCAGCCTCAGTGTTCAGCCTGTCCACCTGCTTAAAATTACAAGATTTTACAATAGTCCACAACAAGGATGGGAAACGTTTGAATTTTAAGTCTGTTACATGGCATTTGCTCATCTTTTCTGGCATTTCTCTCTGAGAGGAAGGATTAGAAAGTTGCTGGGGAGTTTTGTATATATTTTAGTTTGTTTTATCCTAAAAACATCCTGTAAACCCTTGTTGCAGAGCCTATGGCTTCAAGAAAAATGAAATCAAAGCCTCCCCATGAAAGCTCTGGTGCTGGCAGCACAAATGCTCTCTTCTGCTCTGTGATGTTGACCTGGTGTCCTGCACACAAATCCCCAGTCTCCAGAGGGGAGAGGGTTTCACCTTCCCACTTTCATGTGCAAAATGATGACAGGGTCAGGATTTTCTCAGATGGAAGCTGTTTTGGGCACAGAGGGATCTAGTGTTGCCAGTTTCACCTTGACTCACAGCACTTTGGAGCTCTAATAAAACCCAGGCTCTTGGAAGAGTGTGCCAGTTCCCATGGCACTGACCTTCCCCCTGCCCATGCAAGGCCTCACCACAGGTATGGAAAGAGGAGCAGCTCTGAGGACTTTCTTCTTCTTCCTTGTGCCTTATTTGGGCCTCACATGCTCAGCTAGTGAATATCTGCATCTCATCAGGGAGAGCAAATGGGCAGCACAAGGGAATTGTTAGTGAGCAGCCTGACTTGGGAATGCACATTTGTACCTACTCTGGTCCTTGATAATTTGGGGTGATGAGGATCTGACTGCACTGGAAAGAGTGAGACAGAACACCAATATTTATACAGGTGACCATATAACCACAAGAAAAGTAGGACAGACAATTTTGCATTAACCTGTAATGTTAAATACTTAATCAACAACTTAAATATTCTTCAAATTCCCAGCTTGACTGACAGCATCTGAATAGCTTTCTGCAAATTAAGTGGGCTTAAATTTAAGCACATTAGGGCTCTCTAGTTAGTATTGACAGTCATAACCAGGGCTTCAGCTATGCATATTTATGCTACAACACAGATAGGGTGTTCAGTCTAGATTTGGAGGATTTAGGAATTTTTAGAGTTCCAAAAATAAATGTAACGGAATGAAGTATCAGAAATATGACATCTGCTCTAGTGCATGATTTGCAAGAGACTGTAGGTCTGCTCCTTTGAGAGTATTATCATTGCCAGAAAATACTAAGTCCTAAAAAAAGTGTCAGCTATAATTTGCAAATACTAAGCCACATTCCTCAGTCATTCCTTTCCAGGGCAGCCTGTCTACTCTGTATCCGTTCAGGATGCTTCTCTCTTTTTAGTGCCAGAGAGTCTCAGAGTATTAAATGTACATATCTTCATCATCCTTGCAGGGCAGCAAAGTGCTGTCACCAGCCTTTAAAAGATGGGGAACATGAGCCTTTGGCTTGCCCACAGTCTCTGAGGTAAAGCAAGGAACAGAAAGACTGTTTTCAAAATCCTGGTTTCCCTTTTATCCTTCCTACTGGGTGGCTGGGCTGTTTAGGCAGCAGCTTTTAATGTATAGGTCTGCTGGTGAGAAGTGCAGATGAAAGCAGTGGTTCCCCTTCAGCCACAGCAGTCTGGCTTCATGCTACAGGCTAAAAAAACAAAGTCTATGGTCTTGTCAGAACAGGCAACCTCTCTATTTTTACACAGTGCTCAGCAAATAATAGGCAATTTGCAAACAATTAATATTTTATACCTGTTTTTACAAATTTTTCCTGCCATTTCCTCAGGTGCCCTGAGTGTAACTGCTATTTTACCATTTCCAAAGTG
Organism: Prinia subflava; assembly: GCF_021018805.1. Classification (NCBI taxonomy): domain Eukaryota; kingdom Metazoa; phylum Chordata; class Aves; order Passeriformes; family Cisticolidae; genus Prinia; species Prinia subflava. The sequence continues at coordinate 139,465,519 of NC_086247.1, forward strand.
ATGAGACCAGAAGTCCTGTTTACATGGATACAGCTTTTTGGCACATCTTCCACACCTTTAAGAGCAAGTCTCATAACTAACAGCAGAAAGAACTGCACAAAGGTTTTATAGAGCTTGTGAAGGCTGGTTTTAGTACCTCTTACTCAGCTCCAACTTGCCAGGAGATATAGTTCTGACTTAAACACTTACATGATTAAATGCTGCCTCCACAGTGGTTTTGAAAGTCTATGTTTTTAGCATGGATTAAACAGAACCTGAATTATAAGCAGTTGCTTAGTCTTTCTGTCTTCCCTCCACCCCAAAATTGCATAAATATTTGATATTTACTATATCTCAAAGCCTACACCTTGCCATATGGGACATATAGACTGAGGGATTCTGAAAAGAGATGTATGAATAATGACTTTTTTTTTTAAATCTGACAGCCAAAACTGTTACAAAAGAGTGAATTCACAAATACCTTCCTCAGATCAGAGATAAAGGTGGGGGTTTTGGGTTCTTTTCTGAATTACCTGCCCTTACCATTATGGTTAACATAATTCAAGGTTAAATAAAAATAAGAAATGTTGACTTTTTAAAATACATAAATGAATAATCTGGAAGTTTCAAAGTTTCCTTCCTGTCTTGGGGCAGCCTGTAAGGGTCCAGCCCAGGTGGCTCACAGTTCACACTTACTAACAGGTTTGATTTTCCTGCAAATTTCTGGACCATCCAACTAGGCAAAGGCAGCTGCTACAGCCTGGGCTGAACAGCATTACTCAGATAAAGGCTCTACTTACTGAACCACCTGTATGGCAGTAGCTGTTCTCTCCTGCAGCAGTTCCTTGGAAGTCTAGCAGGGCAAGTTGCCTTTTAGGCCAAAATTAGGTGCTAAAAAAAGCAACACATTTTATCATATTATTATATGGAAACAATTCTAAAGCAATCCTTAAAACATAATGTCATGTCATCAATCTCTGTATTCAGTGTGTCACTGAGAAAATTGAAGACTTAAAGTACAGACCTATTAGACACTTTGAATAAATACGATTTTGTGTTTTCACGAGTGCCCAGTAACACACTCTGCCAGCATCTCTGAAAAGGCAAATAGTGTCTTTTTTTGTCTTTTTTTTCCCATATATATATTTAAAAGTAAAAGAAGAGGGTACTTTGTGCTTGATGCAAAAATACCAAACTGAAGATATCTCTGTGGGGGGAAAAAAAGCCAGCAGGCTTCAGGGGTGGCCTGCTTGGGTGGCAGACTTGGCTTGAATGAGGGGCAGAGGCAGAGCATGTCCCTTATCCAGTCATGCTTGCTCAGAGCAAAGAGATCTGCCTTGGAGGGGACAGCTTTGGTAGAGAAAAAGAACATTCACTAATGTGGCTGTTAGTGGCCATTAGGAGGAAACCAGGTGTGGACTGTGTGAATATTTTAAGTCTAATTTAATTTGGTGCTGGGATTAGGTGTATGCTACTCATGAGCAAGCAATGCCAATGGTTCCTCAGGTCTTGCAGCAGATGGGAGCCTATGTAGTGAGGTCAGGGAGCGCTGTGCACGCTGCAGGGTGAAGCTGGAGCTCTCTGTGGCTGGCACTGCCAAAACCCAGCGCAGAGAGAGGAGATTTACGCTTTCTGACCAGCCAGTGGTGATTAACAGGCAGAGCATGTGCGTCCCCTCGCCTTTGTAATCGCACCCCTGAGAAACCGCACAGCCTTTTGTGCTGAGGAACATTTGCATGAGGTGAGCACGAGTGGTTTGCTCTTGCTTTATGGCTCTCCCTGGTTCAGGAGGGGTTTGGTATCTTCCTCTGGACACAAAGAGCCATTCCCAGCCAGAAGGCTGTGGCCAGGAGCTGTGCAGCACCAGCGGTGCTGGTGAGCGGATGTCAGGCTCCGTGTGTTCTGCACACAGTTTGCTTCACTGTCTAGATATTGAATTTTATTGGACACTCGGCCCTAAAAAAGTTTCCACAGCAGTAAAACATTGTCAGATATAGGAACAGGGCATTTAACCCATCAGATCTGGACCAGCTGCAACTTTTCAGTGGGGGACGGAGCTGGTCCCAACAAAACCCCTGAAAATCTGGATAAAAAGTGCTATAGGGAATGACTGAAGTCAGGGGAAACTCTCAGCTCAGTCAGTGATTCTTATTTCCCATCTCCCTTTGTTGGGGCATGGAAAAAAATTCATAGTGCAGTCTGATGGCAAAGAAACTGATAAAAATTATATCATTTTGTCTCCTGCTTACTGTACTAATATTACATTATTGCAAAAATAAATCCTTCAGATGGAGCAGACACATTCCCTAGACATTCAGTCATGGCAGCCCTACACTTCTGTCTGTCTGAAACACGACAGGCACCCAGAAAGGCTGTCTGCTAGTGGCAGGAAGTTTGTCCTGGCTGTCCCAGCACTGCCAGGTGCTGTGACTGTACCCACTGCTGACTCACTGGTCTGTGCATGGCTGCTGCTATGTTGCTGTGCAGAGAAGACCTCAAGGGTTGTCTGGGGTTTGGATGCACATTGTCCCACTAGCTGCTTCCTTCCTCTATTCCCTGCAGTTTGCAGCAGTACTGAAATGGGGGGAGAGGAATAATTTATATGCTGGAGGGCAGAGCTGCTGCGCTTCAGGGCTTAACTGAACAACCTGGAGAATAAACTGGGAAGAATCCCATGAAACTCAAGAAAGACAAACACAGGGCCCTGTACCTAGGATGAAACAACGCCATGCAGCAGGACGAGGTGGGGGTGAAGCAAACACCCATGGTGGTTTGGTGGAAAAGGGTCTGGGAATCCTTGTGGACCAAATGTGGGATGTGAGGCAGCAGTGTGCCCTTGCAGCAGAGGCAGCCAGCTCCACGCTGAGCTGTGGGAGCATGAAGCAGAGGCTGCAGGCTGAGAGATATGAGAGTGTATCTGGAGCACTCTGTCCACTTTTGGACCCTAGAGCACATCAACAAACAGGATGGGGTCCAGAGGAGGCCACAGAGAGGGTGAAAGGGTTGGAGCAGCTGATGTATGGGGAGAGGTTGAGAACTGGGTTTGTTCAGCACGGAGAAGGGAAAGCTTCAGGAAGGGCAGAACAAAAGGGCAGATGGAGTCAGACTCCTCAGTGGTACACAGTGATGGGCAGTAGACACCAGCTGGAACATGGCAAATTCAAATTAGGCAGTGGGAAAACCTGACTCATCAGCAGGGCAGAGGAAGGTCCTGACCCTGCAACAACTTTCCCAGGGAGGTTATAGAGTCTCCATCCCTGCAGTTGTTCAAAACCCTGAGCAATGTGCTGTGGTTGACCCCCCTCTGAGCTGCAGGGTGACAAGATGAACTTCAGACATCCCTTCCAGCCTAACTTAGCCCATGGTTCTAAAGCACTATCCAGGATAACTGCTGAGCTGGTCTCTTCAAGCATGTGTTCCAGAGCACAGGTCCAGGTTAGGTTCTTTGAACTGACCACTAAGAAGCTTTTTACTCTTTATTGAGACCTTCGAGAGACTGTTTGGGTAAGTAAGTGTGCAATATTGGAATGTGGGAATATGGTCCTTAATTGTCTATAAGCCTGATGGCACAAATATGGGTGTGAATGCTTCATTCTACTGAAATTGCTAGATCCTTCCTTTTCTGGAAATCACAACCTGATTTTTCTGAATCTTAATGTTTCTTTAAAAATTATTTTATACTTATTTTTTCAGCTTTCCAAAAACCTCAGATAAATTCTATTAGTATTGCAAAGCACTTAAACACATGATCAGCTTAATGACTACAGACACTATTGGTGAGACCAAAGCATTAGTATCACATCTCATCTTCAGACAAAAGTCAGCAGTGTGATAGACTATATTCTTCACTGGGATTTTCTGTTCACTGCCTGTTTTCACTGTCCCAGTTGTTTGCTGTTAGCAGAACTACATGATGAGATGTGAGAAGAGTGCAGGTTTCAAAACTGCAGAAAAAACCAGCAAATTCTGGCATGAATAGCAGTTTAGGATTTCCTAGCATTCTTTTACCAACCTGTCTCAGTATCTTCTCCCAGGAGTTTTTAGTCACTTGCCATGAAACTGCTAATGCATCAGTGCATCAGCTATCTGCAGACCAGTCCACCCTGCTAATTTAGGTGGAGATTAGGCCAGGAGCTTTCTTGTCCTATGTTAATTTATATTTCAGCTCCTAAACCTGGGTTACAGAGTGACTTCCCACTAGGATCTAGAGGTTTCTCTAGCCCCAGAGTTACTGGCCTGTGAACTTAAAAAGGACTGAATTTTTCCCTTAAGCACCATTTAATTGAGAGTAGTTTTCCTTCCTGCTGAAGAGAATAGTCAAAGTTTAGATGTTCCAAGTACCTGAAGCCACTATGAGCTTAAAAAAATTTCTGGCAAGTTCCTGTGAATGCTTGTATATGATTTTATGGCATGGAACTGTGAAATAGATCCATTTTAAAGCCTCATCCTTGCACTGCCCTGCATGAGAGTGTTTCAGTCGGTTGTGACAGTATCCTGAGGGCTGTGCTTTTCAGTACATACCTGCAAGCTCAGGCCACAAAGCCACACAAATCCCTTTTCTGCACACATTCAGCTTAGTCTGAAATGAATAGAGGTTATCAGGTTGTACCCAAAAATGGGAATCCAGCCTCCTTCTGGATTATTGGTATATGCAGACATTCATAGCTGTAGTGAGATGATGAAACTGAAAGAGGTGAAGTTTCTCCAAGGTTATGTCCTAGCTCTGATTGTCTTGAAAAGCAGAAAATTACCTCCCTTTTCCATTGGCTTTCAAACAGCTGTGATTGCTTTTGAGTATTGAGGCACCTTTATGTGCTAAGGAGGTTCTTAGTGCTTTCCTTAGACCAGAATTAAATTAGAAAAATACGGACCAGAAAAATCTGTTAGATCTTTCTACTATTTCCCACCAATATAAGTTACAGAATGGAGTAAAATAACAGCAGAACATTTCACCTCTTTATTTTAGATAGGACTGAAAGTTTCTGCTTAAGGTTATCGAAAAGGAAAATGCTGGATGTACAGGAAATGGAAGGACTTGTCAACTCTTCAGAGACACTTTCTTTGTGAAGGTGAACTCTTTACCAGAGTATTTGACACACACAGAGAAGAAGGTGTTAATCTGTTCACATCCAAAGCACAGTCTGCAGGCTGCTGGTAATTGCTGCCCCATAAATGTGCCTGTCATGCCTCCTTAGTCTTTAAATATCCAAACTCAAAATAGATGTCTGTGCAACATGTTGAGCCCAGCACTATTGTTTTGTGAGGCAGTATTATTCATTTAGCTTCAGCCAGCTGCTCTCTATATTCAGCCTGAAGGAACAGACTGGAATTTGTAACCAGACAGGCAGGCTGGGAAGCTATAACTTATTCCCTGGGCTGATAAACCAGTGCATCGAAAGTACAGTAAACAAACGCCCACTGGAAACCCATTCCAGTGCCGTGTCCCCTCCTTTCCCCTGCCACAAATAGCAGTGATCACAAGGGAACCTGCTTTCATAAACAAATACCCTAGACCTTAATTCTAGTATCAGCTGCATGACCTAGTGTTGCTGGTATGTTAAACACGGCACATAACAGCAGGATACACTATTAGGTCACACATGGCAATATAAAATACTAGGTAAGGTCTACGCCTTCTGCTGGGTGGGGACCTGGAGCAGGTCGGTTGTTTGTGACCACATTGCCCTCTACTGACAGATGCCCAAAGAGGTTGAGACCCTAATTGTGCTGAACTTCACTCGGGGAGAGGCTGTCCTGCCAAGCATAGTGGGGCAGGAGCAAGAGGTGGTGTCACGGCCCAGCCTGGCAGGAGATACAGCATTCATCTCCTTTGGTAGAGACATCACTTAGTCTAGTCCCAAAAATGGGTACTTGGCTATGAACTGATGTTCTCCACTGAGAGTCTCCTTATTCCCTTTTTTGAAAACAAATAAACAATTGTCTGAGCAGTCTCAAATTGTCTGTTTTCTCTGCATTCTTCAACCTTTTGTGGACATTGGAAGCAACCATGTGGATAATCCAGCTGCAGGCAGACAACCATTGTGAGCAGGAGTGCCTGCAGCCCTTCTGCAGCACCCTGCAGCTGTGGGGAGCCTCAGCACAGGCACATCCTCTGGCAGCTCTTACTGCTGCTTGAGGAGCAGGAATCTTCTCAGGGCTCCTCAGGGATAAACTGGGAGGTCTGTCTCTGTGTGTTCCTACAAGAAATAGTAAAGCAATGGGTGACTTCTCCTCGTCCAACAGCTCCCAGTCCATGGCTGTGGCCCTGTGCTTGCCTGTGGGAGCTGCCAAGGTTGACAGAGCACTGGGCTAAGCAGGCACAACCTTGACTTCCTCTGTGCATCCCAGGCTCTCAGTTGATTGTGTCTGGCCCTCAGCAGAGGCTGTGCTGTCTGCTGCTTGTAACAGGCTCTCACTCCCCATCTGTCTTTGAACCACCTCCAGCAGCATGTGGGTGGCAGAGGGGATGGCACTCGTCTGTGAGGCTGCAGCTCGAAAGGCTGAGAGTTGGCACATCACATTAAAAAGCCCATGAACTCCTGTTCTGGGACAATGGTGCATTTTACTGAGATACTTCACTTTCTCTGGCCTTTATTTACTTGAGGTGGCAGCAAAGTTTTGAAGAAGGCAAATGCAAGTCTGCAGTTATATTGGAAGGAGAGTTACATTGTATCTTCTCAATTAGCAATTGATGCAATCGAAACTCATTTATATATATTCCTTAACATAGGGAGAAATCTCAGACGCCATGTATTTTCCCAAGAGACATTTCCACTAGTGCCTTTGCCATAAAAATTCAAACAGTACAAACTTTTTGTCGGTGCTATGCAACTTTTCCTGTCTCTGAAGATACTGTTTCATACCAAGAGAAACCAATAGAAGAAACATATGATCTGCATGAGAAAACATGTATACATGTCTGAAAAGAGTGTGTAAAGTATATGCATGTGTGTGTCCCTCTCTACAACAGGATTCATACGATTAAAATCAGCACATTTACTTCAGGCATGAATTATTTTCATTCAGACACTGTGGATTTGAAATGTTTTCAAAGATCCCGTGAAAACAAGTGGGAACATCTGCAGAGCTGACAGACTGTGGCGTGTGTGGGGCCGGGTGAGCTCAGAGGAAGGAAGGCAGCCATTGATCAGCTCACCATCAGGTGTCATCTCCACGCCTGGAAATGCTGGCAAGGAGGGAAGCTGGACACGGGAAGGAACTGAGCAGCAAACAAGCCATGCGTGAAGCCCTGGAATAAAAACTGCAAAAACAATGAAGCTTAGGTAATGGGAGAACTCCTGCCATGTAGGAAGAGGAACAGGCTGCAAGGGATTCCAGCCCAATCGCTTCAGGACAAGCATGTAAATCATCCGAGGGTGCACACAAGGTGCTATTTATAGCTGCTAGTTGAAGTACTTCTTATTTATTGTTGTGTTTATGCAGAAGGAAACCCACCAGTAGAGGAAAGATGCTTCTCCAAGTCTCCAGTGTTTCCTGCAAATTTTATATATGTGCTCGAGCCCAGCTTTATTTATCTTCATGGTCTTTATTTTAAAAAGAGTATGGATTAATGGTGCAGTGCTGATAAATGTTTATTGATAGCAGTGGGGTCCCCTCCCAGGGATCCCTCCAAAGGTGGTGTGGGGGACCCCTGGGCTGATGAGTGTGTGCATCTCCTGCCAGGTCTTCCATTATCTCCTCCCTCAAGGGCACAAAAGGCTGAAACATGAAACGCCCCAGGCTCATCTTTACAAGATAAATAAATAAGTAGCAGGCAGAGGGCTGGTGGGCTCTGGGCTGCTGGAGGAGGAGGTGGCAGGTGAGTGAGAGGGCACGGGAAGGTCAGCTCTGGCTTTCCTCTGGGGAGTTTGTACATCTCAGTTGTTTCTCACTAAATGCTCCAGGGTGACAACGCTTTAGTCCAGGAGCACCAGGACCAGCCTGAGGAGAGCAGCCCAGCAGCCTTGCTTCCTCCAGGGCTGCTTCTCCTCTGCCACCACTGCCCTGCTGGGAGCACTGGTGTGGGGGAGAGCAGGAGCCCCAGGCACCACCCCTTTGGCCCAGCAGAATGCTTTTCAAGCCTGCCTGTCTCCTGTCCCCAGAGCCTGGGAGGCTAACGATGCATCCCTAAATTGCCAGCTCTACAATGCTGGCAGGTCTGCATAGCTCCCAGAGATTTTTCCTCTGCCCTTTCTGTCAGTGGGAACCGCCCCAGCCAGTAATGACCATGCAGAAAGAGGAGTGCTTGTGGGGCAGATCCATTTACACTGTCGTTTCTCATGGAATGAGACATGAGACTGGGTGGTGGTTCCCACTTCTCCTCCTGTGCCAGCTGGCTCCCCAGGAGAGCATTTCTGTCCTGCCTGCCTGCTACAGCTTTCAGGGCTTCTGTCTGGTGGGCTGGAGATCTCCTGTCCAGCAAGGAGTCCTGACTGTAGTAAGGATAAGCGGTAACGTTGTCCTGATGTGGTAAGAGGGAAGCAGAGGCAGTGAGATAGTGCTCAGCTGGAGGAATTGTCCCCCACATTTGCATGCCTGTGTAATCCCATTTCACTGCTAGTCCTGCTGTAACCATCCAGCTCTCCTTCACTGAGGGTCTCTGTTTAACCCTTTCCTGAAATGTCAGCTTCGCTTCTGTCCTTCCATAAAGCAATACACAGATCTGTTAGTGACTGAAGGTGTCAGGAGTCCCTGTTAGCATCAGTGAAGAAATACTGTTCAGTTTCTTGCTAAACAAACATTTAATACATTTTTAAAAAACCCACAGTAAGTATTACTTAGAATACCAGTGCTTTAGTTTTAAACAAAATCCATTCAAGCAGTAAATCTCTCGGCTTTTCTCATACAAAACTTCCCCTTTGTTACCACTACACATACTTGTAGTGAAAGGTCACATCACAGCACTTGCACTTCTGTACTTCAGAATGCACATAGAAACACAGTCCTCTCCAAATGTCTTTCCGAGGTAATTTTCCTGTCTTCATAGTATAAATACAATTTGCAGTCTAGACCTGAATTTCTTAGAGCTGGAAAAGAAGAGTAGCATCTTATTTGTTACCTAAACACTTCAAAACCCCTTCAGCAAGCAATCTGGGTATCTTCACAGCCAGCAATATTTTTCTGTTATGACTTGACCAGCCTCTTCAGCTGCAATGAGACTTGTCTGGAGTTCTGCTTTTACACCTACACTAAAAAACTCATTTGGCCAATTAGTGCACACACCTAAATTTAATTTCTAAATTGATAACCTCTCTCCAGGCTGAGACACCTGTTTGTCTCAGCACAGCTGTAGTCAATGAAGAGGATACACATTCACCTGGTGAGTTTTTTCAGTTGGATAAACTTTGTTAGAAGATAGAAACTGGAGAATCTCTTTAGTTGGGCCCTTCTGGCTGAGTTGTCCTGGACACCATATAGTCAAATAAAAAATGCATCATTGTTTTCATATGGTTCCTCTCCTTTGCTTTTGCATTTCCCATCCCAACTGAGGTGTGAAGAGAGGGGATTGTTCCTCCAGTTTCAGCATTACAGAATGGTGTAATTTAGAAGTTACCTTGGAAGACCTCACCCAAACCCCATTCACAGCAGACAACGTCCAACTTAGTAGCTAAGTGGAATTTTCCAGGTTCCAGATTGTGTTCATTGCTTTTGCTGTGCATCTCTTAGAAGTGTCTGGCTCCCTCTTGCTTCTTCCCTGCCCTCCAGTAGCTGTGGACAGCAGCAAGAGCCCTGACAGCCATCCATCTCCAGGCTGGGCAGGCCCTTCTCAGCCTCTCCTTGTCCACGTGCACCAGACTCCAACACTCTTGGTGGCCTCCACTGGGCACAGCTCAGTGTGCCAAGGCCTGTCTTGTTCTGGGCAGTCCAAAAGTGGACATGGTACTCCCAGTGTACAGAATTCTGAGCAAAGGTTCATCCTGGCTTTCCTGGAAACATGAAAAATTCCCTCAAATAGTGGGAGCAAAAGCAGCCATTGCTGTATTTCTGGGAATGGGGTAATCATAAACAAGAATTTTCAAATCAACCTCTTCTTTTCCTGTCTTCAACTGAGGCTTTAAGCTGAGCATCTGGGAGCTTCTCTTCAGTAGGAGAAACCTGCCTGGAAGCAGGCTTTTTATGCCCAGGGTCTCCTTTTAACAATTCAGAAGAGGATTCATCACAAAGGGTAGAGGAAATCAGCTGCTCTTAACTTTCATTTTATACTTTATTTGTCCACAAAACCCAAAGCAAGACTCTTTTTTAATGTTTTGGCAGCAAGGAAGAGGAAGCATCTAGCCCAGATGCTGTATTCTGTGTACATTATGTTATATCACTTGCATTAATAATGTCATTATAATAAAGTGCAAAGAAGAAATTTGATCTGCTTTGCTCTCCCCTGAAGGGAATGCATTTCTTTCTCTTCTGAGTGAACCTCCCAGCATCTCACAAACATATGGTCTCTTAGGTGTAAGTGATGCTCACCTGCTTTATTGTCTTTAACAGGAGGGAACTAAATATATAACAGATGCTCAAGTACCTTGAAATGAATGTATTGTGCAAACAGAACTGTCATTACAGCCCTTGCAGTCACATTTTTCACCTGTTGTATGCTTGTTTTTCTGTAGTTTGTTTTGACAATGTGTAAAATGTTTTTTTAAAAGCTTGGAAAACTCCCAGTTTCAGAGCTGGGCTAGTGTCTTATGTCTTCATAGGTGGCACATTTATATCTAGACTATTTAATATCTGTTTAAAACTCAAGTATTCCACTCCCCCCTCCCCCCCTCTTTTTAAAATATATATTTTTAGTTGTACTAAATTCGTGCTTGGTAATAGGCAGTTTGGCAGACAAAAAGGTGTGCAGTCCTCAGACAGCAGAAGACTTAGTCTTTTTTTGTTTTGCTTGGATGGATCCATATATGAAGTCTGGACCTGAATTTCAATTCCTTGCATTTCAGAGGTTTTCAGATCAGACTTCAGGTTTAAACTGTCACAAAACACAAACCAAAATATACATTCTGGCTCCTGACTAAGGTTTTTTCTTTCTTTTCTCCCCATCACTTTCACCAAGCAGAGTTTGGATGAGGATTTGTGTCATGCCAACAAGTGAGCCAGGTCCTCAGCCCAGGCCCTTCAACAGGTCTTGCATGTAATCAATTTTCCTGGGTTTATTAAATGTCTAATCCTCACAACAGAAGAAGACAAAGGTCTGCCCTGGCTTTTAGGGCCTTGGCTTTTATACTTCTGTCAGATAGGTGATTTGTCCTACAACCCTTTTGGCACTGAGAAGCAAGAAGTTGGCACTTGTGTCCTCCTGGGCTCCACTTCCCAAGGTCTCCACCAGTGCTGGGGTGTCAGTGTGAGAACAGCACCCATCCCCTCCTCTCCCCCTTTGTTTCTCAGTTTCCTCATGCTCCTGGCTGTCAGCCATCCTGCACACAATGTATGATGTGTACTGCAGAGTTTACCTGCCCCAGAGCTTTTCTTGTGGAATTCAAGAGACAGGAGGTTTGTTTTCTCTCCACATGCATAAAGCTGTGATGGAAATCATGGGTCCGTGGGCACTCTGCTTGGTTTGAGGTTGTGCTTGGTGCATTGCTGAATTTGAGCACAAGGATGAAAACAACCACATGGCAGAACTGTGGCTAAGTGAGGAACTCTGGCTAAGTGAGTCCATGCTGTCAAGCACTCTGGGATGTCCCTGGTGGGCTGTTGAGCTGCTCCACAGCTCACATGTAGGGCAAGATCTGTGTCCAGATGCCCAGTGTAAACTGAGCAAAGGCAGTAAAGATTTGCTGATATTCAAGCAGTTTTAGCCATTATTGTCTCCACGGAGTGTTTGAAAGCCTCTCTCCCCAGTGCAGCCAAGTCAGAAGGACCATTGGAGGCACTTCATTGTGATGGTTAAATGGATAGAAGAGAGAAGCTCACACTCAGTGCAGTCTGCCTCAGAGCTGCTGTACCTGACTTGCTGAGTGAGTTTTCTGTCTTTTTGATCTGCTCAGGCTCCAACTCTCCAGCCTTGTCCTGGATTGTGAGGCAAAAGAAATGGTTTCTGCTAAGGGGACTGGAAGAGCCACCTTGCCCTCAGCTAAGACCCTTACTGCAAGAGCATCTGGGGCTGGCAGGGGCATTCCTGAAGCTACCATGGGCAGGGAGAGCTGTACCTCTGCCTCCTCTCTCATCAGGCAATGTGCCATTGCAGGGTTTACAGAGGGCTGCAGACAGCTCTGCCTGAGGGATATAGGCTCTGTAGCTCCAAGGGTGTCAATCTCAGATAGAGATAAGCCACTGCTCTAGCTGCAGTTCTGTGTTTTCTGGGTACATGGACCAGTGCACCAGACAGATCTGAGTGTTTCCTAATTGCTGTGCAGGGTGATTTCTTACCCTGCAGCTTGGTTTTCATTGCTCCTTGTTCAGAGATGCTTGACTCCCTGCAGTCATACAGTGTGCAGAGAGCTTAGGAACATAACTCAGGACCATGACCATGACTCCTAGTTGGCAAATCAGGTCTTAAAAACCTTTTTTGTGCATCTTGCCCAGAGAGATGTGCACTGGGAGTGTGGTGTTAGTAGAGGGTCACTTCTCATGCTCACACACCCGTGACCCACGGCTGGCTGGCACTCTGCACCAACACGTGCTGGGCTCAGTTCTAAACTCTGCAGCAATTCTTTGAGAGTTGCTCAAAGGTTTCAGTCTGACTCTGGGACGTGACACCCAGGTACTGTGCAGCTGTGTTAGCTGACTTGCTCCTCCTGTATGCTGTGGTTGGGACACTTAGTCCTCAGCAGCAGAGGAGGTGCCCGAGCCCCTTCCTGTCCAGCTCAGAGGGGAAATGGCACCTCAGCTCCTTCTCGGGCACCCAGCAGCTCCATCAGCTCCCGGAAACGCTACAAATGCAGCTCTGCACCTGCAGGAGCACTGCAGCAGCACTCAGACACAGTGGCTGGGTTGGGGGGGGAAAGGCCTTCTAACATTAGCACACTCACTGTCCAACTTCCTTCTCTTTAGCTGCTCCAGTATCTGCTTTACCCTCAGTAGGACTACCTGGAGAGCCAAAGTGAGCAGAGCCTGACTTTTGACATAAGAAGGTGTAGTCCTTCATCCCAGGCTTCCTTCTGCTTTACTGTATCCATCTGTAGGTCATCTAATTCCTGGTACCAAACCATGACAATCTCATTTAAAAAAGTAACAGCTTCCAGGATCAGTCCCTGCTGCCCCTCTCATGAGTGAGGAGGTGTCTGGAGGTCTCAGAGGTGCAGGTCCTGAGATTGCACAAGCAGAGTTTGCAGGGATAAAGTGGGAATTGTGTCCCTGAAAGTTCCTGCTTCAGGGCTCCCTGTGGTCAGGCAGGCCTGGGTGTCTGGTGAGGTCCTCTAAAAAGTGGGCAAAGAGCCTAGATTTTAATTTGATGTGAGACAAACAAATCACAACTTAGACACTGGAAGTTTCTCTGTTTAAACAAAAAGGAGTCTATCTTGTTAATTTATTTATTCTTTTTTCATAGTTCAATAATACCTAGAAGCAATATGATGGCTGTCCAAATCCTCATGCCTCAAAATACTTTCAGGATGAGATATTACAGAAAGTCTTGAATTGGTAATAGAATAGTTTTAGAAGCCAAAAATATCTTTGGAAGGTAAATTAGAATTCTGTGTGTTTGTTTACTTCATTAAGAATGTATCTAAGAAAAACTCAAACTTAAGAAAACTGTTATGATGTACCAGTGTTGTGGATAGTTAAGCTTCAGCCTGTTTCTTTCAGTTCTGCAGCTTCCAGGCAGAAATTAGGTGGCATTAGGTGGCAGAAATTTCCACCTGTCTTAGCAGGTGTCACTCAACTATTTCAAGTGGCATCTCTCATGGATTTTTTGTTTACAGCTTCATTAAAGGCAAGGCACTCTGAAGCCCACTTGATTTTGAAGAACGTGTGACATCTTGCTGCAGTGACATCTCCCGCTTCAGAGATGTTCACTATAAGAGCAGAACTGTAGAAAATTGAGAATATTTGCAAAACACATTATGGTCTGGCTGAATACAATTTCAGTGTGTATTTATAAATTCAAGTAACAATGACTTAAGTTAATTTGACCCTCATTCTCACCTACAATATCCTGCACTTTTCCAAATGTAGGTTTTTGTGGCTCTTGTAAGGCCAGCACTGGTCAACATAGGTTTGAATACGAGCCAAAATATCACTAAATACAACTCTCTGCTAATTCTGAGCAGCTGCACCTTGCAGATCCTTTACAAAGTTGGCCTGCTATGATCTACTGGCCTGAGAACTATTCCATGAACAAGGAGTGAGACTGCTCTTAGCACCAGGGAGGGTTTGGTAGCAGAGCTTGGGCACTGCAGTGAGCAGCACACTCTCGTGGGAGCTGGCCCTGCTCCTCCACTCCCTTCACTCAGAGTGATGCAATCATCCTCTTCATTGCAAACCTGGAGGCTGATTCTTCAACCATAGAAAGTCTAATTTCCAAAATCCATTATGGTGCACCTGCAGATGTCAGTATAGCCTAAAAAATATATACTTTTTAAAAAGGCTCCTAATTAGTGAGGACTAAGCCATTAGGCAAAGCTCATGACTTCACTCAAGGCTTGGGACTTCTGTAGGGGAAAAGGCTCCTACAGAAGGTGTCCATGTGCTTCAGTCCACAAAATCAAGACAACTGGAAGGAGACAGAAGAGCAGAGGCTTAAGAATGTGGCTTGCACTGCACACGTAGGAATGGGCTGGGCTTTCTACTTTGTGCAGCAGAGGGTGTGGCTCTGGAAAACACAGGCATGACTTTGCTTGGAGGTGAAGCAGTTGTCCGTCAGTGCACCCAGTATTTATCCTTAGGCCATACTTCTGAAAGGAACACATGCTGAAATAGTGTTTCAGGACACATCATTTGCTTTTAGAAGCTATGCCCATCTGTTTCAGCCTGGGCTGTTAGCCCAGTATAACATTTGCAGATAAAATATGGGCATTTTGCATCATCTTTTTGTGTTTACAGGAGGTTAAAAGCATGCCTTTGGGTGATGTGGGCCTGACATTGGTCTGAATTTAGGCTTCAGGCTCTGCTAGTGTCTGTGTGAAAGGCAGACGAGCAACTTTCTCATGTTAGCCTGAGAAATCTAAAGGAGGAATTCAAACAAACCTTGGGAAGTGAGAAACCATCCGCAGGTGGTGTTTTTCCAACGTGTTTACTGGAAAGAAATGTTTACTAAAGGGTGTAGACGCTGAATAACCAATCATGTTCCTGGTACCGAACTACTCTATAAAAGTAGAAATTAGAAGAATAAAGTTTGCTCTCATCTTTACCATCATGGAGAGTCATGTTGTTATTTCTGTGCCGTCCGAAAACCATAGCAACATCTGGTGACCTGACGTTTCGAAGAAGTTCAGCGCAGCCGGGACTGATTCATGCAGCAAAGCTTGAAAATTCTACCTGCCTCCTCAGAGAGGTAAGCGAAATATCTCCACATTTTTTCTAAAGAATGCTGGTCCTGCTGACCATGTCAATCCTGCCAAAAGACAGCAGGTCGGACGGCACCCAGCACAGCTGGACTTTAATTTCTAGAAAAGACAGCCGGGCAGAGGTTCCAGAAAAACCTGGGGAACCCCTCTCCTGAGAGAGGACAGCTTGTGCCTTTCCTGACAAGAGCAGCTGGAATTCTTCGCTGCCGACAGCTTGCCCAGCGCTCCCCCGACCTCTTTCGGTTCTGTCTGGCCGAGATCAAAGCGAGCGTCTGTAAGGCTCTCCCGGCCGGCAGAGACGGCGCTTCCTTGGCTTTTCCTTCTCCTTTCTTCATACCACGGATGGCTGGCAGTGGTTCCTGCGCTATCATCCACTGCGACTAGTCTGTACCGTGACTTTAAAAGATGCTAGCCCGTCCAAGATACAGCTGGTCAGATTCCGACCCAGAGTGTGACACAACGATCCTTTCCTCCTCGGCGTGGCCCAACATCTGGCCTGCGGACGGGACCGGGATCGAAAACCTTTGATCCCTCTGTATCCTTCTGTGTGTTCAGGGCGAAAAGTTCACTTTATGAGTGTTTTATGCTTTTAACGTTACCTGTGCTTGTTTTTATGATTGCCTGTGTGAGTTTAGGGCTTGTCTTTCTTTGTGTCTCTGTGTTTTAACTTTGTTCTTTCCCTTGTGCGGGGTGGGGGGTGCGGTGAGACAGAGGCATGGCAGCACGATGCGATCTCCCTGCCTTCTCTCTCTCTCGCTCGCTTTTTCTCCCGCCCTGCTCCAGGGCGCTGCAGCGGCTGCAAAATCTCTCTCTCGTTTTTCCGTACTCGGTTTTCCCCCCCGCCCCTTCCCCCCAGGGCGGTGAGGGGGGCCACCGGCTCTCCGCTTGAGACAGGCGGCGGCAGGGCGGCGGCGGGCTGAGCTCCGCCGAGCACCGCTCCGTTGTCCCCTCTCCGTTTCCCCTCCATTTCCTTCCCGCGTGAATTTGCACAGCAAGTCGTCATAGGAACCGAGGAGCGGTCTCCTCGCTCCTTTTCCCCCTTCCCCCCGCCATGAGCGGCGGGGTTCGCTCCCCCACTCCTTCCCTGCGGGCCGAGCGGCTGACTGCGAATAGGGCACGAGGAACTTGCCGTTCCTCTAGACAGCGGATAATGCTGTGGGAGTTGCTTCGCTTGAATTTTTTTTTTTACATAGAAATGGGGGCCACGTTTGTTGGATTTCCCCCAGCTCTGCGGAGCGGCCCTGGGGCCATTGAGCCCCTAAAGCCCCACTCAGGGCAGGGCCAAATAGCTTCGTCGCCTTTGAGGTGCGCAGAAGCTTTTTCCTTTACAGAAAAATGGGGGCCACGTTTGTTTGGATTTCCCCCAGCTCCGCGGGGCGGCCCTGGGGCCCTTGAGCCCCCAAAGCCCCACTGAGGGAGGGCCAAATAGCTTCGTTGCCTTTGAGGTGAGCAGAAGCTTTTCCCTTTAGAGGGACAGTTGAATTTTGTTTGGGTTTTTCCCTCCCCCCCCCCCTCAAAACATTTCTTCTCAAGGCGTCTCTGTGAACAGATGCCTGTTCATAATAGAAGAAAAATGACAAGAAATACAAAAAACAAATAAGCAACCTCTGTTGCCTTTCGCAGATAACACAAGTATTATTAATAATTCTACAGTATAACCATCAGTTATGTTTTAAGTGTTATCTCAGTTTTTAAGATATTTGATGTGAATTCACAGATATGATAAAGTTATCACAGTTCTACAGCCGGCTGCTGCTACTGCTGCTGCTTCTGCTTCTTCTTCTCATGTACTTTGCTATTTGTCTATAATTGCCTGTAAGACACGTGTCACCCAAGAATTTTTCCTTGTTTTCTAGCTGTCTATGCTAGCTTTGCATTCATGATTTTCTAAATATTTTCAGATTTCCAGACAAGGTTATCTGAGATTGTAAGAATGCCTCCTCTGTCCTGACAGTTTGGGATGCAGTTCCAATCCTGGTCACAGACCATCTCAAGAGCCTGCTGAGCTCAGAGCATCTCTACCCTGACAAATTTAGGAGGTGTCAATTACCATATTAGTTTCTTATTATAAGATTTTTAAGAAGTTTGTTTTTAAAATTGGTGTAAGGGATTCCTCTGCAGTTAGAGCTGGGCACTGGCCATGCCTTGGCTCTCTCTGGATGGGAATTGCCTATTTGCCCAGATGTTTAGCAAGAAATTACATGAGTTATTTGACTCAACAATTTGACCTTTAAATATAATAGCTGAATTGATCTTTGAGGTGAACCTGGAATTCCTGCCCGGGAAGGATGAACAGGATCTCACTGGTAAAGAAGCACTTCAGCTTTTGCAGTTTCTGGGCTGATCAAAATTATTATTAAAAAGATAACTTGCAACAATGTAACATTTATGTTATGAACCTGAAGAAAAAGTAATTCTGAAACCTGGATGTTGAATTTAGACAATGGAGCCTGACAAGTTTGTTAACTTAAGGAGAAGATGTGCCTGTGTTTTATCATTAGCAGGTTCAGCAGTCGTTTTACCCATCACCTCTGAGGAGTGAAAAGGGACATTGCATAGCCTTAGTGGCTGTCACATAGACTGCAAAGATGACCATGTGGTTGGAAGTTATGGAGACAACAGAAGTCCTGTGTCAGCAGCATGGTCCTGTTTTCATCGATCTTCCTCGAGTCACTCCCTGCTTCAGACTTCAAGAAGACATCCAGTGATGCTAAGGATCAACATCTTGTCTCAATGGACTTTTTCTTTTCATGTGTTTTAATTTTATAGTAGATGTTGTTTCATTTAAGTTTCCTACATAGATGTAGTTGTATTTTAGGTAATATTTCACGTGCCTTCGGTGTATGTTTTGTAGTTATTAAGGGCTGTTATTTCACTTTGTGGTTTTTGCCTTTCTGGTCTTTGGGATCATGTAGATTTTTTTGGAGTCAGATATCTTTTTATTGATATTTTTATTAATTTTATTATTCTTTTTTTTCTTTCTAGGTGACATCCTACAGGTATCATGGGCCAATTGAGTGACCAGTGGTCCAGTCCTGCACATCCTGCAATGGGTCTTTGACCTTTCAAACATCACATGCATTTTTGCATTTAAAAAAAAAAAAAAAAAAAAAAAAAAAAAAAAAAAAAAAAAAAAAGGGTCAACTCAGGTTGTCCAAATAATTGGAAAATTAAATCAGTTTGCGGTTGCAGGTGTAATGCAAGGACCACTGTCCTTTGCTAAAAGGCAGAAAAAGCCCTTGTTATCTGAAAGGATGATTCCTAGAGTGATAGATCTTGACAAATTAGACTGCCATTTTTGAGCAGGCTAATGATGTTTTGTTTTTTTCTGTATTAGAATTAGTAAATAGCTAAGCTTGACGCTGGTGCATGGACATGGTTATGAAGGGTCAACACAAAATGCCACAGAACTTCCCTGACCATTTAAGTTGGTGCCCAATGAAAGTTCTATTTAGTGATTGGTTGATTACTAAAGGGACTTCTGGTGTCATGTTTGTCTTTTTCTCTTGCAAGGGCCCTGCAGGAGAGGACACAGACACAGACGTCGCCCTCAGCAAAAACTAAAAGGGGGAGATGTGGGCCTGACATTGGTCTGAATTTAGGCTTCAGGCTCTGCTAGTGTCTGTGTGAAAGGCAGACGAGCAACTTTCTCATGTTAGCCTGAGAAATCTAAAGGAGGAATTCAAACAAACCTTGGGAAGTGAGAAACCATCCGCAGGTGGTGTTTTTCCAACGTGTTTACTGGAAAGAAATGTTTACTAAAGGGTGTAGACGCTGAATAACCAATCATGTTCCTGGTACCGAACTACTCTATAAAAGTAGAAATTAGAAGAATAAAGTTTGCTCTCATCTTTACCATCATGGAGAGTCATGTTGTTATTTCTGTGCCGTCCGAAAACCATAGCAACAGGGTGAGAAGCTGGAGCCTTTTTATTTCATGTGATTTCTGCCTTGGAGAAAAAGGCAATTACAGAGGTCAGATTTCCTGCTACATTCTGAATTTTTTAGAGTAATAATGAAGATGGGATGGTTATTCTTAAATTGTCACTCATGAAGTTAATCCTCTGTGCTCCAGGACACTGCCTGCCTTGTGAGCTGATGTCTGTGTATCACAAGTTCAATCCCAGTAGGGGCTATTTGCTTGAGGGTTGGACTTGGTGATCCCCTCAGCTCAGAATATTCTGTGATTTTGTGAACACGGTGGTCTTTCTGCTGCCAGGGAGGACAGGGCACTTTGCAGGAGGGTTGTGGAGGCACTTGCTGCCTTTGTCCTGCAGGCTCTGAGGTGGTAGAGCTGAGTTAGCTCAGTAATGTAAAGCTGTAGGTATTTACATCATGATTTTGCAGCCTGAGGTAACCTTCCTTGGAACTGAGCAGCAGATGAATGCCAAATAGCTTTCCTATAAGGGACTTCATGCTAAGCCTTTCAGGAGCCTGGCTTATGGCAAATACCGTGAGGATATAACACAGCAGCAAACAGGCTGTGCAAAGAGCTGGCACAACTCAAGCATGGTGTCTCTGGAGATTACTCAGAGGAAAAGCTGAGCCCATGCCTGAGCAAGAAAGTGCCTGTATGTGCACAGGTCGCTTTTCCTCTTCCCCTCAAAACCAAGGGGGATTTTTTGTTGGTTTTTTGTTTTGTTTTGGTTTTGTTTGGTTTGGTTTGGGTTTTGTTTGTTTGTTTGTTGTTTTGTTTTGTTTTTCTTGTTGTTTAAAGGTTGAAGGGTTGCAAAAACCAGTGTCAGCTAGTTTCTCAATGCTGCCAGCAGCCTGCACACCAGCACATGGCCTTTGTGCCCATGGAAATCAGTGCAGGGGTGTCTGGTAAAGGTTTGCTTCCTGCATTTACTCCATCCTGTGCCAGTCATCTGGTTTTGGCTAAATAGGACCATGAAAATGTGTGACAAACCAGTGCCTGCATGTCCAATATATTGTGTCAGGGGCCCTGGACTGAGTTCACCTGAGGCTTTTTCCAGGACAGACATTGCAAGTATTTGGTCAGGGTCTAAAATCATGCCAGGAGATCTCTGGACAGGTGCAGACACAGAAGAAATGGACCACACAACCTTAGGAGAAGAGTCCAGGAGAAGAGAAGGTGGCTGTGGCTCCTCCCCCAGGTGTGTGCCGTGGTGTTGCCCATGGTGTGATGCCCCCACAGAGGTGTGCCCAGGGAGGAGCGATGCTCCCAGGTGTGGTGCTCTGCTGGCAGCCTGCATGGCACCACCATCTGCCCCTGCCTAGTGAGCTCCATGTCTGTTCGTTGTTAGTTCATCCCCTTAGTCTGTATGTTTTAATCCAACAAACCAGTGCATGCAGCAGCCAAGTACAGCAGAGGAATGGAACAAAAGCTGCTTATTCTACCCCAAACAGTCACACCAATCAGTTTAAAGCTGACAGCACAACAGTAAAATCCATTTCTTTGACTGTGAAAATTTGCCCTAAGCCGAACAGAGTTAACAGAAGTCTTCCAAGACTGTGATTGTTTTCTGCTTTGGTCATCACTTATTCATAGGATAGAGAGAAAAACCTTGCAGTTCCTCCTGCTAACCTCTCTCCCCTGATGTGGGAGGATACCAGCCCTGGCTACCCTCAGACTGAGACTTGAAAAATAAAGACATGACTGGAGAAACGAGAATCTGAGTATGACTTGTCTTGCTTGTCTTGACTTGATCTAATTCAGATCTCCTGGATTTGTATATAAGTAATAGTGAGGTATACACCAGACTCAGGATATAGCTCAAGCCTTGTATCTAAATAGAAAAGTAACCCCTTTTTTCTCTCCTAGGACCCATTGCATTTCCAAACTGCTCTTGTCAAGAGTTTCTGAGGTTGTGACAAACTGGGTACCCACAGCATCTTTGTGCCTAGGGTTGATGTCAGGGCAGGCTGAAACACTGGAGTATGATGCTCTAAAATAGAGCCCTGAGCCCCAGTGAAGCAGCCAGGGCTGCACCTGCAACAGAGGCAACAGCTTTTCAGGAGCCATCTCAAATTTATCCCTTAGGATAAGCTGTGTCTGAGTTGCCCAGTGACCTGTGAGTGGTGGCCAGTAGTACATGCTGAGAGGAGGAATATTTGGATCTGTCTCTACTGTCAAGTGCTTCTGATTAATTTCTGTCTGTTATTCTCTGTATTTGGAATCTTCCTTGATGCCCTCAGTAAACTTCAGTTGAGTGACAGACCCTGAAATAACCTTCTTTTTCCTGTCAAGCAACGTAATTTAATGAACAGCAGTGGTGCTTAAAGGTCAAGTTTTGCTGGAAATGCAACAAATTAAAGGCAAAATGGTGCTAAGTTGTGTGGCCTTGTGTTCCTAGGAGGGCTGTGTGATGCTGAGCTGCCTCACCCCGTCTGCTCTCTGGTGGCTCAGGTCCTGCCTGAACCTCTGGCAGTTTTAGATTCTACAGCTCTTACAGGCAAAACCTTCAACCAGCAGTGTTGCAGGCAAGCAAGAGTGAGAGTCCCAGTGGAGCACTTCCCAGCATGGGAAAAACGCACCAAAGAGAAAGTTCTTACTGCAGTGCTTCCCTCTTATTAGGTTTTCAAATAACAGATGTTTCCCTCTGACATTTCACAAAAACTTCTCTGTGAGGTTTTCATTGCTTTCCAGACACTTTCCAGCTAAAAGAAACTTATAAAATTGCCTACTGTTTAACACCTGTTTAACATCAAGACGAGTGGAAGCTCACGAAGCCTGTGCTAGCACTAAAGGGCCACCCTCTAAACGTGTCACTTCCAGTTTCAGCTCCTGCTGTACTGTGAACCAGGACAGGGTGGTATCTTTGATCTCTGAGGGGTGTGGGGGGCGTAGGGATGTGTGCAAATATGGAGCACGAGTTTGCTGTAGTGAGTATTCCAGCTGTGCCCATATGCACCTGGAGCAACAGTCAGTCAGAAGAAATGGAGAAATTTCATAGCAGGTAACTATGGAATAACTTTATTAAGCCTTGTCACTCAAAACATGTTTATGTGTTGAATATATCGACTTAAGTACCATGAATGAAGTGGCCTCTTATTTCTTTAATGATATAAATATACAGCATGTTGACTTTCTGGCACAGCAAGCCTGCAAATTTGTGGGTTATGCTGCAGGGAAGAGAAAAGCACCATATTTTCAACAAAGTACAGTACTGGCATAAGAGCAGAACGATGCTGTAGTTGCTGTAGTCTGCTTTGTGCTCCACTCATGCTTATTGACCTTTCCCAGCTCCCTTTGGCTTCTATCTTTTTCCTTTGTAATCAACTCTTGCCCATCGTGATCTCCTTCTATTGCTGCATCATAAGTACTATTTTCTAAGGCAAAACATCTCAAAGCCTTTCTTTAAAAACCTGTGCCTGAAGAGAATTCTTTTGCACCAAGATAGTTTCAAAAAGCAGCAAAATGTAGGAGGAAATTAAACTGTTCTTCGAACACCCCTTTTCTTTGGACATGTTCTTTTCTTTTGAAATCGTTGAGTCCACAACCCTATTACACACATTCTCGCTCTTGCCTAATGCAATATTCCTTCCCAAGTGTGGATTTTGTATAGTAGGCAGTTTATGGTGTCAAATCATAGTCAATGCAAATTTTCATGGTTTTTGTATTGCCCTTAAGCTGACACTTAACTGTCTTTCTTTTATAAATCAGCTAACAAGTGGTAGGATGTTCTGTGGGGTTCTCTTTAGTGAGCCATTCTTCAGACTCTTCCAAGGCACCTGGAAAGGGCAGCAAGGGAATAACAAAAGTCCCATGGCTCTCTGTATAGAACTTGTAGTGTTGGAGTTTTTGTAAATTCACCCCATACCTAAATACATCAGGAGAAACACAAGCTTAAAATCCAACCAGGCTTTGCTGAGGTTCCCAGTGAGCTCCAGTCTGCAAGCACCAGTGACTTCATCTCCCAGCTGGGAGCTGAAAAACTTGATCTGCTGCATACCTGCTCCCAAGGCTCTTGGAGAGCTCTCTGAGAACCTGCCACATCTAGACACTGTAAGGTGAGCTAAGGATAGCTTAGGCTAAACTTCCACTTTTCTCTTCCCTTATTTGGACTTACAGCACAGTCTTAACTTTGCAAATGGATTTCTTTGTCTTGGCAGATTGCTGTGAACTGCACCATGCCGGGATGACATTTTAATATTAAGCTCAGTGAAAGACCAATTTAGGGCTTCATGTGTTTTCTGAGATGTTCCCAACATCTGTTAACAATTTGGGCATGAATGTTCATTTTTGCTTTGCAATGGGTACAGCCACTATTCCAATAGTCAGTAAAACTGTGATAGGAAGGGAGGAGCCTGGAGACTCATTACCTGCCAGCCACCAAAGATGCAGTGGCAGAGTGGGTTTTATTCCTTTCTGCTCCCTCTTCCTCACAAGAACCTAAAGCCTAAGTGCTCAAAATATTTTAGGCAGTGCAAGTTTTCCTCTGAAAGTGAGGAAAGACTTTTTCATAGTGAAGGTGACCAAGCACTGGCACAGGATGCCCAGGAGTGTGGTGGAGTCTCCATCATTGGAGATATTTAAAAGCCATCTGGACGTGGTTCTAGGCATCCTCCTCTGGGCATCCCTGGCTGACCTCCAGAAGTCCCCTCCAACCTTATCTCTACAGTGATTCTGCTCCCATCAGGGCAAAGTTCCAGGGAGCCTAGAGCTGTGGATGACAGGAGGGGTGGCACTGACTGCCACAAGGCTCCTGCAGTTTTTCTGTGGCTCTTCAGCAGCCTGCTGCTGGAGTTATAGCCCTGGCAGGAAAACCTGGAATGGCCACTGACATGGCTGGCATTTCCAGAGCAGCTCGAGTTACATGTGCCAGACCAGGGTCAGGCACGGGGCGGACGCTCAGGAATGTCCCTCTGGGGCTGTGTGTTTTGGTGCAGCCTGTAATTTTTTGTTCCTTTCTAATTTTTGTAACATGAAGAAGCAAACATGGAAAATCTTGTTTCAATGCCCAGTTTGTTGTAAAAGATCAGGAATGTCAAGGCTGTGTAGCTGAAGTTGTTTGGAAAGCTGTTAACAGCCTGGAGGAATCTATGCGGGGTGAAAGGTTTGCTTGCCTCCTTCTTAAAGCTTTTCCCTCTGCTCACAGCTGGAATTAAATAAAGAAAAATAGGAAAGGAGCATTATTAACAAGAAGCCCTACAGGATATTTTTTCCTTTGTAGACTTTCTATAAGTGACTTTTTGTCAGTTGTGTGACATTTCTTCCTGTGGCTCTCGGGCATTCCTTCACCCGGCCCGGATGCTCCCTCTGGCCACCTCACTCCTGGAGTCTGTGGCTCCACCATCCTCCTTCTGCTGGCTCCACTCAGTGTGGACGTCTGACAGTTCAGAGAGTGGTTTTGGCAGGGTTTTGTGCCTCTGACCCCTTGCTGCATGCCAGTTTCTGCAGCAGCCGTGCTCTCAGTGAGCTCTAGAACAGCAGTGTCCTCCCCCAGGGGTGAGCTGTGGCTGCACTCACAGCCCACACAGTTCTCCATCCTCTCATCACCAGTGTGTGAGTTGCAGGATGGAGGGTCTGGGGATCTTTTAGCAAGTTCTCTTATCTGCAGAGAAATTCCCCGAGTTGCTCTCTCATCCTGCCTTGGAGATGCATTCGTTTCTTGGTGTGAGGCTTGGGGGGTTTTGTCTTGTTTTAATTTTTTTGTTGCCTTGTTATTTCCACTCCTTACTTCACTTTTACAAAGGCTTTTGCTGAGCCTGGTTTGCAGAGAGCTGGAGGGGAGAAAGTCCTGCAGATGCTGTGTCTCACCCTTCTCAGCATTCCCCACCCCGAGCTTCAGCCTGATGGGCTCATCTCCTTTCTACCCTGTGTCCTGGCAATGCAATGTTATAGACAATCCATGACAGAGCCCAGCCAGGATGGGCTTATGCCAGTTACACAAGCTTTATCTGTAGAGAAATCATCCTGCTCTTTTAAGCAGCTCTGTTATTTGAACTAGTGTGTAAATCTTGGCAATGCAATGTGGAGTAAAAAATAATAAACAATTCTTTTGACAAACAATAAAGATATACCTTTGACATTTTTGGTTATATGAACACGTTTCTTGTAAAATCTTTATTTTGCATACTTAAAATACAGCAAATATTAATTTCTCCAATGGCTCCTTTACAGTGGGAATATTCATCTTGTTTGTCTGCACAGCTTCAAATAGGTCATTAAACCAAGTAATTAATTAAATGGACCTCTAAAATTAGGGTTTCTGAAATAACTTTAATTTGGTCCTTTGCCCCCCGGTGTTTGTGCTCCACAAAGGGAGGTCTGGAACGCTCATCTGGAATCTCATGGCCCCCCAGTGGGAGCACGTTCAGTGCAAAGATATTTTAGCTGGCAAACTCCAGCTGGAGTTTATTGCCCATGTGCAATCTGAAAGTTTTCACAGACTCAAAAATTGGCCAGATTTGGTCAAGCTACATGGAAATGACAAAATCCCATCACTAACATGAGACCTCCAGCAAGTTTCCAAATTTCTGCCTTGAACAATAGATGTGCTAATGCTCCCCAATAAAGGTCTGTCACCTCAGTTTTCCTCTGAGCTCCTTCTGAGCCTTCTCTGAGCAGGTTTTGTGACAGTGCCTCTCAAACATTACAAGCCAAAGTAGAAATCCCACACAGGAAATCTCGTTAAACGTTCCTGCTTATGATGGGTTCATAATCCACAGGGAAATGGTCTTGTATTAAAGAACTTTGGCCTGCCTACAGTGTTCATAATTATAAATGCTGAAATGCCTTGAGAAAGGGATGGAGGGAGGTGAGTGATTCTTGCTGAATGATGGGAAACATAAAATACGAGGTGAAGAAAAAGAAATGGAAGGAGATAGAGAAAAAAGAGAATTATTAAAAGGATCTGGAGGTAAAGACAAACTGCAGCCTTTACAATATAGGAGAAAACCCCAGAAGTGTCCCCATGTTGAACTGGGATGACACACCCCTAAGCACCTTGCCTGATCATGTCCTGCTCCTAGGTCATGGAAACTCACAGTTAGTGCCAGGCATTGTGACCTTAGAGCAGCATTTACTTCCTCTGGGGCAGAATTTTTTTTAAGTCCTTTGAGTAAGCAGAAGCTGCTTTCAGACACCTTCTAACCAGAGAGTTACTGCTCTAAGTGCTCTTTGGTCCAAGCTGGGTTCTTCCTCTGTGATGGTGAGCTGGGTTGCAGAAAAAATGCGCTGTGTGTAAACTTGAACACGCCTCATAAGCATGGTCTGTGTCTCTGGCACATTACTTTTTCCTCCTTGCTCACTTGGCTTATCATTTTCAAGAGCACATGAGTCTCATTTCCTCTTCTTCCTCTCCCTGCAAGCTGCTGTGATTTCGGTGTGTCATCAAACACCCGTGTGAGGACTGGTGGAAGACAGTGATGCAGTGCTGACTGGAGCAGAGGGAGCTACACACAAAAAATATTTTCTGCCTGGAAGAGTCTTACCAACACTAGTGAAGCCAGTGCTTGTCCCTGTCCCACAGAAAACTCCTCTGCTTGGCTCTGTGCAGGGTCTGGATGTCACCAGACTCTGTTAGGGATTGAGAGGACCAGGAGCTCATGGCAGCTGCAGGGAGAGGCAGCATGAGCCTCAGGTTATCTTTTTGGGATGTGATGCAGCATCTAACTGAGATGCTTCCCTGTGTGAACCACTTCATAGTGCTGATCTGTGCTGACTCACAGAGCTGAGGCTGTACTTTATTTCAAGCTGCTCTGCTCTCTTAGGCTGCATTTCAAATGTCTTTCCTGCAAAGATGAAAGATGCTAAGAAGCAGGTCCTATAACTGCCTCTCAGACTCGACTCTCTCTAATATACTAATCCAATAACATGTAAAATAGACAGCAGTTCTCAGGGGATGCCATACAAAGGGTTCATTTCAAAACAAACAAAAATCAATCCAGTTTTCAAAATAAATCTGTTATAACTCACAGCACCTCTGTCCCCAGTACCAGAAGGCCTAACTTTAGGGAAGATTAGGACCAAACACTGTTTAAAAACAAAGAGGTTAGAGGTGCAAAATGTAGATCCAGACTGCACAGCTACCCAGGCCTGGGGTCCTGGCTTGGGAGGGATGGAAAACTCAGAAATGGGCAGCTGCACAAATTTCATGAGCATGAAGATGCTTTTCTTATTTTTTGACTTTTGAGGCCTATGAAGTATACAAGAATTTTAAAATAGTGTTTTGGAGTCAACACACCATTTTATTAACTAACCAGTTGGGGTGAGTGGTGGTTGTTTACAACCTTAATGAATCTGTATCTCATAACAAGAGGACTGCATGTGAAGTTTAATTAAGATTTCCAGAGGACTTTCTGCTCCCACTCACCCCCAAGCTGCTGGTACAACACTGGAGGGAGGTTGAGGCCTCAGTGCTGAGCACAGATGGAGGAGGTGCAGAGGGTAGCACCCATCTGGGACCAGCATTAGCAGCAACAACACACTCCAAACCATCCCTGTGGGGCTGTAAATGTGTTAACATTAGCACCAAGGCTGTGCACAAGGTAGCCAGCTGAACACAAACCTTTTGGTACCAGCCAAGGGCGACTTCTAAAAAAGAAGGTATTGTCTGCACGCTGCTTTTATGCACTTACCCATCACCATGTTCCACAAGGAAGAAAGGGGAGAATTTTTAAAACATTCTCTACTTTCTGTGTTTGCTGTGGGAATAGATAAATATTTCACATTAACTATGTTCTTCTGCCAATTTTTGTCGTGAGAGTACAATCTCCGAATTGTAGAGCCTGTGAATTATAGTGGTAAACGCTGTATTGCTCTGACCTTTTGAAATGTCTCCAGCATGACTGGCTGCCTGTCCTCCCCTTCCCCCAGAGGTCAGGCAGGTTGTAAATATAGGCGAAATGGAATAGCCAGATAATCAAATTGAACCCATTTCACTGCAGTGCGGCGCAATCACAGCACAGCGAAATTCCATCAGCGTCGGAGGCTGCACTTGGAGTGCCACGGAAATCACTTTGTAACTGTCCACACAGCCCAAGGAGCAGGGCTTGTCCTCTGCCACTGCGTGGGCTCTGCATTTTAAGCCTCCTTTAGCAATGAAAAAAAGAAATCCCAAAGCCACGTAAAAAAGGGTAAGGAATAGGCTGACATTTAAAAGAACACATCATCTGAAAAAATTACCTTGACATATAAGATGATTGATAAGTTATATTTGCCTTGTTGGTGGCTTGTTTTTTCTCTTTTCTTTTAAAGACTCTAAAATGATTCCTCTGCTCTAGAGCAGATAACAGAATTGCCTGCTGCATCACCTGAGTATGCCTTCTTCAAAGAATAAGTACTTTAGTCATTATATTAGCAACAGCATTCAAGTACAGCACAAGTGTAAGCATAAGCAGTTGTACAAAGAGCACCATGACTCTCATTATTCATGAGGATGGAATTTAGGAGCAACGTCCCTTGACTGAGCAAGACAAAAACCTGGAAGCTGAAATCCATATAGATTTTTTTTGGTAGTAGGAGCCAAGCACAGCACTGTGCTTCTGTTTCTTGCAAGCCCAGGGATGTTAGCAGTGGGGTAGCAGGGCATAATTGATGTTTACTTACAATCAGCATCTTTCTGTGCCAGCAATCATGGCAGACTGAAACTAAGCAGGGGAACCAGAAACCCTGCTGCTTTCAGCTGTCTGGAACAATAATTACACAGTGCCACGGCACCTCTGGGAGTCTGGCACCATTTATCCTCCCCGGCTCTCGGCTTGGTTACCTGCCACAGAGCAATCCCCAAAGCAACCAATCCTCAACATCATTTTCATACAAAAGGTGGAGAGAATGATAATGGCTATGCTATTACTCTGCCTTCAGAAACCCGGGCTGATGGCTTAATTGAGGTTAAAATAAGCTCCAATCAGAGAGGTAAAAACTTAACAGGGCTACTTAATCTTATATAAATACGAGAGAGATACAAGTGCATGAGGAGAGAATAATAACTGACTCTGGTGAGGTTTCTATGGAGAATAATCATTAGCCAAGCAGTGAACAGATTGGACTGGGAACAGGCTATTTAGCATTCATGCCCTGGTGGTAAAGGCTTTGAGCTGGAGCTTAATTTGAATTTTAGGGTTGGGAAAGAAAAAAGGAAAAAAAAAAGAAAAAAAGAAATAAGAAAAAAGAAGAAAAAGAAAAAGAAAAAGAAAAAGAAAAAGAAAAAGAAAAAGAAAAAGAAAAAGAAAAAGAAAAAGAAAAAGAAAAAGAAAAAGAAAAAGAAAAAGAAAAAGAAAAAGAAAAAGAAAAAGAAAAAGAAAAAGAAAAAGAAAAAGAAGAAGAAAAAGAAGAAGAAAAAGAAGAAGAAAAAGAAAAAGAAAAAGAAAAAGAAAAAGAAAAAGAAAAAGAAAAAGAAAAAGAAAAAGAAAAAGAAAAAGAAAAAGAAAAAGAAAAAGAAAAAGAAAAAGAAAAAGAAAAAGAAAAAGAAAAAGAAAAAGAAAAAGAAAAAGAAAAAGAAAAAGAAGAAAAAGAAAAAAGGAAAAGGAAAAGGAAAAAGAAAGAGAAAAGAAAAGGAAAAAGAAAGAGAAAAGAAAAGAAAAGAAAAGAAAAGAAAAGAAAAGAAAAGAAAAGAAAAGAAAAGAAAAGAAAAGAAAAGAAAAGAAAAGAAAAGAAAAGAAAAGAAAAGAAAAGAAAAGAAAAGAAAAGAAAAGAAAAGAAAAGAAAAGAAAAGAGAAAAGAAAAGAAAAGAAAAGAAAAGAAAAGAAAAGAAAAGAAAAGAAAAGAAAAGAAAAGAAAAGAAAAGAAAAGAAAAGAAAAGAAAAGAAAAGAAAAGAAAAGAAAAGAAAAGAAAAGAAAAGAAAAGAAAAGAAAAGAAAAGAAAAGAAAAGAAAAGAAAAGAGAGAAAAAAAAAAAAGACACACCCATCCTGTCTGGAGCAAGAGCATCAACCTAATTTTTGCCCTAGACCGTGCCAAAGAAATTTGACTGACTTTTACTCTGTCCCCTAAGTGCAGACTGTCTAATAGAAGAGAGGAATAATTGCAGGGCACGAAGGCTTTCAGGTGTCTCTGGAGCTGGGATTTGCCCTGCCCAGGGCAGTGTCCTCAGCCCTGCTTGTACCTCCCCCTCTCCCCATACTCTTTGTAAGGCTGCCCAGCCTGCCTTGCCTTCAGCAGCAGCACTGGGAATGCTACCAGAAAAATAAATGAAAAGAGTGTTTGTTTTTTGTTGTACATTTTCACTCTCAGGAATAATTCCCTTTTTAGAGCTTGAAATTAAAATACTTAGTCTTTTGCAATTCACTGGAAAGGTTTGGCAAAACTCAGATTTTTTATTTTTCAGCCTTGCAGATTGTTGCTTATCTGTTTTGTTAAATTAGATGTTAGATTGCAGAAGGATTTGAAAACACTTCTTTCATGCAATGGCCCTTCAAATAGGAGCTATAATTTCAATACTTTTCTGCTCTGTTTTTTTTTTTAAACCAGCTACTTGCAAGAGTAGTTTCTGTTAGAGTTACTTACTTTTAAACAAACTATGTGAAAAAATGCAGTAACTAGCTGGAGATGTGCAGATCCTGCCAAAGTACAGTTTCTGGGCTCTGCTTTCCTTAGCATGTATCCCAGAGATAAAATGATGTCTCTCCCAACCAGCAGCTCAGCTGACACAGTCCCATTTACAGCAGGATGTGGCCTCTAGATCTGTAGCTGGAGACAGAAGTTAGAAGCATGTGTGATCCTGCTGATTGTATTTCAGAGTTTATTTATTGTAATGTAACTCGGGATCCGGTCTCTCTGTTATTTTTTACTTAGTATTTAGTAGAGCGTATCTTGTTATTATACAATTTCAAAAACATGTTGCATACACTGTGATAGAATCTGTGGTTTGCTAGGGGCTTCTTCTATAAACTTACTAGCTTTGCTTATGCCTCCCCATTTTCCTGATCTTAGCTGGAAGTCCTTCAGCTTACACCCATCAAGAGATAAAAATAAACTGTAGGCTGCAGCTCAGTGTAGCTGGATGCTCCATTACTGTTACAGAGTACAAGAGTCCTCAGGAAAGCAATGAAAAATTACCCCTCTCCAGGCAGTGAAAAATGTCAGGAGCCCCATGGTCTCTGAGGCCTCAGCAGAGAATAATTACGCTGTGAACACACTGCTCCGTGCCAGAGACCTTGCAGCACTCCTAAAGGGAAGACTGTGGGACCTCTTTAAAAGGGAGAGCAGAGCCCTCACATGGCACTTTTTGGGAGAAAGCAGGTGATAATAAAAACATCATATTCCCAGACTGGCTGCCTTCATTGAGGTGAATGGTCCTGTGCCTTCCAGAACTACTTACAACCAGAAAAATAAAGAATAAGTGCTATCCAACAGATGGGTGGGCATTTTAAGAAACTGAGCTCTGACCTTCATTCTGCTGGTAGCCAACCACTGGACAAAACAAAGATAAATGGAGTGTGAGGTCTCAGGCAAGGAGAGAACTTGGCCCAGAAGTTTTCCTGGAATACCCATTTGCCCCTGTGCCTGTAAGCACTGCCTGTCCTCTGCAGGGCACTCTTCAGTCAGAGGACCCAGCCCACCCTGGCCTGGGCTGTGCCTCCTGCTCCTGCCCATCAGGGCTGGGGCCAGCCCAGAACTTTGCCCTGGTTGATGTGCCTGGAGCTGAGGCTCCCCTGCCCATGGGGAGCTTAATTCAGTGTCCAACTCAAGGAGCAGGATGAGGAGAGGGAATTTTTTGCAGCCTGGTAGCATTTGTAAATGTGCTCTGCAGAGGAGACGTAATGAGGATGATGCCCAGGACCAAGGATGACCAACGAGATCAGGTCAAGGCAATTCTGAAGCAATTTGTGCTTGATGGGTAACAGGGGCCAGAATTTGTTAGATATTTTACCTCCCTGGGAAAGGGTCTGACAGAGCCAAGTTCATTATCCTGGGGAAAGGTGACAGTGTTGTTCTGCCAGATTGAACAGGAGCAGGGTTAAGGTTGCAAAAACAGGACTGGAGCGCTCCTAATTGTGTCTTCCCTCTTTTTCAGTCTTTTAATTATAAAATGTGTTTGTTCAAGAGTGTGAGATGCTGCTGGGCAGCCTGGTGGGGAGCAGAGCTCTGGGGAGAGGCAACAACTTTGCCCAGAGTTTGTTTGCAGGGCAGGTGGGAGGGGGCCCAGATGGTGGGATCAAAGGAGCAGTAACTCACTCACTTTGCCTTGTACCATCTGCTGTGCCCTGAGTTATAATTTCCAGCTCTTTCAACTTCACCCAGGAGTTTGTGACTTGTTTGGGGACCACTTTGTGTGAATAAAAAGGGGAATGGAGGCTTTGCTTAGCAGACCTTGAATTTCTGTCAGAAAGGGGATTGGCCATATCTTCCACACAGCAATATACTGTGAGGAAATCATTACTAGACCCCAAACTACCACTGAATGGTTTTACAGGGTTTAAATTAAAGGCTTTTCATGGTTTCCTGTAAATGATGGGAAGTTCAGCTTTGCCATGCTCTTCCTGGTGTTGCAGGTGCAGTGCTGATCACCAGCTTGCATAAAATGGTAATAAATAGCACCTCTCTTTGTTCTTTTAATTTGTCAGCCAAATCTGCTAGACTAAGCCAAATGTGCTAGTACCTTATTTTTATTTTAATTTTGGTTCTGAATATTCAGAGCTTTAATCTTTTGTACATAATTATAAGATGCTGAGACTGGTTACAAAGTTAAACAATTTATTGTCACAACAAGATTCGTCTTCAAAATAACAATCAAGCTAGATGTGTTTGGTGTTTCTGTGTCCAAAACCTCTTCCAGCTGCCACAAGGTAGCTGACAGCATGGTCCTTCAGTGTTGACTTTCATGCCATGAGCAGAAAGGTAATTCCAACTTCTCCTTGTCTGCCCAGTGCACAGCTGGTGGGGCAGCTCCTGCCCAGAGGGCCTGACCCATGGAAGCTGCAGAGCAGGGCAGGACATGCATGGACAGGACAGTGTGGCAGCTGGCAAGAGGAGGGAAGGGGAACCACAGACTCTTCCCCATTTTGTGGCCCTGTCCAGGATGTTCTAGGGCATTCTAGGGAGACAACAGCATGTTGTACTACGGCTGCTGCTTTGGTGACAGCTCCTGGAAGCCAATCCTCTTCTTCTTCCCTCTCCAAATTCTGTTTTTAGGGGTCAGTGCAGTCCATTTGTAGTGCCCAGGCAACAGCCAGGCAGTTTGCCAGTGCTGCTTCAGGCTCCCTCGCCCTTGCACATGGCCCAGCCCATGGAGCAGCACTTTCTACCAGTGCTCTGGTCCCTGGTGCTCCAGAAAAGCTTTTGTTCACAAGGATAACAAGAGTTGCAGTAACCTACCTGAGTGTTGACATCACCTAAATTTGTTGTTCTGGAAAGGAGTCAGAGTAAACAGCTCCTCTGCCCAGACTCAGTGCAGCTGCCCATGATGATTTTCACTTTCCTCCCTGATAATTAATGCCAGTTGTCCTTGCCAACACTTCTAAGTAGATGTGTAAATTTTGGAGCACTTTGATATATCAGCTGTTTATGTGAGCTTTTGCTCCTCCCAAGGACATGTCCCTACAGATGTCAAGCAGAGTGATTTGCACACCAGCAGGGCGTGAGTGCTGCCATGGGTGATGAGACAGGTTTGCTCAGCTGAGCAGTGTTCCTTGAGGACAAAAATGGGAAGGAAGAGAAGTGCTTGGCCAGAAGAAGAGCTTTTATTTGATATAGACCATGAACAGCCAAGTAGGAACAAGGAAGCAATGGCTAAAAGGGAGCCTACTGCCAATTCCATTCACAGATTCTCTAAAACCTGGGATGACTGCTACAATGATCATGTCTGGCCTGCAACATGCTCTGAGCCTTAGATCACAACCTAGCAAATAAGAAAGGCAGCAGGAAGGAAGGAAAGGCTCTAGTTCCCAGCCTCTGCCTTGTGCAACATGGGCAGCACTTGTGCCATCTGAGACTGATGCTGGCAGGGTGGAATTTGCTGTGCCACCACCAGCAGCACTCAACATTTCGTTGTGCTGCATCCTACCCTCACGTGCTCAGGCTTTCTTTTCATCTCAGGGATGCAAAGAAAGCCCAGAAAACATTAGGACAACCACCTGGGGAGTTAGTTATGATTTTTTAAAGCTAATGATGCCGCCCACTGTCCAATGTTTATAATAAACTGTCTTCATCCCCTCTTCACTAAATTGTGTATATACAGGGTAAGAAGCTGTACCCATGGGCCCTGAGCACTTGGCTTGGTGCACAGAGCTGCTGTACTCCATAAATAGGAAAGGTGGACAGAAAGTTATTAATTTTCATGCATTTGAATGGGACAGGCTGGAAAGCTCAGGCAAAAGAAAGCAACAAGCATGATCCTGGCCTACAGCTGCAGTGTTCTAATGCAAACCTGAAGACTGTGCTGTCCTCTTGGCAGCTGGCTCACAACTCAGCCTACACAAGCGATGCAGCCCGGGATTCAAAGGCTGTGTGGAAACACATTGCAGTCCTTCAGCCCTGTGCCAAATGTAATTCCTAATTGCTCAGCTTACGGACATTTCTGCAGCACTGGAGGAGAGCAGGCACTCTGTGACACAGAGCAGCACATAGCCTGCTTTAACTGTTACCTGGAAAAGAGCATTTTTCTAATTTCTAGCCCATGCTTTTGTGCTGATGACAGCTTTGTGATGAAGTGTCCATGGCTCGGTGGCCTGTGCCTCAGCCTCTGCCAGGGAAGCAGCGCTCTGGGCAGAGCACAGCACATTCCAGCCCTGGGCTCCAGGCTGTTGTACAAATAAGGAAGCAAAAGGTCCAAGCTGGATTAGAGCAGGACCAGTCTATCTGTGAGAACAGCACTTCAGCTCAAAACAGCTTTTTCATAGCGGGAAATCAGTGGCATCCTT
The DNA here is from genome assembly GCF_021018805.1 of Prinia subflava. Lineage (NCBI taxonomy): Eukaryota > Metazoa > Chordata > Aves > Passeriformes > Cisticolidae > Prinia > Prinia subflava. The sequence goes on from NC_086247.1 coordinate 139,500,707, forward strand.
CAACCTGCCACAGCAGAGGCACTACCTTTTGCACAACCATGTCTCAGTTTTTCTTCACAGAAGAAAGCTGTGAAGTTGAGCAGGTCACACATGGGTGTTGGCAGAGGCCTTGGCAAGGCCAGCACCCACAAAGGTGCACTCAGTCCCTCAGTGCCAGGGGAGGACATCCTGCAGCAGGCAGGTGAGCTTGGTGACAGCACTGTGCAGCCCAAGCACCGCCCAGCCCGGGCTGATAGAGCTTTTCTTGTAAAAAGATGATTTTTCACTTCTGTTTCTAGGTTAGTAACCTCCTTTACTGGCACAACTAACTAGTTAGGACACTTGCAGGAAGCCACCAAGCCACCATCAGCTCAGCATCACCCTCTTTGTAAAAGCAGAGAGCACTGGCACATCAGCAGCCAGGACTGCCAGTGGCTTGATTCCAGTTATTTAGCTGCAGCCCTTGATGAACTAGACAGGCTGACCAAGGTTTAACATGTATCTTCCAATGCCTGATATACAAAATTACAGGGTTTAATTACACTATTTAATTCTTTAGAGGACAGTTGTTTCTTTCACACTATGAATTAACAAGCTATTCTGAAGAGATTTGCACTGTGCATGCAGATCAAAACTAGATGTGAAGATAGTTAGCTTGGAGATTTATTTTTTTGGCATACTCCCACTTCTGAGCTTCATTTATTTGTTTCTTCTGCTGTGCTGAGGTTGTACAGACAGGACGACCTGTGCTTCTTAGGATCTGGTGCTGCAAGGGATGGATCTTGCATGGGGCCCTCAGTGTCACCAGAACAGCACTGCCCAACTGAGAACAAGTTTATTTTTGTATTACACAGATGCTGGCTGAAGGGACATAGTTTTGACTCCCATTAGTACTCAGGTGTTTGTGTCCAGGGAAGTTAGACACAAGCTTCCCAGAGGAGAAGCCACTCCAGAAAAGATGGAGAAAGGCAGGTAGTGCTGCTTTGCAATGTTACTTAACTCCACCTGTTTGCAGAGCAGATTACCCTTAAAAAACATAGCCGTGCCTTCATCTGTGTGGTAAGACGTGCAAAGGAAGAAAAAGAGAAAATAAAAAGCAACTCCAGCCCACACTCCTGGCAGCCTGGCTCTCTCCCAGGTCTCTGGCCTGGATTCCTGCAGTTACGAGTGAATGTTTCTTTGCTATCTTGCTTATCCATCACACCTGCTTTGTCTGTTGCCTTCAGTGTTCTGCATTTACTTATTCCCACACTCAGGATCTCTCTCCCCTTCCCCAGCCCACCATATTTTAGTGTAATAAGCTGTAAGATGAGATTCTATGAGAAATAAAACCAATGCTACACCTAATTGTTCCACTCTGCGGTTCTGAGTTAGCTGAACGCAACACAGATTTCTTTTACTTTTTTAAAGTAGAAGCTGAGTACCTTAAGAAACTAGAACCTGTTTGGGGAAGTTGTAGAAAACTAATATTAGAGCTGCTATTTAATTCTCAAGGCAATAAAAAGGGCTGAGAGGCCAAGTCGCCTATGAATGTCTTTCATGTTGGTTTGTTACACAGTGTGAGCTTGTTTTACAAGTGCTCTGTTTACAAGAATGCTGGGGGAGCTGGAGAGGGGGGGAATGTTCATTTAAGTCCCACATTCACATAGGGCTACTTTTGTAAAGGCCTGATCCAGTCCTACCAGCTGCTTGCCCACAGAACTTCACAATTGTGGAGGCTAATTAAGATTCTTCAGAGGAGCTCTCCTCTCCCCAGCGGCTGCAGGCAGCCTCATCAGACATGCTGTCCCTCCCCCTGGGCCCAGCAGAATGCCCTACTGTGCCTGGGTTACGTTATGGCTTATGAATTAACCAATTGATTCTGAAAATATCACTACTTTAGGGCTAAATAAAGCTGTTCCCTTTAAGTGGAAAAAAGTCAGGGCTCAGCCTGGAATAAACTGATACTGCGTTACCTATAAAATACTTTCTCATGCTGCAGGGCAAGGATTTGCTTGCCAGGATACAATGAGTTGAGTACAAAGGGAATTTATCATGGATTTCTGTGAAGACAGGGAGGCCTTTCTGAGCCTGGACAGTAAGCATGACCTATCCACTTGCAAGTAAATAAAGCTTCCTGCATGCAACTCCGACTTAAAGAATTAGTTCATGTTAAATGACTGTGTATATTTGCCTTGTCTTTTTTGTGTCCACTTCTCTCTCCAGCTTCGAAGTGAAGAAACCCATAACCAGTACAGAACAAAAATTTCATCTGGCGCCAATAGATAATGTTGGACCTCCAGTACCCTTTGAGTGGTTATAGGCCCAAAAAAATTACATTCAGGCTTTAAATTGACTTTAAACCAGAACCAAACTGACATAGAGCCTGAACTGAGGAATATATAAAATTAACTGTGTTTCATCTGATAAACATAGCTTTGCCCTGATGTGTTTGTGCACACCCCCCATTTTGATTATTTAAAAGAAAGCTAACTGCAGGAACAAGATCTTTCAAGCAGTGAAGAAACCCAATGTGGTGACATAGTTTCACGTTGGTCACAACAAATGTACCATCAGCTTGGACTTTCTCCTCTTCCTGAATGTTTAAGTGCTTGCCTACACCTCTTTCAATAAAAAAGAATCCTGTCCCCTCCCCTAACAGAAAATTAGACTATTAAGACAACTTCACTGCACAAAACCATACTAGATATTGTAATAACAAAATGCTTTATTTTTGGGGAATACAAGGAAAAGTGTGACATCCTCATTATCAAATTGCTTTAAAAAGGCATTCTTCCTTTGAAAAGGTAACACTCGCAACAAAAGGTGACCGGTGAACAAGCCCTCTCATGTAGCAGCAGGAATTCCTTCTTTACAGCCAAAGGCAGGGTTTGAATTATGCACAGCCACAGATTCCAACTCTGTCGATATTTTCTCGTAGGTTAGGGCACAGGCTCAGCCCTGCTCGGTGTGACAGCCCAGAGGGAGGCTCACAACACCGCTGAGACGGGGCTTTCACACTTCTCACCCAGGTCGCTTTGCAACAAACCACAAGACTTCACCATTACCACAAGAAGACACTGAGAAAGCCACAAGGTTACTAATCTTCTCGCTCATCTCCAAAAACTTTTCATGCAAGCTCGTGAAATTCTCGTACCATCAGTCTGGTTACAGCTCAGTGTGTCACCACACATCCCCTCTGCCGCCAGCCAGGGCTGTGTGAGGGGGACACAGCAGACCTAAGGCTACTGACACAATCCCTTCCTCAACATAACTGTTTCCTGTACAGCGGGCTCCCAGCTGGGATGTGTTTTAAAGACTGCAAATTCATATCCATAAATTACTTCTGCCCTCTCTGAACCTCACGTCAGAATTCAAGTTGTTAAAGAAGGGGACTGGGAAATTCCTAAAATTGTCAGATTATAACACAGGCATTCGTATTTCAGTCCAGTGTGACAGCTCTTGTCACAAGTGGTATCCATCCATGCTAAGGGTAAAATACATTGGTCTTGTTTAAAGGGGGTTCGTGTTGTCCGAAGTGGTGATGGTAAACTCTAAAAGAACTATTGGTTTTCTTTATTCAGGTTAGACATAACAAATATGTCAGATACAGCAGTTAGTCTAGAAAAATACATTTAAAAAAATCTTCAGCAGACCATGCTCCCTGTAACAAAATCTTTCAAAACCAATTTTACAAATTATTCTACATTAATGTAAAAAGAAAATCTTAAATTTAGCATCGTGGATTCCATCAAACATCTATCAAAACATGACTTTCACTATCTGCAGATGTTAGAATACATAATACATTTTTCTAATGTATCCTGTACATATTAAATAACCTAAAAGGCTCTTCTTGTAGTGCATTAACAATTTAGCAAGCACACTCAGTATTTCTCCAGTACCATTTGCATTACAGTTATTTGCCCGCAAATGTAATTAACATCTAAAAGTGCACACAGTTAGATCTCCCTCCCTCCCCATAACCTGTTTCCCTGTTGAAACCCAGACATCCACTGGAAACATTATGCTACTGTAGCTAACCTACCCATGATTAGAAATGTGTGACTAAAGTGTTCTTAAACTATACAGGACCTGAATTATATACAGGAATCAAAAGGACAGCCTGTATTTACATCAAGAATGAGCTTCCACTACCACAGCATTATACCAGAACTCAATACAGTGTTACAGTCGGTATGTACTTAGGACTTTAGCTTTAGATCAGTATAACACAAAACTTAGCTTAGGACATACCCTGAAAAATGGACATGTTTATTAAATATTACTTCTATTATGCCCCAAGACAAATAACCATTGCTGGATATTCTTACAGGTTCAGTGTTTGAAATAGTGTAATAGTGTGCTGCTCTATGAAGCAGCAAAGAACTTCCAGAGAGGCTGCTGGGGAAAAAAAACAAAGAAAGAAGCAAAAAAACAAAAACAAACAACACAACAGCAAAAAAAATAACGATAGAAAAACAGGAGAAAAAGAAGGAAAGAGGGCAGCAGATATCAAGTGAAGAATTAGATTTGAGTAACTAAACCAAACTATTAGCCCAAGTCACTGCATGCAGAAACCTCTTGGAAAAGTGTCATATAGATCTAAGCAGGTTGTAATAAACAAGCTTAAGATGTTAACTTCATTGAATTTTTCCATATCAGGAAAAATGGTAGGACTTTTCCCCATCATATGGAAGAATGTTGAGATTAAATTCCAGATTATCCAGTCTGAGATTATTCGTTTTACTCTCCAAGAAATCCAGTGTATGAACCTATATTAAATTTTTCCAATGATACTTAAAAAAAGCAAACAAACTTTTCAATTCACTTTTTATACTGAGCTTTTCAAAGAAATCTGAAGTGTTGTCTTTAATTCGAATTAAAGTGGTCAAACATTTCTCCTGTTTCTCCCCTCCCCAAAAGTGCAAAAAACAAGTTGCTGCTTGGTCCACAAACATAAAACATCATATACAGCAAGAGGTTTTCCTTCTGATGGAGTACTGCTGCCAACCCATCACTTCCAGTTTCTTCTCCAAGAAAAATGTCAGCGTCCAAAGATGGAATTCAATTCCAGTAGAATTAACTCTACAATCTGATTCTGGTATACTGTGTGGACTGCTATGTTACCAGTCTCTTTCTCTGGTTTTAATAAGGTTGGACCAAAAACTATTGCTATACTTTGATAGGTCATTCGGTTCTTTTCTCCATTTTCTACAACTCTGAAAGAGAAAAAAAATACACAAAAAGAGATTTATCAGTCTTAGGGCAATAGGATGACAGAAAAAGACATCCCAAAGTAACGGCTATTCAGAGTATTTATTTAATGAGTAGTCTTGCTATTAGGACATAGAGCTGCTGTAATTCCCCTCTCTATGAAAAAAAGTTTTGTTTTGAAATGTCATTCTTGGTCCTCTCACAGTCCCTCTAAAGGACTTGGCAGCAAACATCACAACTATGAAACAAAACTGTCTGTCTCAAGTCTGGAGCTCTGCAAGCTCCAAGTAGACTGATATACTGCTTTTATCAAGTCCAAAATAAAACAAAAATGCAGTTAAGAACAGTCACTTAGTACTTTCAATTGGATTCTTTTTCTTTACGGGAGGATCAGCAACACAAAGCCTTTCCCTCTATCTGTTACTTACCTTTTCAGGTGTCTAAAGAGTACCTGCATCGTGTCCTGATTTGGTTTTGGCAATTGTTTGATTAAATCTTTAACAGCAGGGACACGCTGCCTTGGTTCTTGCTCTGCAAAAGGGTGAGGTTGAGAAACAAAAGTTCAGTATTTTTGTTTAAAACTTTAGCATAAAATTCAAGAGGCTGGGAATGAAAGCCACGGTTTGCAGTGCTAATCTGAAATAGGACACTGCCACCTCCCGGCCGGCCCTGGCATCACGGACAGGCAATTCCGGCCAGGTCACCCTGTTCACAACCAAAACATTCCTCTTATGCCCAAAATAATTTTTAAAACTGTGCAGCACTTATTTAAACACCATATTCGAGTTCTCCAGACTTACTAATTGCATTGACAAAGTCATTGAAGTGGTTGTAAGTGAACAGTGGCTCTGGCAATTCTCTGAAGAACATTTTTAGAGCTCCTGTAATGACATGTATGTCTTCCCATTTACTGTCATTCAAGTCCAGCTTCTCATCTGAGAAAGAAAAATAAATAAATAATGTTAATACTTCAACTATAAAGACTCTTTTTTTTTTTTTTTTAATTAACTCAACTATTCTTCTGTACTTATTTCTTTCAAAGCAGTGAGGATTTGCTCCATTCCAGCACATTCCATACCCCACTCTGGGATACACAGGTGTAGAGCAGATGGAGATGGATAAACTCTGCCTACTGCACTACATACAGTTCCCCTACTCCTAGGGCATTCTCCAGAAGGGAACAGGAGCTGCTGACACAACACAGAATTTACTGTTAGATCCTGTCAGTCAGGAAACAAGAGGTCAGATTGTGGATGGGCTGCACTAAGATACTGCCAGAAGAAAGTGTTTTGTACACACAGTACAGTGAAGAGTAGCTAAGCCCTCCCCCACTGAAAGACAGTATCAAATCTCACTAGAAAACCCATTAGCTTACAATTTTAATGCTAGTGAAAGCTTAATATGCTTGCTGGTTTTCCATAAGGTAGTGAGTTACTTTGTTTGAAATAATCCCCCTTCCTCAAATTCTGTTCCCATCTTTTTTCAGAATTCTGTTCTAGCAATGCCTCTGTGGTCCACACGAGACTAAACCTCCAGAATATCAGGTTTTTCAAGTGATGTATGGTACACAGTCATTTCTGTAACTCTGAAGTAACTTTACTTTGAAGATGACAGTCATTTCTCATTATATACTACAGTTACAGAGAAATCTTTTTCCTTAGCTTTCTATGAACTTCAACAACCTGAAAATATGTGCCACTGTAATATAATTGGAGGGAGCTTACCATGATTGACTGCAAATCTCAGCTTCTGTATCACTGCAAGATTGCCACTAACTCTGTATAAGCCATCAATATCTAATCCTGAAACAAAGGGATAAATCCATTTTAATACCTTATATATGTATATGTCTACTCAACAAAATTAAAAGCAAAGGAAACCCACCTTGTAATAAAGAAATAAGAAGTTAAAACTAGCTTGTTTCGATAGGCAGGGCATATAAGACAGAGGAGGTTTAATTTGCTGACAGAAGTTTGGCAGCACAGAGCCCAAAGTAATCTCTAAAACTTCTTATTCAAGTAGTAATGAGGCAACAGCTCCAAGTTTCCCCAATGAGATCAGATGTCTTGGTTAAGATGTTCTTGGTGGGTGGGCAGGGAATACATGGGAGTCCAACATGCAATAACCAGGTATTTTGTGGATATAATGTTCAATTTTTAATGTATGGTTAAGAAAAAACCCAATCAAGTCATGCATAGAGAGCATCTCAAAACTGTCACGTGTCCAGGTTTACACGGAGAAGAAATTATGTGCATGCACACTCAGAGGTACCCAAGAGCCTACAGAACTACAAGGGGCAGCCCTTGCCTTACAGGACTGCACACTCCACCAGAAAAGAAGAAAACTGTGTCTCTGTGGTTGCTACTGCAGTTACTCAGCAGTGATTAGGAGGCAAAGAATTCATCTGAAAAACCACTTGGATGCAGCAGGTGAGTCAGTGCCTCTGAGAGAGCGTGTTGCCAGAATACCTGCAAGTCCCTGGAGCTCCTCAAGGAGTTGTCTGATGCAACACAGCTCAGTTACCAGCACATGTGACATATCCCTTTTCCCCATAATCCACTAGTAAATCCTTTACAGAAAGAACTGATTTGAGGTGTATTGGTAGAAGGAAGAAGAGTTGGAGAGGTAGGAAAAAAAAGCTGTTCATTTCTGTCAGCTTCCCCTCAGGTATTTAAAAAAGGAAAACTTCACTATCTTCACTGCAGTCCTGCCTTTAAAATAAAAAAGGAAATTAAAAGGAAAAAAAAGGAACAAAGCAAAATAACCCCTTTCTCACAATCTTCAGATCACAAATGGAATAAAGCCTGCTGCCACAGGCAGGGTGGCAGTTTGTCAAACTGGAGTAATGCAATGGAAGCAGTTTTTCTCCCCTCCCAGGCCATAAGAGAGAAGCATTGACAAAGAGGACTACAGGCTAAATGAAGTTCCCATGGAAGATGCCTTAGAATTCACATGTAGTCCTCCTGTAACACTTACCCTGATACTCAAGAGAGTGTTCTCAGATTAAGGGACTGGTAAATATCTGAATGATGATTATGGAGATGCCATAATCCTCTCTCAGTCATCTTTTCCAAGAGATAAGGCAAAGACAACAGCAAGAAACAGGCAAGAAAACCCACAGAGACTACAGCCAAGTCAGGAGTCCCAACTGACAAATTTTCAACAAAAATGTGAAGGTGTGTTTTACAGTAGATAACCCGGAATGTCACACGTAGCTTTCACACAAAGTGTTCTCAGTTATTAGGTAGGAAACACATATTTTCAATGCAAACAAACAATAACTGAGACAATATGTGGACACTGATCATCTCCAGAATTGCATAAAATTTAGCAATTCGTGTAACTGGCTGAAGGGCATCAAACCAACAGACTGGTCTTCTGGCAGTCAGTGCATACACAGAGCAGGAATTCAACTTTTTCCTAAAAGTTCATGTCAAAGAAGTTTTAATAGAAGTAATTGTTAGCATGCTTAAACCTTCCAAAAATGAATAGTTGTATTTCAATAGTTTCACTTCTAATCTGAAAAAAAAAGAACTTGATGAGCTGAGTTCTTCTACTACTTCTTGCAATCCCTCTTCCCTTGGAGCCTTGCTGCCAGGAGACTGTCCTGCCTTCTCCTCAGCTTGAAATATACTGAAGCAGATCAGCTTCTCAGATATAAGATTTCCTCCCCTCTCCCCACTTTGGATCCCACCTATGTCCTCAGTCTTGAAAACCCAACACCAGCTCCAGATACAAGCTTCAGATTATTTTCCCCAAATAAACCAAAAGCAGTTTAGGATTAAAATGTTCAACAGTAAGACTGGTGAGCTAGAGAGATTTGTAAACAAAAAAATTCAACCATACCATGTTCCTCAACATGCTCAATGCACAGCTTCACGAACTTTGGCACCGTGCTGTTTTCTCTTTGACACAAGCTGGTGAGATTTGAACCAAAAACTTGATCTGGAACCAAGTAAAGAGACTGATTTACAGTGGAACAGGACTCGAGTGACAGAACTAGTTCAGGTTAAAACAAACCTCTACAAAGGGCAAAGTCTACTGGATACAATTGTCGCAGTATTGGAGAGGAAATAGGAAGGTTTTGAAAAGAGTTCTCAGCAGCTCCCAGCGAGAAAAAGCTCCCAGCAGGAAGAGTGTCAGCAGCTACACAAAGGTGAGCCTCCAAGAAAGGAAGTTTTGCTACTGAAATAGTTTTAATCCATCAGGTGATACTTTTAAGAGTCATTTTGTCAGTAATGTTACAGAAATTTAATGTATTTAAATGTGTCCTGTTACACTCCATTTCTGTCCCAAGTTTCAACAAGCATTTATTGCAACCTTTGTTAAAAATTCGAAGAGATAATGAACTTTAACTGGAGTGAAAGCTTTTGGCATTGCTTGGGAGAAAACCCTGCAAAATGTCATCTTTCACTGAACCCACTGTTTAACACAGCATTATAAATTAATTTACTTTCAATGTTTAAAAATGTCAGAGTCTTCTGACATTTTTAAGTTCTGACACAAATTTGTACATGACAGACTTTTACCTCAGAGCTCTGAATGGATGTAAGTTTGACCATGCATAGGCAACCTGGCTGCAAGGTCAGAATCTAAATACAGATATTTAAGGGCAATGGTAAATCTGAGTCTTATTTTCAAAACTACACAATACAGGGGGAGTATTTTCCATCATAACATGGAGCAAAAATGAAAATCAGCTTGGACAGAGAGCAGAATCTTGCAATGTCTCAGTGAATTTTAGCAACGTGTTAATTCCTCTTGCTCAGATTGTTATCACCAAAATCTTTGATAGATCCATTTCTCGGGCTTTCACCAAAGATGCCTAAATAATAGATGGCCTCTTCTGTTCAGATGCATGAGGGTGACATGGGGTCTTGAGACAGAGAAGCAAAGATCCCACTCTTAAAGGGAAAGGGTGTTGGCTTGTTTACTCTGTTAAATTAGGTACATAAGTGGCCATCTTCCCAGAATCTGGTGTATCTTACTTCAGAGCTTCTGCAAAAGAGAGGCTGCTCTTGCATTTGCATCATGCACAGCCTCTAGCCCATTTTTCATGTTCAATAATTTCAGTAGATTAACAACTCTTGAATCTTGACTAGTGCTTTGGGAAACCCAAACAGCACAGCAAACCAATTTTACAGTATGAAAATGGGCATTTCATGGCATTATTAGCTGGATATGATAAGGCCAGTGGTCCACACCACCTCAGTGCAGTGGCAGCTACTCACGCAGCGAGCTTTATAAGCAGAATCAGTAGCAAAGGATTGAAAAAGCCCACGCAGCAGAAAGCCAGGCTAGCATGCAGCTGTGGCAGGTAAAGCAATGCAGATTAGGTAGCAGAAGAAAATAGTAGCATGTAACAAAATAATTTGCTACAATTGCCTTCAACTTTAATGATTTCAACATGTACACGAGAAGTATTTTTTCTTCACATCTTAAAAGTAACTTCTGTACTTTTGATTTCCCATGTAACAAAACTTGAACATAGTTCCTTCTCCACTTAGTGCATGCTGTTTCAAGTGGATTTTTTCTTCCAAAACTTTTCACTAGTTTTTCTGCTCATACTTGATTTGCCAAGCTTTCCATTTACTAAGCTTGTTCTGCAGCAGCCACAAAAATACACTGGGCTTTTAAATGAAGACTTCCTTATTCTTCATTCGTACAATAAATGTAAAGCTGTACAGTGCACATCCAACTTTTAAAACTTACATCATGCTTTTAAATAAAAACCAAACTCTTCATTCCTTAACGCCTTTATTAAAAATCCAATCAATAGCACGCACATGTACAAATTAAACTTGGCTTAGTGTTCACTGTTGCCAATGTCAGAAGTTACGTCACCGAGCCATGACATGAATACTAAGTTGTGAAGCAGAGCAAAACGTCCAAGTCTCGGAATAATGCTTCCTTATTCCAAACAAAATTTCCATCATTTACAAGTGAATTATATTTGCAGATACACAAATATATCAAACGCCACATGCAACAGAAGCACACCTGTTAAAGTATGCGGTGAGGCAAATCACAGTAGGATTTGGTCTGGTATTTGCCTACCCATATGCTATTTTGACCCTAGTAGAGCACCACCTACAAGTCCTGCTAAAGTATACAAATAAATTAATGAATGAAGTTTTACAATGAGTACCAAGTCAATAATTTACACAAATACATTAACTGAAACCTGTGCAAATACTGTTCTTCAAATTTCTACAAGTGTGACAAAAAGAAATCTTTCGTAACTTTGATTCAAGAGTATCTGTAACACTCTTCGTAAAACAAAACAATGTATACATTCAAAAAAGGTTATGGGAAAAAGATGCTTAAGTTAAGACTCCTTTAACCTCATCCTGGTTTTCCTAAATATTTCATTTCTCATGATATGGCACATGATTGTCTGGTTCCACACCGACTAGAACACCCTTGTGTAACGGGTGAGCGCACACACTCAGCTTTGTACCCAAAGGGCTGGTTTTCCCCTGTTTGCACAAATGAGGTCAGATATCTGGATTTCCAGCTCAGAAGGGTGGAATGCAGTGCTTCTTAGCTAGAGAGTCCAAGTCCAAACGGGCTCCTGGGCCCCCAGTTTTCACTGCAGTTTGGCCAGCAACGAGCCGAAGGAGAGGGCATCCCCCGAGCAGTTTAATGGCTAGTAACAGCACTCAGAAGTACAGCAATCACCAGTTCCACTATACATCCAAGACTTTTGTTAAACCAACTATACACATGTATGTATTTTACTCTGAAACTAGACCATTTTAACCCCATTTTACACATGAACTACTAAATTCAGCTTTTCAAATTACGTCCTTCGTTAAAAAGGTTCATTTACCCTTAATGTAGCCTTTTTCACGGACAGCTTGTAATGTAGGGCGCCGTGTAAGAAACTTCTTGAGCTTCGTTTTGGTCTTTTTCTGATCTGTGGAGTCTATATTGCTGGGTGCTTTCACTGCTAAAAAGAGAAACACATTTAGCATTACTACCTACAGAACCAAAACTGCATTTCTCAGCCAAGGAACCAACTGTAAAAGAAGAAAAACAATTACGCTCCCAAACACACAAAAACCCTATTCAAATGTGCAGCACATCCTTTTCTGGAACTCCTTGTAAATAGCATCCATTTTTCAAACCACCAAGAGACAACCCTGTCACTAAAAACTTACAAAACCAACTAGATGGTAGCTTATGTATGGAATTGATGTGGAAATTCAAAAATGCAGCTATGTTTCAAAACCAGTCCTGCCTTTCATTAGGTTAACTACTTTGAAAGAAATAAATACTTTTTTGAAAATTATATACAGGGCCTAGAAGGAAAAGACAAAAAACAGTCTACCTGATTAATGTATTTATATGCACAGGAAGTTAATTCATGCATCTAAAAGAAATTTAGCTCCAAAATTCTGAAGGTGTTATTAAAAATGTTTTGTTTCTCTACACAGCCAATACATCAGCAGCAACTTAGCAAAACTGCAGCCCAAGTTAATAATGCAAATATTTACAGATGCTGTGCACAGATAAAACACAATTCCAATCAGTAAAATGATAAAAGAATTCTTATTCAAAACTATTTATAGAAAGTCAGATGCTATTTCTGTGCATTTGACAACACCTTGAAAATAATTCATTTTACCACTGCTTATTTCCCCCGTTTTAAATGTGTCATACAACAGGAGCTAAAGACATCTCACACATTTTTTCTTCTTCTTCCTTTTTCAAAGTATGATTAATAAAACATGGAGAAAAATTTACCAAGTGGCATCAAGATGTAGAATGAACTATATTAAGATTGTTTCCAAACTTCAGTAGTTTCATTTTTAGCTCTCCTTTTGAATTCTTCCCTATTTACACATAATACTGAAGATACAGAAAATGAAAACTGGCACTGCTAGAATCAATAAATGGAAAATTTTCAACTCACAACGAAGTTTCTTAGAGTCTTTATTTTCCTTCTCTTTGTCTTGTTTTTCCACTCCAGGGGAATCTGGTACCTCATCATCTAATGCTTCATCAGATTCTATTACCTATTGGATTTAAGAAGATATGCAGTGCTCAGTTTGCCAGTTCACAAAATACAGCATTAATACACACATTTCCTGCAGAGAGTTCTAAAATACACAATTTTCCCCCTATAATGTTATTCAGTTTGTTCTTTCCTGAACTCTAGATGTTAAACATCTTCAGAGACAACACCACTCTCATTGGCAGAGTGAGCTACTTTGAGAGACATTACATCACCATAAATAAAGAAATTACATCACCATCAATAAAGAAAATGTTGCTGGACACTGAACAAAGTACAGCCAGTCTTTCTTGATAATACTTCATTACATCAACCAATAAACAACAGGAGTGATTTTTGGTTGGACTTATTTTCCAAATCCAATAGACAAACATCAGCTATTTAATGGTCTGCTACAGAAATACCTGACTGAGAAGAGTAAAAGAAAATTTCTAGAGCATTTATCCAATTTGTTTTCTCTGTAAGTAAAATTTTCTTAATAGAAAATAGAATTATCAGTTGGAAAATCTCACTACTGTCAAAAGATACACTGAATTCACTCTGAAAATGAACTGTACCAGTGCCTAAAATTCTTGCCCTGTGCTCCTGCTATCTCAGCATACTCTCATTAAACACTGTCAAGTGGAAATAGAGATCATGTTGAAGTGTGGAGGCAGATACCAGGCTCTGCTGATCTTACCTGCAGCCCATGCTGCGTGTGTGACTGCAGACATACCAGGAAATGGGGAAAGAAACTTCCTCAGTTTCAGTACAACATATTCCCTTCCCAAACTGTGTCTTACTTCACTTCAGCTAAAGTGAATTGGACTGCCAAAATCTGACTGCAGAGAGCCTTCTTTTACAAGGAAGGAAACTAAAAATGAGGCATGGTTGTGCACTCCAGAGCAGAGTGAGCAGCAGCATGACTTCATGGACTAAGCTGCACTTTAACCTGTATGGCAGTGGTACCTTTAAACTCCTTCCTTCCTGTTCCATTTCAAAAGCTTTGGATAGCATTCCTACACATCAAAGATCAGTATATTCAACTACCCAAATAATGACCCCATTAAGGATCCTCTGTCACTCTTCAAGAGGCCTCAAAGCTTTTTAGGATTGGCATATTTTAAAACTATTAAATGCTTTGGAAAAACATCACCTGGGATCTAGTTTGTACAATGCAACAAGACTAAAGTAATAACTTGGAAATTTCTGTATTTAAAAAAGCGCAGCCACATCCTCTGCAGGTAGCTGTTCATCTTGTACAGCATAATGCCACAACAGCAGCCTGAGGGAGCAAAGAGAACAGAATCTGATCTGTCCTTTCTTTTGAGGAAGATCTTGTCATGCTAGCAAAAGTGCCTTGGCCAAGGGAAACAGCTACTATTACCATAAACTTTCCAAAATTACAAGTTGGCTTTAGATCTGATGGAGTTTTGTACCCAAAGCTTCAGTGCTTCAAATTATCAGGTAGTCTAATGCATTTTCTTGCCTTGTAGTCTTGGGTCTCTTGGCTACCAGCTCCCAGCAGTACACATCACCATTTCCTCCAGAGTGCTGATAAACCCTCCTTATTCCACCATTCACTTCCTCAACTAACCCGAAATACCTCACTCACATCTCAGCCTTTCCACCTTCACTCATTTTTAAGCAGGGAAGAAGTGGCCTGAGTTGTGTTACACAGGGCAGACAGGAGAAGGGTGTCACTGAGGGACTGGGTGACACTGCCTTGCCTGGTTATTAAGGGCCATGACATTTCCATTCCGAGAGAGAGCAGAAGATTAGGAACTTAAACCACGAGCACTCAGAAAGAAACTGAATCATTCATATACGCCTGCTGTGTTTTGGTGAGAAGGAACCCACATGTGAAAAGCACTATCAGAGCGAAGAGAAATGAAAGCCACTGACTGGCACTGAAAGCAACAAAACTGGAGCTTACGGACAGCAGCCAAGCCTGGAACTATTAAAAAGTAAGAATACACATGAAGTAAGCTTGATGTGAGAGCAATATTTTATTCCAAGATCTCCTCCAACTTCTGAATTTAAAAATGGTTAATCTTGTTTGGCAATATCAAGAGCAAATGCTTGAGCACTTTTCTAATAATTAAATACTTGGCATTATGCTGTCAGATAAGAAGAGATAATACAGTGTTTTGCCAGGACTTTTAATTTGCACTTCAGTGCAGCCACAGGAAGTGTAGAGCAGTATCAAATGCTAACAAATGTATGTCATGAAGTTGTCCCTTGGCCATCCTCCCCCTTTCATTCCCTCTCTATCAGAACCTTTCAGGTCACTAAGGCAGAACAAGTATTTGGGCACAGAAGTAAGTTCATTTCTGGGATGGACGCCAGCCCACACCTCCTGGATCTTAAGCCAGTGGACCATCTTCCTCCCTTTGCCAGTATTAATTATATTTCACTCCCCACAACCTGGAACTGCCATATCCTCAAACTCCTGCCTGCTCTCAAGAAAATCAGTAAATGAAGATGCACATGAAGCATCAGAAGTTCTTTTATCAACTAGTTTACTAAATAATATTACTGTGAAAATAGAACCTTCAAGATTTAAATACATACCTGATTATTGATGGTGTAGTTAAGAACTTTATACCATTCATTAATAAAGCTGTCATTATCTGATTGAATTAAGAGCTCAGTACCTTGGCGAGTTTTTAGCTTTAAAGAAAAAAACACAGGTATCATCAGAATTGATAAGCACACTACACTTCAAAAGTAAAATTACTTAAATCAAAATTAACTTCTTGCTGGCAAAATTGTTAGCTAATAAACAGCTACTCAAGAACATTCACCAATGAGAACAGCCATTAATAGTCTGCTTAAAATTGAAAAGCCTATCCCACACAGACATATTAAAAATGGACATTTCTTGCAGGTACTAAGATAACAGCTACATTAAGCAGGTAGAATTTGATAAAACTCAGTTTTATGAATTTTTGATTCTAAGTTTAAAGAAAATGTCTTATATTAGTAATTGAAGTACATATAATTCTGCATTTAAATAAAAAAAATCTACCTCAATAACATTCTTTTTGCTGGATTTGTCCTTCGAGGCCCAGTCAATCAATGCCCCTTTGAGATCCACTGTAAATTCTGGCTTAGACTGATTGACACCAAACTTCTAGAAAAAAATAGGAACAATGATGATAAAATTAAACCTGAAGAAATCCTTTACAGTCTTGCAGTCTTTTAAATATAACATGTATTATTTACAGTCTATACAACTTAAACCAGATACCTTGCCACCAATCAACAGGCGTGACATCAGGAAAACAAAAAACCTTCCACAGAACAACCTTTCAGCATGTCTATTACAAGCTGCTCAGCTTAAAGCCCTCAAAATTTTGTAAATTTAAATGTCAGTCAGATTCCAGCAGACCTTTTTTCCTATCACAATTAGTAGAAATCCATACAACATTTGACTGTAGCTTGATTTTAGTCAAGGTAGTCCCAAGCTAATAAGCTAATAAGTAACTGAACAAAAAAAAATCCGCAAACATTCTGCCACTTAATCAGTGGTTGTATATAAAACCAAAAATCAAACCAGAAACAGTAGGTTTGCTGGACAGGAATCACATCCCTCCATGCTGAAAGAGCACTCTCATTCATCTATTTGTAATTTTTTAAAAACATTTACCCACCTCCCCAACGCTTTTATCTTTCCTGTAGTGTTTCTTTTGCAATACTGGAGCATGTCCTACCAAGTAAACAGAACTCACTGTCTGTCTACTAAACAAACAGCAAATAAACAAAACTATGAGAAAAAAAAAAACCCTAAACATTTAACCCAGAATTAATCCTTCAAACAATTCAGAGAAAAACATAAGGGAGCTATTTTTACCTCCTACTTTCACATTCATACTAGGTATCAGAATTTTTTTTAATGAAGTACTTTTACTATGATTTCAATATACACCACATAGCTTTGAAATGTAATTCCTCAAGGAAAGCAATTCAGTGGCCCACACAAACAAAAAGCTCTAATGGCAAGTAACATGAGTAAAATATGGAACAGGGAAAGCTGGAAGTCACCCAGTTATATCAGAAATTTCATGCTGTAGTTCCAGGGAAAGCTTGTAACATCTGCCCCCCTCCTCTTTTCTTATTTCTTCACGAAGACTTTGATGTGTGAAGGCTGTTCCTGTGACAGCTCTGGGGGACCTAAGCCCCAGGACAAGCTCCTTGCTGCAAAGACAAGTTTCCAGCCTGTACAAGCACAGCCATATCCAAGGGGAGAAAAGATGGTTCAGAAAACAGGACCAATCTGCTGCTTCTGATTAAACTCCCAGCATGGATGTTAATTAATGCTAATTGTGTTTCAGAAAGGCGGTTTACCACTGGAAGATCTCCACGCCTAGAGCCCTAAGGGCAATGAAGTGTTGAATGGAAAGCAGCATCTTAACTTCTTTATTTTACCCGTGAAATATCAGAATAGGGCCATACTTCTAATTTACCCTATGCCAATTAGCACTTGGGGAAGAAATCCACACCACCTTCCACTTTCTAACTTAATTCTTAGGTATCTCATCCACAAATATTTCTTATTAATAATAGTAGAGCTTTTGAGAGAAGCCCAGCGCAGCAGCAGAGTCCACAGGAAGAGTCTCTGGGCTATTTTGGCTCTTGGAGCAGCTGTCCATTCAAGAGAAAGTCACAGAACTGCTGCACACACATCCAAAGTGTCCCAGACACGCACTTCCTGGCAGTCTAGATCAATCTTGTTGCGTGTTGGAAAAAAAATTAAATCAATTTATAGAGTTTGGCACTGGAGAGAACAGAAACCAGTGCTGAAGTCCTCTACAGGATTTAGGGCAGGGGAATGATTAGTTAAAACCATGGCCCACATGATGCTGAGAACCACAGGACAGGACTTGCTACAGGTGACATCAACACACAACAGAAAAAACTGTTACCTGTCAGTGCTGTTCTGATCAAAAGAAAAAGCCCTCCACTACATTAGCTTGCTGAAGTCACACCTAACAGATTACAGCACTACCTCCTACAGCTTTACACTCTACCCATCTTTTTGGCCTGACTCCCCTCAGCACCTCAGAGAAGCAAAGAAAGCAAAAGCTGAAGCCAAAAGTGAAAAAAAAAAAAAAAAAAAAAAAAAAGTCTTTTACCACTCCTTCACTCAAATGATGGCCAAACTGCTGTGTGAGATCCAAGAATGGGGAATCCCAGGCAAATAATCCACCTACCCTGCAAAGCTCTTCCTAAATACCAACACATTACATACTTGCCACAACCTTTTATTCAAGGACTTTTTAAGTTTACCATGCAGGCTCTCCTTTGAGCTTTCCTGCCAAGGTTCTTTTCTGCTCCTGGGTCTATGAAAATGAGATTTCAGCAGTCATTTCCCTCCTCAAAGCTTTCAGGAGCAAGTGCTGCACAGGGCTGCTCACACAACCTGCACACAAAGGTTGCTGAAGGCAACCAGACCCTCCTGAAGCCAGCAGGTTCTGCTGACAGAGGGCAAAAAAAAGCCTTTCCTTTTGCATCTGCTGCCACACAGACATTAAGTCTGCTTTCTCAAAACAGAGTGCTACCTAGTCAGCACCAGTCAGGAGAAACCCAGCTCTTACTGAGCAGACACCTCACTCTTACAGATCTCTTTTGAGCCATCTGGGAATTTTGGAAAGGGCACCCAGTGTAAGACAGAAAGCAGGAAAGGTCTATACGTGGTGCTGCCAGCTGTCCTAAATCTGAAGCTGTCCTACAGTCACTTCTGACAGCTTTTTTTAGACACAAAACAAAGTAATGGGGTGTACTTATGCTGCTTGTATGGGAGAGGTAACTTTCTGGAAAGAACAGAGTGTTTTCTTTGCTTTAGATAGATGCTGTGCAGCTTAAGGACATCCTTAATAACGTGTACTGATCTGACTGTCAAGAAATAGAAGGCTTTTTCAATCTTTTCAGGCTTTTCTCCAAGTCCTGGAAGCCTTCATAGGGACAAACCACACAGTCTGTACCGTGACATATTCTAGCATTCTTTGGAAACAGAACTGGAATTTATTATGGGATGACTTTGGATATACAAATGACACCTGGCATTCTTGGAATTCTGTTTCTAATTAGAGTTGGGTAGAATGTTTTAAGCTCTCCTCATCCATGGATGGACTGTGCAAAGAAAACTGTGGAGGGAGATGCACCTTTTTGGCCTGCAGGGGAGCTTCAAAACTAGAGCTTAAGCACAAAGAAAGAAAAGAAAGAAGAAAAAAAAATCTTTATCATCACAGCAAAATGATGGATTGTTTTTAAATCAGACTGATAGGAGGATTGGATTTGGATTTGCATTCCAAAAAGCTTTCACAAGTGCATCTGAGCTCCTGTATAATCAGCAGTGCAATACTGATGAACTGTAGTAATGCACACATAACATTCTTGGCTAAAATCACAGTTGTGTAACATAAACAAGAGTTTGCTCAGATGAGTCCTGAAGAGCATCTATTTCCTTGATGTTTGGGAAGTTTACAGGCTTGGTTTGCCACTACTGTACTTGTCACTGAGGACATGTGCCTGTTACAGAAAGCTGACAGATGAATCCTTCTAGGCAGTTACCATTTTCTTTGCTTTGTGAAGCCCTGTCACTTTGCCAATAGCTAATACATCTCATTCACACCAAAAACTGAGTGAAAAAAAATCATTAAAAAAATGAAGATTGCCTTATAAAAACTAGCCTTTTACAGAGTTACCAAACTGCTCACAAATTATCTGTTCCAAGCTTCCACATACAGAGCAATTAATTTCACAAACAAGAAAAAGACAGTTGCATCATTTTTAAAACAAGGGTAATTTATGGATTTTTGATAGCCAGCTCTTCTATGCTTGGCATTTTCAAAACATAACTATAGATGCTTAAATTACATATAAAAATTCTACAAATTTACATCACCTTTCTGTATGTGGAATATAGCCAGAATAACCCTGTGCTCTTCTCCTTTCACCTCTTCACGCACAACATTTACATTTTTGGATATTTCAATTACAGCTAGAATTATCAAACAACGTGTACACCATTGTATCAAAGGTATCATAGGCACCATACAAAGATTCTAAATTAGTTGTGTTAGACAAAATATCTGTTAAAAAACTCAGTATATCATGCTGCTTATTAGTTAAGGCACTAGTGGTTCAAATAGTAGGCAAATTTGGGATTGTGATTCCAGCACCGATGAACCAGATACGCTTTCTACTTTGTTCCAGTGGAACAATTACAAATTATTGCAATAAGGTTGTGTTAATTTGCACCTTGGATGACTTTCAAAAACAGCAAACGAGATACATGAGCTGTTATATGAAGTGTCAAAATTAAATCTTGGAAAAAGCCAAGTTTACTTTCAGGATTAGTGGCAAATAGCCTTACAGTGACAAGAGGCATGCAACAAGAAAACATACAGTGACAGCTGAAACTTGGGCAGAGTTTACATAGGTGACAGCAGGTCGATGACTGAGAGCATTTTTCCAAGTAGAAAGCAGCGAGAGCAAGAGCTCAGGAATTGAGACCCCTTGGCAAAATGACTTGATGAGAAAAAGGAAGAAAAGTGATGAAGTCAAAAAACAATGCACAAAAAAAGAAGATATGGTTATATCAATCACTGGACAAATGCTAAATATCCTTCTTGTAAGACGTAGAGGAAATGCAATTCTTATCGTAGGTCAAACTGCTAGACTTGACTTCACCTTATCAAAATGTGGATACAGAACAAAGTTTGAGAGGTGAGGTGGAGTTTTGAATACCTAAAAAAAAAAATCCTACAGAGACCAAGAAGAGTGTGTCCTGAACACTCAATTATATATCTACAAAGTCAGCTATGATTATGCAGGTGTAAAAAACATTAAGTCCTTGTAAGAGATTCTCGCTTAATATTTCCAGCTTCATTTTATTCTGTTTGTACTCTTGATATTTATTTTGCTGACCCTACTCTAGTGTTTTGACAGTACAAAACAACTGATATTGTCTCACAGAAATATTCTGACTATGGGACTTCTGCTCCACTTAAATTATCAAAAAAATTTACACATTTTTATTTTTAAATTTATTTGCTAAGATTTTAATTCATTTTTAGATTATTCCACCTGGCATAACATGACTTACACTAGTGCCCATAAATCATGCAACTCTTCTTATGGATAATTAATTTGGGCATACATCATTTATAACATTATTATAACATTCATGAACTGTTTAGCATTGTGTGTTTTAATGATATCAACATACAGCTGAAAAAGACAGTTCTTTTGATTCACAGCTACATCTGAATTAAGAGTATTAGTAGCTGTAATTGAGATTTTGGAACTTGACTTGTTACCTAGGCAAAACTTTTACTTTGCAACATGCATATTAATATCTGTAAAACTAAAATACTTTTTGGATCCTTGGCCGCAAAAGTCAACCACAGAAGTCACCAAAATCCACTTCCTGCCACACAGTGGAATTTACTTTCTCTCACACCTTTCATCTTGTTTTTCCTTCCTTTCTTTTCCCTCTGCTTGACCTCTTGCCCAACTTTACCTTTTTCATTCTCTTCTACTCCAAACTATTTATCCATCCTCATCTATTTTTTTCCAACCACCCCTTCTACAGAAGGAGGGAAAAACATATTTACAGGTCTGAAAAAACCTCAATACTATAGAAAGGAATTGTCAATTTCAATTCACTTTCCACAATGAAGCCCAGCAGGAGAAAGCGAGCCAAGTAGAAAGATCAGTAAAGCACAGCAAGATAGCACAGATCTGTAAGAGGCAATTTTGCTGGAATTCACATGACAATAATGGAAATAATGCATTGGCTCTAGCCTGTCTTTGGTTATTCCAGGAGATCCACACAGTTTAATGTCAGACCTCCAAAAGAGGCTATGTAAGCCACAGATAAAGAGCCATTTCTGTACCTATTAGTGCAGGAATGCAGCTGGATAAATACAGCAAATTTAATGATAGTGCTATTACATTAGAGGTGACAAAAAATTGAATAATGATCATCTTCAGTGTGATGTTTCTCTTTTGGTCTTCATCAGACAAAAAAATAAGTACTTGTCATGCACTATGAAGATATAAAACAAAATATGGAATCCAGCAAGACAAAGACTAAATCATAAGACAACAACACTGCACTGCTCAAATAGGCCAATGCAAGAAGCCATGTGTCAGACTATTTTCTTAATTACATGTATCACATTCAAAATTACCTGAAGTTTATGAAAAATATCCAAGAATGGTAAAACACAAAAACTTTTTAGACAAACACATCCATAAAGAACACAAAAGTATTTGGCCTGGAAAAATAACTTCAAGCCTAAGGAGGACCTGAATGTTATCAGCTTCTTGCTTGTCAAACATACATACGTACAACTGGTTTTCTTCTTATGCTACATCATAATTGTTACATTAAACTATTTTCTTGCCAACTTATACACAGGTATTTTTTTCTGTATTAGGTATATATACAGGTATTTAGGCCCTGCAAATGAGAGGGCTTTAGTTTATTGTGCTTTACATGACTAACACTTCAATGAGCCTGAGGATTGTTCCTGGGCTTACCCAGCCAGTTCCACTTCCTTGGGTTTTAGTGAACAGCAGTGATGACCCCTGTAACACTGCCCATGATGACGTCCAGTTCTTTCTGTAAATAATTGTAAACAAACATAAAATAAATTGACTCTGAACGCAGATATTTAAACCGTCCATCATTGTTACTCAGCTGACCTGTATGTTAATATAGCTAAGCACATATATAGTCATTAGTGGCATCAGTAAGTCTTAATTGCTATCATATTTGTAGAAGGGAACATATGTTAACAATCCCAGCCTGACCATCAAAGTCTAAATCAAACAAAGCTAATTAGTAGTAGAAGCAGTTCACCAAGAGAAACACCATGCAATTATAATTTCAAAGGGGCTAATCTGGAATGCTCAGCTCACTGTGTACTTAACAGATCATGCCAAACTACTGCATAATTCTGGAATTCATTGATCTGAGAAACAACTGTCCCATGTTTATATAATAAGCTCCTTTATACTGGCAATAAAGTATTTCGTACACATTTAAAAATTAAGAGAAAGAACGAGTTGTTTCAGTTGTCTATTTGATTTTACGCCAGCAGATCCGTCCTCCTGAGGTTATTAAAAAAAAAAATCTTGACAAGCCCTGAATATCTATTCCTATTGCCCAACATGAATTATTACTAAACAGCTTTCAAAGTGACAGGATGGCCATGTTGCATCTTTCTGCTCAGCAGTGCAACAATCCAGATCAATGATTCCAGCAGATGCAATGTAAATGATGACAGGACGTTGCATCAGCAGCAGCTCACACAAGCTCCTGCCTACCCAGCCCTACCAAACTCTCAGAAGCAGCTCTGAGGAACCAAACTGGAGGTCAGATGTGCTGCCCAGCTGCACTGGACTACATCAGGGTGGGTCTACAATAACAGCTGGGTGTTGGCTATTTAATCCTCAGGACAAGCATGCTTCATGTATCACAAGGTCTGGGAAACACTGAACTAGATATAATACACTATTAGATCTAAAAGATTATATTAACCAAAAACAACAAAAAAAAAAAGCTGGGGAAAAAGGCAAGAAGCAAATCTAAATTAACTCTGAGGATGTGCCACACTTCTGTAGTATTTGCCATTGATTCTCTGCAAAACACCAGAAATATAGTTAGAGAGCATCACCTCATTACACATTATGATTTATAGTGCAAATTGCTGCCTGGGACGCAGAGAAAAGATAGAAATGAGGTCACTCATCACCCACAGGAGACTGATGTTGGGCAATACACTGCTCCAAACCCTTCAGAAGCACAGAGAAGGAAATATTACAGAGCACATGGATGTACACTCCTTGGAAGTTAAAGGACAGCAAGTGAAAGTCTGAAAGCTCCTCTTACATCGATTTTATCCAAGGAGCAAGACACACTGTAACTTATATAGATTTCCTCTTAAGTAAATCAATCAATCCATCCCATTTTAAAAAGCTGTCATCAATACACCTTCATGAAACTGCTGGCCTGTGTGAAGCCCTCATGCATAAGCTCTGGCTCTCTGCAGTCCATTATCTTTAGCTCACTGTGACAAACACATGGGGTAAGGTTAAGCTGTGTCATACAGGAAAACCTCTAAGGCAAATTCAGACAAAAAGTAAGAATTTGCAAACCCCAGCAGGCTGTCGTAATACAAAAGACCTTTCATAAACCCTAAGCCCAAGCACTTTTCAAGTCCAAGACTTACCGAACTTTCTTCCCATTTTCTGTAATTTTTGTCACGTTTAATAACCCATACTTTTCTTGACCCTGTAAGATAAGAGTAAGACATAAGAAATATAAAAGAAAATCTGCTTCTATTAACATCATATCACAGAATTCAATCCATTTCTGGCAATGAGCCATCTTTGCTCATGTTATAACTTCAAGAAACTATCTTTAAGCATATTTAAATATTCAGAGATCAGCAAAATCAAAATTCCTCTGGGAAAGTACTTAATACCATTCAGAGGGTAAAAAGCTTTCCTTCATCAAGATCAAGGTTCTTTGGACAAGCCAAATTAAATAATTTGTGATAGTAGACAGTGAAAATTATGAATGTAAATTTATAATGATTTGTATAATAGCACAGTAGTCCTTTACTAACAAAGGAGGTGGGTGACAAAAAAATAACCAAAATTCCCATACAAATTACTCCTATTAATTTTAATATAATTTCATATTTTAAATAAAACATGGTTTAAATGCATAAAAAATTAACATATTCTTGTTGAAAACAGAAGAGTGGGGCATTTCTTTGATGTCCTCTTTTTTTTCCCCATCCCCATGGGAAATAGTAGAATTTTAAACTACTTAGCCAGTTACGTCTTGTTGATGAAAATTATCTATATTAGTATGCCTACAAAAGAATTTGAAGACCAGTCAGTGATTGGTGGGAAAAGAGCACTGCTGAACAAGAAGGCCATTTGCAAGTTTCAAATATTTGGAGTGAATATTTGTACTTTCTGTGTAAAAATAATAAAATGAAGGAATGTTCAAAAAAGCATTTTAGGATAAAAGGATTCACTTAAAACCATCATCTTAAGATGAGGTATCAAAATCTACTTCTTTCTGACACCTCAGCCTTGTCCTACCAGCCAGTGGTGCTAAAAGAACGCTAAATTATTTTTTTATCAATTCCTTTTCAGTAACAGCTTCTACCAGTTCCTAATGTATGAAATAGCTATTAGTTGAAACAATCAGCTAGGGAATGGATCCAAATTAGTCTTATCATTAAAAAAATGACCTCAATTCTAGATCAAATGAAAATAGAAGATAAATCCTCTTCAGAATTTTCCTCTAAATCTCAAATTTAAATGGACCATAACTGACAATACAATTTTGAAGAAAATATTTTTTGCTGGGATGCTATGGACAACACTCTTGTCAGAGGCACAGACCTGCTTTTCACAGACCTTAAAAATTCTACTTACATGTTTCAAGCCCAGCATATAAAATACAGAAAAGACACATTATCAAGGACAGAGGTTTTTAGCTGGTGGATCAGATGTTACTTCAGTCCAATAATAACTGCTGCTTTTACTCAGTTTAATATCTTCACTGGGCTGAAATGCTTTTCCAAGCCAGTGACAGATGCGTTATTTTCCAAAACTTGTATTTTCAGCAGAAGAAGTGAGTCCCTGCCCTCATCCACTGTCCAAATGGCCAAACAAATGAATTACCCCATTCTTTAGAGTACTCTCTTTGTGATCCATGTGGACCATGGACCAAAAGTCCCATGCATTGCACCCTTTTAATCAACCTCTGGCTTTTAACAAGCAGAACAGCCTGTCACCAGCTTTTACAGTGACTGAGAAACCTGTGCTCACTTCCCAAAATAAATCAGGTTTTCAATCAATCACTCACGGTGGAACCAGTGGGGACGTTCCAGAGAATTATTCAGAGAAAGTATCACACTGCTCTACTTAGCAGCAACACTAGGGGGTACTAATAGGAAAATTAATGGAATCAGGAAAAAGAACAGGAAAGCGGGTTACAGATCAAAATTCTCAAAACTTTATCAGCTTTCTTTGGAATATTTAAATCCCAGGGAACAGCTGAAGAAAAAATAGATGTTTTTTCTATTATTTGAATCAGGAGTGAGATCTTCCACAAAACACAGTTTCAAAAATTCAAGATCTGAGCCATATTTAAAGAAATTACATCACATGCAGCAATAATTACTTTTGTGTAAGGCTATCAGCTATGCTTGCATAATCAACAATGTTTATTTTATCGTGAAAAACTGCTTGAAGTATTGTAAGAATGGATTATCACAACTAAGCCAAAGAACTATTCCCCTGCATGCAGAGTAAGAAAGAAACAGAAGTTGTGCCTTTAATGCCCTGAGGTACTACCAAGGGGCTGGTAAAACTGACCAAGTTACTTATTTCAATGCTACTGTAGTACAGTCCCAAAATAAATTAAGGGAGAAAAAGGGGTTTTATACATTTCTCACTGTTTAAAAAGGAATTATCACATTTCAAATATAAACTGAAATAAAAAAGTTATTCAGCAGGCTTAGGTTTTTCTTCCAGAAGTTATTCTACTAAATCAAAATGACATCATTTATTTAAGCCAAGTCCCCTATGTCTCTCAAGGAAGACTGAAACAAAATTTTTTAAACCAAAATTTGAGATATCAAATGCTACAAACTATTACTGTCTACTAACAGTGAGGGATTCTGTGAATAGGAGGAAATTTGTTTCTCTTTATACCTTTCAAGATGCTACTACATAAGAGGATGTGACTGTTGGAAGAAACAAATTGAGCTCTACACAATTTGGCACAATTTGGCCACAGTGAATTTTTAACTTAATCTACTATCATTAAGCTGCATTTAAACCAAAGACATTCACTCTTTTTTCCTGAAAGCAGTTGGATGTAATGCATTCCTTTTAAAATGCAAAGCCTTCAAACAGTTTTATCCCATTATTTTTCCCAAGAACAAGAAGGCTTACCCTCATTTCCCTAATCATGAAAATTCAGTTTCTACAACATCTACTTATCTATTTAAACACTTTGCATACTGACTGTGGCTTGATGCTTTGGTGAAGAAGGAGATGACTCGTTTTCAGGAAAACTGGCCTTGGAAGCAGCTGATGATTCCTATAAAATTCAAATAGTCAATGTCAATGTCAACAGATGCTGTTATTTCATACAATTATTTTTTTAATCTCAAGATGCTTTCTGTCTCTCTTTTTACACATAGATTAGAAAAGTACTTCTTTTAAGCATTCATAATATTCTCAGACAGTTACATTCTAAACTTGCTTACTAAACAGTATTCTTACAGACAACACTCAGACTGGGTTAATTAGGAAGTAAACATTTGAAAAAAAGATGTTAATACATGCTGCATCAGCTTCAAGCAAAGCCTTCATCCTTATAAAGGGGCAGATTTTTTGCATGACATTGCTATCAAATTTTGACGTATATTTAAACAATGGTTTATTACAAGATACCATATACAAATACTAAGATTTTAAAAAAATACAACAGGTTTCTGTGTGGTTAGTCAATACAAGATTAGCATTAAAAATTACATATGTAGAAAAACACATACCAACTTTATTAATTTTTGTGAGTCATAATCATTAATCTTCTTATAATCAAACACTGGAAATCTCTAGAGATTTGGGGTTTTGTTTTGAACTGTTAACTACAGACCAAAAAAAAAATACTAAATCTCTGAAAACTAGAAAATTTGCCCATCTGGAGGGGAAAATAAAAAGGCATGTGCGTTGCCTCTGAAGTAATGATTGCCTTGCACAAACACACTGCTTGAAAATCTGGTAAAGAATTTCAAATGGAAGAAAAACATCACTTGTTCTCTGTTACTGTTAACACATTTCTCCCCCTCTCTCTTTTTAAATCCCTTGATAGCTTTCCTAAATCCAGTTTGCTTTTGCAGCATTACATAGCACTCTGCAGACTTGTGCTTTAAAATTCACTTGCAAATCCACCTAGAGAAGTGGCCCACTAGTTCTTTTAGTAGCATAGTAAGAGAGAACTTTAGAGCTCCTAAGTAGAACAGCCTAAATGTTCAATATTTTCAGATATCTGCAAAGAAAAAACAATTGTTCAAATTAAGAAAATCAACTGTCCCTCCTAGGAAGGTATTTTTTCCTATGCTTATCAAAATTTTTAGCTGATGGTTATATGTGGATATGTGCCATGGCCAATAAACTGTTAACCAGTATGTTTGGTATCATCAAATTCTCATGAGCCATGGCAACCCATACTTTCACTCTGACACATTTCAAGTACTCTTTTCTGCCCTATTTTCATACAATTAAGTTCCGTTGTTTTTCCAGGAAAAAAAAAAAAACAAATAAGGAGAATAAGCAGAAAACAGCTTCCCTAGGAGACAGCTAAAAAGAAAGCTTGGAGTTCATATGCCCATCCAGACAAATATCAGTTGCTTTCCTTTCTATTTCTTTCTGAATTTGAGATAGCTTTCATACTGGAAACCAACTCTGGAACAAGAAAGCCAGTATTTATGGTAATGAAATATTCCCCTTCCACATATTAATTTAAAGCAGAATATATTAACAGAGTGCCTGCTAGTGGTAATAAAACAGCTGCATTAATGCACTAAAAATTATCTGTCTTTCCATAAAACATTAGTTTATTGCTCCCCTACACATTTTAAATATTCTCAAAGCATTAATCTTGTGCTTCATATAAACTATTTTCTCCTTACCAGTAAAGAGCACATGCTGCCTACATGTTTGGAAGCTGTTAAAGGAACTTTAGGCTGCTGGCTTACGACTTCACAAATGCAGCTCAAATAGAGTTTCTGTTGGTTATTACCCATAACATTTGTGTATTTTCATGTTTGCTTCACTAGGTTTAAGCTCTCGATACATGAACACTGAGCCTTGAAGAAATGTAAACAGCTTCACTTATTCAATGTTTTACAAAAACTTCTTCATTCAGTACAACACCATATAAAGTTCTTTCCAAAAGAGCAGCACATCTTACGCCAAAAAAGAAAAAGTTAAGTCTTTCTTTAAAAGCGAAGCCACGACTTCAAGCTATCTCCAACAAAACTGTTCATACCTGTGAAGCATAAGCTGCACATGAGGCTAGAAGTGTCCACTCAGCTTTGATTTATCAGGGCTCCATCTAGGCTGTGTCTCATGGAGTGCCACAACACACTGAGTACAGAAGGATGCATGAGGCAGAGGAGGAGGAGGAGGGAGGGGAGAGCAGCAGCGGAGGGATCTCAGAATTGCTCGAGCTGAATTAATGCCCAGGGGTGCAAAGTCTCCAGCCCAGCACAGCCCACTGCCTCCTCAACACCACACATGACATACCCCAAACTGACAACTCAAAAGCTCAAGATCAAATCCAATACATGCTGCTCTGAAGAGCTAAGGCAACTCATGGAAAACAAGTCCATTAAAATGGAAACAACAGGTCAAGCAAGTAGCGTTCTGGGCAGCAGATCCACTGTCATTACAGCTACTGTGTTTTGTCCATTCAAGTTTGGTTTTGACATCTGTGATTACACAAGGCCACTCATAGGCTTTTCCTTAAATTTTCAAATCTGCATTAATTTAATTTTTTTTCTCGGAATTTTAGGAAAAGGGAACTTACAATGCCATTTCTTGGTATTTCAGTCTGAGAAGTTTGTGCTAAGATTTCAGCACTACCACAGTATTTAATTTTCCAGGAATCTTGGGATGGACTACAGCAAAGTTACAGAAACCAGCATGTCACCACCACACAGCACCCGTTTCAGTTCCTCCCTGCTCAGCTCACATCAGCTCCCCTCACCCACAGGCAGAATGGCCCAGCACAAGCAGAAATGGCTAGGAAAAAGGTCAAAGCTGAGGGAGAGCAAGGGAGAGGCCCTGTCTCTCCTTGCTGGCCTAAACAGCATCTGTTACTGTACAGCCCAAAAAGACCATCAAGAACATGCCCTAAGAACGGGCAGAAAACAGCTTTTGTTGTTACTGACTCAGCATTTTTCAGACTAAACACCAGCTCAGCTCTGGAGAGGATCAAAGCCAAGTGTTTCAGCATTTTCAGTACTGTTCTCTGCCCTTCAATAACAATATTACAACCCTGTTGTAACCATGCACAGCTTTTCCCCTGAACTAACAGTAGTTAAAATACTTCAAGGACAAGAAAAGAGCTACTATTCACAAAGTAACAGTAGTGAAGTTACTGAACAGCCCTTGGTTTTGCTGCATGTTACACACAACGATACAAGAGACCAAAAGAAAAATGAAATTTCAGAAATTCAGGCATAGTCATTTCTGGTACATTCAGTATGTCACACATCAGAAACAAGTGGAATTAGCACACTGATAACTTGCTCCTACCTTGTCGTTGGTGTCCAGCACAATTGTGCTGTGCCTCCATTTTGTTAAAACTATTGGTTCCTGTAGCCTCCTGTCCAGACTCCTACTCTTTATTATATCTCTCTGCTGCTGTGGTGAAGCATTATACTAAAGAAAAGAAAAATAAAATTGTAAGTAGAATCTAATTCATTCAAACAAGACCTGGACATACCACTCCTATGCCTAAACAGTGCCAACTTTCAGACTCCTGATGCCACCACCCAAGGGTGTTAAAATAGCCTTGGTTTTATTTTGCATTTAGTGTTCAGAATTGTCCTTCCTCCTGTAGTCCTTTCTGAAGAAGTAACTAAGACTGGTGTCTCAACGTTTGATTTCTTCTGCAGGAGAGGCTGCTGATTTTGCAACCCAACAGGGTATTGAGAACCACCAAGGAATTACAGGAAATTTGAACATTCACTCTTCATATTGCACTGACAGTACTACAGCACCTGACTAGCTCTTGTGTAAGAAAAAGAAAACCTATTATCTTGCAGTAAGATACTTAGATTGTTATGACTGCCTGGTATCTTTGACCTAAAGATTTGGGATGCCTAGGAGAGGAGACACGAGGGTGAGGACTTGCTTTTTCGGAATAAACGCATCAAATTGCTTATAAAATAATTTCCTGGTGTGGACTGTCCATACGACATACAAATGTACACATTCCATAAGCATAGAAGAAAAATATTCAGCAGGAAATAATTTTAAGACTTAGCAGAGCTGTAACAACCAAGGAGAGATGACATTTATCATAACATAGGTTTTCTAGTAACTCAAGAGCATGGAAACTCACTGAAAAAATGAGAGGGTCATGAGAAGGACACAGTATTTAACTAGATCTCACAATTGAAGCATATTTTTCATTAACAGTGTTGCCATTTTACATCATCACAATCAATACATTATAAAAAATTCCAAAAATATTTCAGACAAAGTGTTATACTGAAAACACAAAAAGGAAAATACAACATCAATGTATGCGGGGTTCAAGTAATTTATTAAAATCTCATTCTTTTTATTCAGTAACAAAAGACTAAAATCTGCACATAGAAAGAAACTTAAGGCAGCATTTGTGGAGTCACGTAAAGCACCAGAATCCACTAGGTAGGAAATAACAAAGAAAACTGAAGTGCCCCTTTCACCTGAGAAGGTTAAAGCAATAATCTTTGCAAGGACACCAAGGACACCATGAACACTAAATCTAACCAAAATTGCAGAATACAGTTATATTTGTTGCCCAAATAAAGAATCAGCATTGCTACTGCTATAGCACTCATGATGCTTGAGTTAGCTTTGTATTTTACAATGAACAGAGTTAATGCTCCAATAAGCCAACAGATGCTTAAAAGCTAAATAACTTTAGCATTTTGTTACATTATTTTAATATGCATAAGACTAGTAAAACACTCCCAAGTGAATGGATGTTGCAGTACTGAGAATAAAATTCGGTAGCTCGTGTACAGACAGAAACGTATCAGCTGTCACTGCAGAAAGTCACTTGTGAGCCTGCCTTTGTACTGGCTTCAGCACATTTCCAGTACATGAGAACTGCTCCCCTACAGTGGAGAGGCTGAAGCAGCTCTCAGTTTGTCTCCTTGTTAAATCAAAAGCTGAGCTGTGATACATGCTGAAGGGACCCTAGTACTGCCTTGCTTTCTTGTTAAGGGAATGCCTGCTCTGCCGGCGCTCCTGCAGCCCAAACGGCGGCAGCACGCTGAGCAGCACACAGCAAAACCCCTGCCAGCACTAACACCACAATCCAAACAACTTCCAGTGGAACTGGGCCTAAATCACAAAGGCTGCAACAAACAGCATTCCTTGCAGCAGCTCCATTTAGGTGGGCAATTCCAACACATTTCTCGCTACAAAACAGAACTAGAAATAGATTTACACATTACTGACACTGGTATACGTTATTTATGGAAGTCTTCAATGCACTTTCCCTTTAAGTAACTCAAGGAACTGAATAAAAAACATGTATTTTGAAGTAATTTATCTTGAATTTAAGTAGATTTTTAAAAGTTAGGATATGGACGTAGGTGATCTATACTCAAATGGTGCCCTTGATACTATCACAAGCCATCGGGAGTTAACTTCTCTAACAGACAACCCCACCTTGAAGGAGAAAAGAACTGTAACATGAAATTCAAGTTTTATTAAACATATTTAATAAGAAAGCAAAGTAACAGTATATAGAGCTCATTAACAAAGCACTGATAAATCAGGAACACTGAGGTCTATGCATCTTAGTAGCTTAAATAATTTGCATTGGTGATATAAACAGTGCTAGTAAACTGACAAGTCTTTAAAGGGAACATTTGACATTTCTGCCCCATTTTCTCACAATAGAAACTTCAACTAAATCTTTTTTTCTTGGATGTCTATGAGGCTTTTTGTTTGTTTTATTCATTATAAATAGTAAAACACACTGAGGGGGAAGGCTGATGTGGAAATAAAAAGTTTCGTGTTTCTGGGCTCAAGACAAGTCTCCACTTTTAAAATACATGAACTGGTCTGTGATCTCCAAAGAGAAACAGAGGGAGACAGAGACATCACTTCCTACTCTGTATTGTCCAGCAGAACTCACCATCCTCTAGACTAGGCAGAGTCCACTGGCCAGGGAGAGGTGGCAGAGCTGGAAGGCTTGCCTGGTTGGATGAGACCACCCTGCTACTCTTAGCTCTGCCCTCATCCAACCTCAGCTCAAAAAGCCCTGCAGAACAGCTTCAGGTCTGGTTCCCTGTCTGATGCTCTACAGGACTCCTACTTGCAGAGGAGCTGCTCTCTCTCCTCCTGCATTTGCAGTATTTACCATTATTTACCAGAAACAAGGTAAGCAATGGGCTTGCCTTCCCTCAAACAGAATCTTGTTTTTACATAACCATAAGCAGGCTTTCTATGCCAAAGACTTGGTATGATCTTGAAGACAGAAATCAGGCAAGGGTTGTCCTCTGCAATAAAATTGACCCATTCAAGACTACACATGGCCTGGTGGGACAGCCCCTGCTACACCACGTGCCTTAACAGCATCTTCTTAGTGTAAAATGTTATTTTCCTAACTCTAAAGCTTTTCAAAACATAGAACACAACTCCAAATTTACACCTACTGCTCCTTGGAAATCTTCAAAAAAGTCAAATTTTTCCCATTACACCCACCCCTCTGGCACATCATCCCACTTGTTCCCCATTTCATGGGGAGCATCTCCTATCACACAGGGGGCACACGAGCAAATTGTTCATTCTCTGACTGCACACACCAAGCAAAACGGATTTTTTTTGTAACAGTTCTTGCTGTAGTTCAAGGACACCAGTGGTACAAATTTAGGTCACACAGTATTCTTTTCATTGCTGAATTTGTTCAATACCTTCTCCAGCTACTTAAAGGATTATTTTTTTTTTTTTTTTCCCTCAGTATAAAATTTTCTAACCTTCTCAACTGGATGAGTGATTTCTATTTAACTTTAAGCTGATACATGGCATGGCTCAGGGCTCTGTCCTAGCCTAATTGTGGCTGAAACAAATGTAACACCTCCAAGTTATTTGTAGCAGTTGTCCCCATTCTACAGAGATGGCACAGATCTGCCAGCTTTAAGAAACAGAAAAAAGATTCTTTTTGGTTTGTGTTAGCAACATCTTCAGCCAGAAGAAGGAGCTGGGTGGGCTAAGGGAGAAAAGACTGGGAAGCAACCAATTCTGAAAGTTGATAAAGACCTGAAATGAAGCATTTTACCCTACCTTACTGCAGTCAAAGATCAAAACAGCAGCTTTAAAAACATTGTGCTACCCTAGTACCCTTTAGCACCTCATATATGTTATTTGCAGTTGTCCCAATAGACTGTCTGAAATAGAAGAACCTTCTTTAAAAAAATTAAAGCTGTCTCAGTACAAAATGACTTTCCTACTGTCCTTGGCTTTGAATAAACTTTGTTGTTATTGTGACAGATGTAACACCTATGTTACAAGCTTTTGCTTTTCTTATCAACTGTATCAGTAACATTTTTCTTAAACCTCCATAAATAAATAAATAAGGATTGTTTTTGTCCTTTTAAGGGATTTCATTCCCTTCCTTTCTCTAGGGAATGAAGATTCCTCATTCCCTGCCACAGAATGTCAGGGTGGCAGCAGCTGGAGGCCTCAGCCACACAGAGGGACACAGGCACAATGAGACACTGGGACAAGCAGCTGCAGCTCAAATGTACCAGTGACTGAAAGACACCTCTGGATAACCAACTTTGTTCCCTCTGCTGTCTTGGACATCCATTGCTTCCCCTTTTAATCCTCAGGGTCACCAAGACTGCTCATCTTTGATGAGCAGCCCCAAGTCCTTGCTGATTTGCCCAAGGTCCCGCTGTGTGCCCAAGCAAAAGCTGGGGGGAAGTAGGAGCCACTAAACCCCAGGACAAATGAGGAAGATCAGACCAGGTTTTGTGAGTAGAAATACATATATTAAAGAGAAAGGAAAAAAAAAAAAAACCAAACTGCCTTCTCATACTTAACTCAGGTTTGGTTTTTTAACAACTGGATCCTCACATCAACTGAGGCTGCCTCAACTTTCACCAGCCAATCCCAAATTTTAGGACAAGAATGTCACTACTGCTAATAAAACTGCCCAGTGCATTGACTTGCCAGCACACAGGGTAACCTCAAATCCAGCAGCACAGCTCCGAACAAGACAAATCTACCATAAGACAACCAAGCTTTATTTACATGTTCTCATATTTATTTTCTTTCACCATTCAATTGCATGTTATGTTCCCGACATTAACTGCACCCTGTTTTACTGTAATTTTTTCAGCTGTCATGCTCTGACAGTTTTCAGGTCTCCATCAGAAAAACCATTCACCCCCCACACTGGCTGTGCACAGAGCAAAATCACAGACTGCTGGTCCATTAACACTGCCAAAAATGAAGATCCTCCAGCTACTGCTTCCTCTGTGGATACAGCAAGGAGAGCTTATGCTGCAGGAACTTGTGAGAAGAACCCATGCAATTGCAATATCACAGTCTGTAAATATTAGCACTAAAACTGAGCTCATTCCTTATAGTACACACATTTTCTTCCAAAGGCTACCCTTGGATCAGTGAGCTCGCTCAGAGGAAAGCCAAGATCATGCTTTCAAGTCAGGTGTTGGCTTAGGAATGCATTTTGAAAAGCTGAGAGATTTTTAATCTCTACTTTTTTTTAGGTTGTCCTCTCTCTCATTTGAACAATTTATTTCAATATTTATTAGATAGATTTCCCACCCTTCTTTTTGGTTTTTGGTCATTTTGTTAGATTAACTTTTTTTGAAACTTCAGAAATTAGGGAGTTCTTATTCCTGAGATGAGTTTAATTCCCCTCACCCCTACTAGAGATTTCTCATCTGCTTAAGTCATAAAACTCCTATGAGAAAACAACTTTTCTGGAACAGGGTGGTAGCCCTTCTTAACCTGAATTCAGACAGTATTCTTTTACTACACATATTTTATCACTAAACATATTTTTCTATCACTAAACATATTTTATTATAGTGATCCAACTTTTAATTGGTTGTTTGTTAGGGTTTTTTGTTGCTTGGTTGTTTTGGTTGTTTTTGTTTTGTTTTTTTTTTTAATAATTGGCAAGAACCAAAAATTTAATACAGCAGAATGCTGCAGATCGGAAATCTCAAGTCTTCTGCAAGATCTAGTAGAAACTATGATTAAAATATTATTATCCATTTTAAAGATTAATTCAGTATGTTCTTCTCTTCCACTGCAGAAAGCTGGGTCACGCTCATCATGAGCCTTAATAGACTTTTCAGCAGTTGTCAAAGCTACTCCATCTGAAACATCATTTTTAGCCAGAGGCATCCAGCTATTCCTAGATGTTATTTAAATTCACATGACTGGAGGGCTTTCTGTGAAACTGTCTAAAGTAATTTGTTTTGTAACTGTCCTCCCTTCCCAACATACCCTCACAGTTTTAACACATGTACAAGAACAGTGTGTTATTCCCAAGCATGTGCACATTTATAGTTAATTCTATTACTCTGAAGATTTTTAATGTCACAGTATTAGCTCAGCTCGTGTGCTATTTCCAGAAATCTCTGTACCATTTTTAGTTCTAATGATACCCAAATTATTAAGAACCATCTAACAAAAAGATTCTATTCTTTTTCTGGTTTAATAGCATTACATGACCATGCTATTACATTACTTAATTTAACAAGATTTGGAAGGCAATGTTTGAGCTAAATACACTGGAAAAAAAACCCCAAACTGAGCAAGAGTAGGATTTTTCCTAATAACTGACTTCTTCATTGTAACACTTAAGCAAGTGTTACAATGCTGAGATCTTTCTATGGTTTCTCTCACTACTCTCTCTGAAAAGAGAATTTTCAACATATATTATTTTTCTTTAAAGCAGTTTTGTAGTCTGAGTGGTCTTTCTAATTAATTTTTAAGTACTTTAGGTTCAGCTTCAGCAAGATCTTTGAGAGACTAATCTTCAGTCATGCTTAATTACTCACAAACATAAGATGTTCAAATATACAGTTACATAAACTAGCTAAATCTTTTGTTAAAATATTTAATCTATTCCACAGAACTTAAAGTTAAAAGCCGAGGATTTCTGGAAATACAGGGACTCTTGGATCATGAATCTAAGAGTCAATTGCTCATTTTCTTCTGTTAACCTTGTATTTGCTGCCAGTCAAGATTTACTAGTTTCAAGAAGGAATTAAAAAGTACATTCTGCCCAAATGGATCATGAGAAATAATTCTCAAGGAAAAATTTTAACAGCAATATGTGATCACTTTTACATCACAAATTACAAACTAAAGGCTATGTTTCATTTTGGAAGTGGCTACTAATACAATGGAACTCAGACTTTGTTTAGAATCACTAGAATAACATGTGTTATTTAAGAAATACTAGAATCCAATCCTCCATGCCTCCTCATGTACCTCAGGTAATGGTTCTGGATTACCTTTGTGACTTATTCTAATTGGATTAAAGGCAATTTGCTATTTAATTCAAATCCAAACTCAATCTATTTTTGTGAAACACAATTTCTTCCAAGTCAAAACTTTCTGCACAGCAGAAGTCATAAAATCAAGTACTTATGATATTATTCCTCCAAATTATTTCAATCATACATACTCATAATTGCTTCTGGTAAAATCCTGTCTATCAGATTTTCAGACTTCTAATAAATCCAATAACTTATCTAAAGCTAAACAGCTTTTAAGACCAATAGGTACAGATTATATTGTTACATTGAGGCATGTTACAAAATTTAAGTTATCTAACACATCAGACTACCATAGGAGAATTCTCAAAACTACCTCAACTCTTCAGTGATTCAGATGCACCTTCTTCTACTGACATAACAAAACAGCTTATATACTGACATAACAAAACAGTATATAATTTCATTCATAATTTTCAGTGTAAATGTTTTCTCACAACTATTATGAAAGCACTGCCTATGAAGGTTGCTCCTTTCTAAGTGGAAGTGACTCAAGACACTGATTTTTGTACTGATAAAACACTAATGGAGAAACATGCGTTTTCATATATTTATGCACACACTTCTGTGTGAAACAATCTTTTTAATGGTCACACTTTATAATGTAGTATTGAACAAATAGCAGGGAAGACATACATAACAACATCCATATGACAAATGCCCTAGTTTTTTGAAGTGAATATGGGAATTAAATAGTATTAGATACATCTTCAGACTATCAAGTGTCCCTAGATCTGTCACTTCCCTACAAATTTCTATTTTCACCACGAAATTAATAAATACCAGAACACACTTCTGCTGAAACTGTGTCATCCTCAAAGATACACAAAACTCTGCTGAAATTTTTGTTTTTCAACACTTGTTTGTATAAGCACTTTGGAGGGTACTAAAAATAGACTACAGCTCCTCAGTGAAGATTTCTCTTCTTCCCATACAGATTTTCTTTATCACAGCAAAATCACAGATACTATTCTACAGCCCTGCATAAAACCTTTGCTCAGTTCAGCAAAGTAATCAGATCTCCTCTGACATCTGAATAGCTACATACACCCATTTTTCATGTCCTTGAGTATTTTTTTTCCTCTTCATAATCAGAAATTCCACAAAAATGCAATCAATAACAAAGAGCAATATCAGGGTCCTCTGGTGGTTAATGCCTCACATTAAAGACCTGACAGAACTTATATTCAGGAAGAGGGGAAAGCCCCAAGTTGTTGAAGTTTCTTTTTTAGGTCACTCACCTTAGGTAACTCCCACTCTGATCTGGAACCATCAGCACTGTAGTAGTATGGTCTACCTTGTTCATCTGCGTGTTTTATCCACTGCAGAAAGAAATGTGATGATAGAAAACATAATCAGAGTGACAGTCACAACAGTAATTCTCTGAGACCTGAGATTTAAAGTTAATTTTTAATTAAGTGCCATCCACTTCAGCTGTGTCTAATGCACAACCTCCATTAACTAACCAAGGTTAGATTGCAATGAGAGCAACAGTTTTCAGCATCCTGATTTTTTTTCTGCAATTCCTCAGATAAACAGTCCTGCAATATCACACAAGAGACTGTGATAAACAGATTTTTTTTTAAGATGTCATATCTCATTCTTACCAACATTATGTTGTCAGTTTAGGGAGGCACAGTTTTTCCATCAGATCTGCATTAGGATCTTATACATAAAATTATGAAAAACAGCTCAACCAGCAATTGCTGATAATTCGAGAGATATATGCACTTGTTGAACAACTTTTTTAAAATATCAATGGAAACTTAAGATGCATTCCCTACAGAATTCATGAAGACAATAAAATTTCTGTAACCTGTACAAGCAATTCACACAATCAAAAAAGTAAACCCATGACAACTGGGACTGGTCATGCAGAAACAAAAGAATTGTAATGAACAAAAATCAACAAGATGACTGCAGAAAAATACAGAAACACTCACAGCAAGGCTCTTGGCTCAAGCAGGTTTCACAAGATTGCCTTTCTATAACTGTTTGTGGTAGGAAAGGCTGGTTTTTATCAATCCCAGTGCAATTAAAAAAGAAGACTGAATATTTGCTAAAACATAGGAATGTGCTTTACAGATGTTTGTCACAAACAGATTAAA
Source organism: Prinia subflava (assembly GCF_021018805.1). NCBI lineage: Eukaryota > Metazoa > Chordata > Aves > Passeriformes > Cisticolidae > Prinia > Prinia subflava. The sequence goes on from NC_086247.1 coordinate 139,540,375, forward strand.
GAGGGGAAAACTCCAAAACTGACAAAAAATCCAACTATTTAGAAAATTCTTGCAAATAAAACTTGCCTAATTCAACTCAAGAACAGGTGGTGCTGTAATATGATAAACAAAGTACTTTTTCAGTGAACAATTTAGAAGTTAAAAAAAACCTCAAAATGCAGCTTTAGTGAACAACTAGAAAAATGGACTGCTTTACAAATACAAACAAATACTGTAACTTATCCTAACTGGGAGAATTTTTTATGGCATGCCCAGAATCACAGTAAGTAGTCAGTAGCAATTAGATGGTAAGAATAGGGCATAAATCTGCTGATATTTGTCAGCATAATATAAATCTGCTGTAGTTTAATTAAGAAGTTTGTCTACGTCTGAAAGCAGTAGTGAAAAATCTCTAATAAAGGAAATGATGAGAGTGATAAAGCAGCATTACATTCAGTTTAAAAACATCTAAACTAGAAGGTCAATGTAGACAAGAACAGTCCTTAAAAGACACTCAGAAAAACTTATTTGTATGATGCTTATTCCTAAAGTATAACAAAGAGGAAGGGGGAGGGCAGGAACTAAAAAGATTATACATGGTATGTTCATTTAATATAATCTGATACGCAACTGGAAATAAAACTTCTTCTAAATAACAAAAACACAAGAAAAAAGTCAGCTCACTTGCTGAAGTTTCATGCATAATTTAAAAAAAAGCAAAAGGAGATATTGCTGAGGTACACTCTTCACTTTTGGAAATGCAGATTTCATTTCTATAACTGAATTAGTAGAAAAGATTTAGAATACATGATGAGAAGAAGGAAAAAGTACCTTTTCATTAGTATAGTCATTGGTATATAAGGTTTGACCATGTTCATCCAACTCTTCTGACCAACCCTTTGGAGGAGAACCATACTGACTATCTGACTGGCTGTAACAAGAACTGTGGTCGTTTTCTTCTGATGAAAGATGCTACAAGTAGTCAGAAACATATAAGGCGGTTTTGAGAATGAAAGCACTTTAAAATCTGAAAGATCAAAGATTATTTGACTAGAAAGAGAATAGTAATGAAATCAGGGAGTTCACATTTTTATCTTATATGAGAGAATGAGATGCATTTTTACAGTGCAGACAATTCAAAGTATATTCAGAATAACTAGCTTTCACTGATACATTTTTTTTTTATTTCCACTATACCAGATTTCACTACTCAAATTTAAACTCTGGGGGTTTTGCCTATCCAAATTTTATTCCTACAAATTTACATTACTGGTGAATAGAGTTAGCTTTAGTAATCTGCATTGCCATTAAAAAACCTGGGAGACCTGCTACTTTGGTTTTCTACCACCATCCAAAATTTCATACCTAAAACCTTCTCCTTTTCTCAAACACATCTGGAAACACAGGAGTGATTAAGGACAACTTGAAACTCCAGTTCTACCTTCTTAGACTCCAGCATTTTACAGTATTCGTCCAATGCATCTTAAACTATTATGAATTTCCACTCTCCTCCTTCCAACTCTGATGTACATGACAAAGAGCATTGCAAAAGCAAGGCTTTCCACCAGGCACAGCTAGCTGAGGTGAAAAATTGTCTCCTGAAGGCAGAAGTAAATTATTATGCTAGGAACAAGTTTGATGTGTAACGCAGAAAAGATTTTACACACACATCAAACAATTTCTGTTCCCTCATAAACCTTGTTCATCCCCTTGCTAACACACTGTAGTTTTTCTCTAAGCATCCACTGCAAGCATCAAAAAACCCCTCCCTTCTTTCATCTCCCACAACACCTCTATGCTATGGCCTCCTGAGGAACTCTATGCAGATTTCCTTTCACAGTGTCTTGGATCCTCAGCTAGCAGGAGGCATAACATTTAAAACACCCTGCTACTCAGAAACTACTATGGTTCAAGAACACTGGCATAAGGGTTTTGAGAAAAACTGTAAGGCAGGAGAGAGACAACATTTCAATTTTAAATAGGAAAAAACCTCTCCCCAAAATATTAATTCTTTTAAGAAATATTTGATTATCAGAAACTATCCAGTTTTCAAAAGTCAGTGGGTTTAAAGACAATATGTTTAGCGACATATCCACGTGGTTTCTATATAGGTTTTTGGTATTACTTTTCTGAGTACCTTACTACTTGTGTGACATGAACTCCCCCAACTGACATGACCCACTTTACCAAGCACAGGAAAACCCACAGGAAATTTTTATGATATTAATTAAGGAACATGGAAAAAATGCAAATGTCCTCTACAGCTTACAGAATGTGAGCATGTAAACTATGGATTAACCAATGTTACCTCTTTTGCACATGGGGCAATGTGAAATTCTCATGTGCCAATTCCCAACCACTGTAGGGAGGGAAGGAGAGCAGAGGGAGCAGGGTGGGGCGAGTCTTCAGTCCCATGTTTACACTTGTAGAATTAAGACTGAAGAGCTGCCAAAGGTGCTATTGGCCCCATTTGAACTACTGTTTCATAGGACAACTATATTGTATACACGTACTTAAGTTTACATGGCTTTAATAGTTAAATATTAATTGCATTGACATATGGCAAATCAATGTAGAAGACTTTGAACATTTTTATTATTACTATCTACAGAGATTATGACCTAAATAATATAATACATTGGTATTTGCCTCTTCCAAGCAGCTCCTGATACTGAAGAAACACCCTATATATGTAAAACTAAACAGAGGATCTAAAAATGAAAATTCCCCTAGAAAAACCACTGTTGTATAGTAGGAATGGCTGTTAATGTGTCTACCTGCATGGCATCCATATAATAATAGTTTAGATGCTGCAAGGCTTAACTCATATCCTGTACATTTGCAGACCTAAACTTCAACAAAATTCCTGAGTTGTTACAAATTTTACCAAGCCAAGGCATTCCTTGTCCCTCAGCTGTCAAGAACAGCTGCTGAAGCTGCATCAACAGAGTTTAGAGAACGCTGGCCAAACCACATTCCACAGCTTTCAATTTCACTTTCAACACTTTTTCAGCATTAACTGCCTATATGTTTTTTTCATATTGTCCATGCTTTATCTCAAGTGTCATCCCCAGTTACACTATCTCACACTTAAATAAAGCCATCTTAAGCAGACAGCTGCCCAACCTTACACTTTTATAAGAACTTTGCTGTGACATTACAGAGAATTACAGAAAAAGTCCCCCACATCATTGCTTCTATTGTAATTCTTGGCTTTCTTCTATTTACATAGAAAGTTCCTGGGGAGAGAGACCAGTTCATCACCATGCATTTAACTGGAACAGCTCTCTCCCTACTAGCACTTAACCTGGTTTTTAACTAGCTTTTAACATTACTACGACTTGTGAAAGTGAAAATAATCAGGAAGAATGCTAATCAAGGAAGTTACCATCCTTTTATTACCATTTACATTGTATTTATAAATACTATTTATATTTATATTGTTTACATTGAAACAAAAAAAAAATGGAATGAAATCGCATTCCATGCAGGATTTAAATCTAGTTCTGAAATTCAATTTTAACCCATTGCTTTTTTACAGCTGTTGGGTAATTTGTGAATGTCTACTTCACATTATGACCTCCTACCTAGGTATTAGGGGTTTGTCTTCTCTGATATTGTGACATCTCATTCCTTTTACAGTTCAACTTAATTAAATCACTTCACTTGAAGCATTTCTCCTAGTTACTGTTAAGCAGCCCTTCCTCAGATATATTACTAAGTTACTGCCTCTAATACATTTTATCTGTAATCCCAAAATCTAATGCACTTTCTTAAAGGCCCTGTCCATGGGACTTTCCTGCTTCCCTCATCCCATCCATGTAATATGTAATATCCATTTAACTGTCTTGACCTACAACTGTTCTCTTTGTGCCATGTCTGTGACCAGCTACTTTGGCAAATGAGGTACAATTCTGCCCCTTTTTATTATCCAATAAAATTTGATTTCCTAATCACAAAGGTCAAAGACCAACCTATGTCATGTTTCATATATTACTCATATATTAGAATATGTGATGTCTCAGTTCTCATTTTTACATCTCCTTCCATTTTGCTACTTATTACAACACCAGCTCCTCTGAGAACAAATCAGCAGAAACTAGCATTTAATCCCTCTGCATGTACTCTTTTATTATTCAAATAGCATAACTCAGACTAGCATAAATGCCAGCTGATAATTATCAAGATATGTTAGCTCTAACTTTTCCTAATCAGACAAAATTTGAGATGCTCTACATTTTACTGTAGCTTAGGCTTGGATCTCAATCTTTACTTTATGTTGGATTAAGTACCCAGAGGTCCCAAAAAAGGAACATGAACAGTGAAGTGTGAAGCATGTTCTCAAATGCAGAACAGAAAAAGAAAGAAAGAAAAGAGGGATGGGGGGAAAGGCAGCTTCAAAATCAACACATGACTGCTGGTGACTGGACTGACATGACCATGCAATGTGTATCTCTCTCTAGACTCATATTTTGATAATCCAGTCAAGACACAAATTAGCTAAGGAGCTTATGCTACTGGAAATACAGACTTAGTGCCCAGTTAAAAATCAAAACATACCATCCACTGGTATCATGTATCATTCACAAAGACTGAAAACTTGATAGACATAACTGTCTGATGGCCAACTTGTGATACCTGAAGCATCACAAATAAACAGAAGAATCAAGATGAAGGAAGTTATGGGCAATTAAAAAAATAAAAATAAAAAAATCAAGCATTCCAAAGATGAAACCATGTGGTGAAGTGATGGCACAGATGTATGAGTAAGAGTCAGAGGGACTGCTTGCAGATGTGGAGGGAGAAAGAATTCTTGTAAGTCCTTCCATGGAAAGAAGGAAGAACTACAACAATGAGAAAACGATTACTACGACAAGGAGAAACACTACTCAAAAAAGTAATCAGCTTATCCAGACTGAAACCAGTCTTATCCAGCAAAAGAACAGTCAGTGATAAAATAAGAGACCATCACCAGAGATACCAAAGGGACAGGCATAAACATTCCATCTGTTTGCCTGTTGCTGCCATTCGTCCGAGGCAAGAAAATCTGGCTATTTAAATGCTTGTGGATGTCATGGTTGCTGTGAAGGCCAGTGCCATAGGAAATGAAAGGTTTCCATTTCCCTTTCTCTCCTGTTCCTGTTACTACCTTCCTTCCAGAGGCAGATTTCTGTGACAGGCTTCCAGCTATCAAAAATTTTTGAGCAGTCCACAATTCAGTTTTAAAACTAAACTCTGGTTTTATAGCTTAGATATATATACAGGATATGTAGAGACACTATATATAGTTGGCACAGGAGAAAATCCACCAAAATTATATATATATATATATATAAAAACATAGATATATTTGAAAAGGGTATATAAAAGTGAAATATGTAGAAGATTTCTTGACAAATATTTGCTTTTTCTTTCCATCAGGAAACTGATTAACCTCAGTACTGTTTGGACACAAGAACACTATTTTAAGCATATCTAAACAGTAATATCCATCTCCCAACTATTCCTTTACTTTATCTGAACCACTGAAGTTCAGATAAACACAACCCATGATCAGACTTTCCCTAGCAACTGGCCGCACAGAATAAATTGGCACCTCAAATACTAGTCCAAATCATCTTTTAACATAAACAACTTCACATTAAGTTTTAACTGTCTCAAGCAAGGTCTGCAGCAAAGCTTCACCAAAAGCCTTTGCAAAAGCAAAACTTTTACATAATGAAAAAATCCATTGATATACCTAAAGAATATGTTTATGGCCTGAATGTAATCTAGTCAAAAGCAGCAATATCTGCTATGGGGAGGTTTTTACAGGCATTTCCACAAGTTGCTACTACTCCACACAGTTCATGCACACTTCCTGCACACAGAAGCAACTCAAGAATGAAACTGTTGACTACTTCATACCAAGTCACACAACCAAAAAGACACCTTGAAACTAAGAGATAGAAAATTAAACAGCAAAAGACCATTCATATGCATTACAATCTCAATGCTTTTGATCTCAGAAGGAACTACCTCATGATCTGCATGGCTCTGGGAATCCCCTTTATTAATGCTTGCATCTCGGGCCCACCGCGGAGGTTTCCAGGTTCGTTCCTGTGATCCTCTGTTGTAGTAATAACAGCGTCCTGTCGTATCTTTATGGGTTTCCCATTCCCCATTTATTTGGACTGGAGCACTTGTAGGTAGTGGTGGAAGTGCAGACTGAGATATTTTCAGTTCTTGTAAATTAGCATAAACTGGTGAATCAGGCCTCCCTTGGCTTGGTGGAGTAGTTGGCTATTGAGAGAAGAAATGCACTGTTAACGAGTAAATGAATTTTCTGATGCTCCCTTACAAGTCAGAACACAGTAGTAAAATAAACCAACAAACTCCTTTTTTTTTTTTTGTTAAGTACAAAAGCACAAAGGACAGCCACAAAATGCTGGGGTGTAAGAACATTAGATTCTTAATTCTAAGGCAGATATCACAAGCTATATTTATTTAATACTGAACCAATTTTTTAGCATTTCTCCAGATGACAGCTGATAATTATGTCTTACAGTGGATTTGAAATATACTGGAATCGTCATCAAAAAATTATATGTTTGTCATGCCTTGCTGAAAAACTTCAGCTTTACAGTTCAAGTATTGCTCAGAAACTGTAAGTAATGTGATCTTGATCAAGACAATACGGAGCCTTTCTGAGATGCCACTTGTTAGGCAAAGACTGTTCCCCAACCTTTCCACCTCACTGTTGATACAGTGGTAGTGAATGTAAAGCAGCACTTTTGCATTCTCAGCAAGGTCTGAACAGGCAGCTCAGCTGGAAAGATAAGCAAAATGTTGTGACTAAGAAATTCTGAAAAACACCTGGACAGTTCACCTCTATACCTTTTCAAACATTCTTAACTGAAAATGTTTTAGGCGACATCACCAAATGTTTCAATTACCCCTCCCTTGTAGAAATAAGGTGGATATTCTTATCCACCTGATTTTGTTCACATAGATGCACAAAAGTAGAACAACAAATACCTACAAGAAAACAAAACACTAATGACAATTGCTTATTAATAGTCTGCTACCATGACAGTAGAAATTATGGTTAGAAGACCACAGAACTTACTGAAACCACAAGTACTTCCAAATGAGCCCCTACAGTGTTTTGAAGAGAAATACAACTTCAGATGTTCAATTATTAAAGTCTAATACAAACATGCCATGCAGAGTGTAAGAGCTGTGATTATGAGACTGTGAAAGCAGCTAGTTACTAAACCAAATTAAAGAGTTTCCAGGTACTGCACTGCCATTTCTGTATTTTGGGGAATAATATTTAGGTTCTCTAAAGGAAAAACTATACAACTTATACATCCTCTTGGTTTTCACTGAGCAGCTTTGCTGTAGGCAAGTCCTTGTGCCTCCTGTTGCTACTGCATTGCATAAAAGATCTTTTATAATGCACTTTTAAACATTAAAATTGTAAGATGCTAATCTAGGCCACATCTAATCATAAATTATCAGGGTTTGCTCAGGCAAGACAGCATATCATACCACACAATCAGACATAAACTGATTGCACCATAGGTAGAACCAAATATGGGCAATATCCACAACCAAAGGGGGAACAGCTAGAGAGGAACTTAATGAGATTATAACGGGCACGGACTTGTTTTGCGTGCCTTTAAAAGAGACAACATAGCTTACCAGATACAGCAAGTACAGTACATCTCAGGCAAACCCCAAGTGCTGAAAACAACAACAAAAAATGCAGCACTGGCAACATCTAAAAGCCAAAACCAATCGGTATCTTCCTGATTCAAAGGAAAAATCTGTTACAAAACTTGATGAACAATAAAAAGATATTTTCCTACTATCCAAGTCACACATGTTGCCTTGTTTGTTTGTTTTGGGTTTTTTTTGTGAGGAGGGTAGAACAGCTGCCTTTGGTAGAGTTGATCTTGAGAGCCCTAAGAGCATAAGCAACGCTACTGTGAATGAAGACCACCCTGCTGTCTTCAGGGATGAACCAATTCCCTGGGATGTTGGGGCAGTAATCTTGATTCCTCTTCTTTCAATAGCACAGTTTGTGCGGTGTCCTAAGAGCCTGCAGAGCTGCACCTCCCACATAAACCACCCTGCCATTAAACACGAGGTTTGTCACTGAAATGACACCATAGAATGCACAAACATCCAGTTTCCTCCTCTCTTTTGAGGAAGTGGCACAAGTGGCAACACCAATTGCCCTGGCTGCTGCCACGGGGGCCTGGTGGCTTGCACAACCCTCACCTCCTCCTGAAACTCCTCTTCTACACAAAGCAGTAAGGCAGCTTTGCTGTCTGGCCCGCATTTAACAGCTATTTTTTTGTTTTAATTAAGATAGTTACGTGTCATCATTAAAAGAACAATACTCTGTATTAATAGAAGTGTTTTCCAAATAGCCTGCAACACAGAATGCTTGGTGTATTTTTTGCTTTGGAATATTTTCTCAAGTAACACAGAGGAATATGCCTCAGAGACTTCACACTGAGGTTTTCAACCATTTCAGCATTATAGCCAGCACAACTCCAGATGAAGCTGCAGGGCATGGATGTGCTCAGCCAGTACTGGGAGCTCACAGCCAAAGTAACTCAGGCAGCATACAAGTAATGTTTAAAACAGTAACATGATGTGAAAGTGTAAATGAGGGATTTTCTTCCAAATGCTTAGTGCTTCCAAACTCAATATACCAACTTCTGGTTTTCAAGAAGACAGAACTTTTCTCCTGAGCAACAAACAAGACAACTAGCTGTCCTGCCAAGCCAGCCCTCCAGCTACTTTCATTCCCTGCTGTTGTCTCTTCGGACAGATTTTTCAGGGAGAACCGCAAGATTTTTGAAAGACGTCCAGAAATTACTGCTTTCAATGAAGCATTAAGAAAATGCAAAGCCACCAATCTGACTACAACACACAGCTTAGCTCATAAGTAGGTCTTTGAGGGATATGACTTCGTTATCAGGAACTATTTTTAATAACCTTGTAGCACACAAGGAAACTTCCTCACATCCCGTGCCATGCAATGAGGTATGTTGTTGTGTCTAGGATTTCGCTCAGTCCAACAGCACTCAACCTTACCAAGGCTAATTTTGTCAAGAATATCTTATTTATTGATCAAATCCCCCAGCTTTTACAAAGTTCCAAGTTTCCTGAAATTAACATTAGTGTATGTTCTATGCCAGTGCTGGCAGGAAGGTCAATCCCCCCTCGCCCCCACCCCTCAGGCTGGGGAGTCCCACACAGGCAGGTCACAGTGGATGTCCCTGTAAAGCTCCCGGGCACTGCATCACCTCCCCCTCTCCTTTCAGATGACCATTTTGTGAGTTCACAACTGAGTTCTGCAAAAAACTTGAATCATTTCAAGCCAAAAAGCAGATTAATTTAACTTTCATTTATCAAAATCATTACTCACTGATAATACATTAATACGAATAGACAAAGCATTACCTAGACCAAAACAGATTCTGATCACTTCCATGGGTGTATGCCCAAAACCAGACATACACAGTTAAGGGAGATTTAAATATATGCTTAACACTACACAGGACTTCCAGAGAGAATTTCCCTCCCTGAGGCCTTTTTTTTTTGCACTATCAAACTCTGAATGCTCATAAACATGGAATAAAACCTTCCCAAAGAGTCTCCCTGCCTTCTCACTATCAGAGTTGCAAGAACACATCCTTCAACATGCCCATGCATGCACACACTAAACGCCTTATACTCCAAACATTTCAACATTCATTTGCTATTTGATATGGATTTCAGACTTTTTCATGTTGCTTTCTCCTGGCTAGGAACTCTCCTGTTAAGAGTGAAGGACTCTTGTCGGAAAAGTGATGTAGAAAAATTAGAAAGCAGAAATACTTCTATGACATGACAACATGAATGAAAATTGTACAGCCCATTAGGCACTCTGGCAACTTGAAAAACAAAAGGACCTCTCCCAAAGCTCACTAATGCTCTAATACTGTAGAAATCTGCCACATTTAACCTCGGTCTCTCAGGAAAGTCTGCTTGCACCAGATCCTTGCTAATTGATAAGGAAGAGAGTTTCATGCAGGCTGGACCAAGCTTCCAGGATCAACACATAACATTCTTCAAACACAGACTGCACACACAGCACTTTCAGAACACAGCTTTTATACTGGCACAGTAGGAAGCAGATACGGGCCTTTTAAAAAAACAACCTGTTAATCATTCATGAATGAACAGTCAACATTTTTAACAAAGGCCACAGATATGCTATCAGGCCTCTGGAAACCTGAACTCAGCGCAATGGAAAGCAAACTTACACATTTTGGTAACAAAAAGTGCCTTGTGAAGTAGCATAGAATGCCAGCAACAAAAAGCCAGAAAACAAAGTTTGCTTGCAACTGGTAATTACCTTTTTTCTCTTACAGAACTTAAATTCAAGACAAAAACTTCTAGAACATAACTGCTTAAATAATGACTGCAATGCTAGCGTGCAAAACATGACCTACCACATATCAAATTGCTTTCACTGTGGTGCCTCTGCAGCTTCTATTAATGTTATGAACCTGAATGTAAAAGCTTTCATTTCAGTAGCAGCATTCATATTACTGTAAGCAGCTGCTAAAAATGAAAAACCTTAAAAAAAAAAAAAGAAAGGCAAATCTCAATACTCCTTATGAAGTTACAAACAACAGATTGTCCATACTCATGCAAAAGAGAAGAGCATTATATTGAAGGAAAGCAAGGGAATACTGTCTCTGCAGCAGCAAGCTGAAGAAAGGAGAACAGGCAAATCCCACAGCATCCTGAGATGGGAATGAAGCATCCCAGTTCCCTCAACAACTGAGCTCCTTGCCAAGGAATTCCCACTGTCCTTTTAGGAAGGCCTGGGACTTCAATACCAGCTTTATTCAACAGGAATAATACAAAAGAAATCTCAAAAACTCTACAGTTTCATTTTCATAAAGTGACAGCTTCAACTGGAATAATTAGCTCATCTTTTCCTTCCTCTTTCTGCTTTTGGTTTATATTTTTAGAGACACATTCTGGACTCTGTTTTCTTTCTAACAGATACAGGCATATTTACAATTTATACCCAAAAATTGTAACAGAGGAGATTTTTTAGTGAGTCCTCCACTACCTCAGAGGTGAATAGAACAAGCTAAATTAACAAGTCAAATTTAAATGGGAACTGAAATAATTTTTTGTGCTCTAACCTTCTCCAACATAGGCTAAATAATTCATACTGTAAGTCTAAGGAACATATAAAACAACAAGAGTAGATATTATAAGCCTGTTAACAGCTGATTATAAATTTCAGACAAGCTATTGTAATGCAAATATTTAAGTGTGCTGAAGTTCTTGTGTTCAGTTGATCTTTCATTATAAAGTGGTAAGAAAAAAAATGACATTGCAAAGCAATACAGAAAGATAATCATCCCACACAAATCATTGAAATATATCTGCCTAATAAAGGCCATTCAACAGTTAAAAGGGTCCCATTTAAAAATTAAGCAGAGAGATTCAAAGTAAATTTTTAATGGCTAGTCAGTAACTTTCAATTAGACTGGAAACAGTTAAATTAAGCATGATTTACCTTTGCTAACTTTATCTTTCAGGAAATGTTGTATTTTACCTACACTGAACTACAGACTGAGATATTACTTCTTTCTATTACTGGAGATAGTTGAATACAATTAATTTTATTATATATACTTCTACTTTGTTTAATGAGACAGAGTCTTAGTGCATAGGACATCAGGGCTGTCAGGATGTGCTTGTGTTATTTGGGTCATGTAAGTTCCCTTCTGTTTTAGCTCTCTCATAATACAAAAAAAAAAAAAAAATTCCTACGGTTGATGAAAATATAAATCTTCATCTAGTGCTACTGTACTCTACCAATATCTAGGTGCATAGCAAAAAGTCCCTCTAAATTCCCTTCCCTTTGTAGCCCAAAAAAATGACTTAAATTCTTTTCATACTCATCAAGATAATGATTTATTTAATTGTATTGCAAAATCCTGCAGCACAGAAAGCTGAAGGTGGCTGCTTCTGCCACATTCAGAAGCACTCAGGAACAGGAATGGAAACTGGCTGCAGCAGCAGGACAGCCTGGGACAGGAGGGAGCACTTGGCTGGGTCTTGGCGTGCCAGAGACCACTCCCAGATCATCCATCATAAGTGACTGATTAAAGAAAATAGATGGAAAACCATTCCTTCTCCTTTATACTCTGCAAATTTCCCATTCACATTCCTGCAGTTACTCACTGCATGAGCAAACTATTACATATGATCGTAGGAAGTTTATAGCAATAAAAGAAAGTATACTGAAGGACTGCAGCAGTGATGTCAAATATTTTAAAAAACGGAAATAAGATCTTACAATGGGATCCTTTGTCAAATATGCACAAAGATGACAGTGTTTACCACACTTGTACTTTGCCACTTGCACAATCTAGCTTCTCCCTTCCATAAAAAAGCTTTTGTCCAAGGATATAGACAAAGCTGCTTTTCCTATAGCAGAAAATTTCAACACCATATGAAACACTTTACATCATACATGCTTACACAGCAAGCTTACCCCAGTTAGGAACGAGGGGCCAAATTTGACAATGTTCAAAAGTCAGACACTAAATTTCTTTCACTCCTTTTTCCCCTTTTTCACCAGATCAAATGCTGATACTTTCAACACACATAATAAAGTTATGTGTAACCTGATTCAGAAATTTAGTCCACATCTTGAACAACCTCGATATGCCATACAGAAGGAAATTTACACTATTTTCCCTCCACTTCTAGGGAAGCTAATTTCAAGTTATTTCTGCATTTTAGCTCAATTGTGTCAATTCTTGAGCTCTGTGAAGCCCCCAGTACATGTCTGAATGCAGTTTTGTGAATAATAAAGCTGTTGGGAATAATTTGTGATGTCTCTCAAGGACGTATTCTACAAAAACTAGAACAGTACACTAAGAAAACACAAGAAAAGCCTAGCTTGCTTTCTCCAGTGGAAAACTATTCTGTAATAGGCCAACAGGTACTGCTTTTCAGATGGCAAGTATCACAAGAGCACAGCAAGCCGTTCAGTTGTTTTAGAACTGTTACAGCACAATTATCTCTTGAAGTTTCAGAAGTAGTGGAGACTCCTCACTTATCAAAGTATTTACTGTTTTAACTGGTTTAATGTATAGCTGTACATCTCATTTACCTCAGAGAGGTGTAAGTATTCTTAAAGGCAGATTAGTATGATCTTCGTGGAACTTCTATGCTGTGTCCATTACAGAAACACAGCAGGTCTAAGAAGTTAGCTCCTATGAAACACTATTGTGGGAATAGTGTAGAATGGCATTATTTGAACTCATAATGGCCTAAAGGTCACAGAAAGGTTTCCAGTCACTTCAAACTGAATATCAACTTTTTCTACACTTTACATTTTCAAAAGTACAGATCCCATAGCCTTCAAGAGTACTTTTGAGGGTCCAGTGCTTACACAAAGCAGTGTAAAGCCAGGAACCCATGAAAAGTGCAGATGGGAAAGTAAACACCACCTCTGATAAAATTCCCAAGTTACTGAAGTTGTAGTACTGAGCAAGCTCAAAAACCTAAAGAGAGCTTGAGAACCACTTGAATAAACAGAATGAAGTCTAAAGACTACCATACAAGTCACCAAAACCCTATCATTCAGTAGAGCAAAAACTCTAATATTCTCCTATAAGAAAGGCAAGGAAAAACCCAGAACAATTAAGAATTTTTAAACTCTATATGTGTATTATAATGGTTCACTTTCACAAGTGAACTTGGGGATTCTTAAAAGAAATAGAGGAAAAAAATTGCAAGAGATAGTTCTAAAACAGTTCAGTCATCAAATATGTGTTCTGTTAGAAAGGGTATTTCATTCCAAACACTTGACAAGAAAATGCGGAACTCCCACTCAGTTTACAGCTGCTGTCCTTTTACTCTGCTGCAAAAGCAGATTTCACTTGTGTGAAACTCTGCTTCACCAAATGTTGCTCGTGGCAGCAAATCCAGCAAGCCTTTGTTATGGCAGTATTTCTTTGTTAGGTGTTAGAATAATTTCCAAATATCTTCTTGATCTTACGAACTACAACACTCAGAAGTTTTTAATAACATGTGCAGCTGCAGAACATCACCAGTATTCAAACAGTACAAGCAAAGCTGATCTCTGAGCACACTTACTGGAAATATCTTATGGGATTAATTAAGGTGGCAAACCCCAGTGAAGAACAGAGTTAACTGGCATAGGAAGCAAAGTATCAAATCAGATATTAGAATGGCATCTGTTGGTTTGCCTTACTAATATATTAACAGTAATACATTAATTAATCAGTAGTACCTTCTGTTGTGTAACTGGTGGGATCCAGTCACTGTCAGCCCTGTTACCCTCCACATCTGCCTCTCCAAGAATTCCCTGAGTTTATTACCAGCAATTACCATTCACAAGCTACTACACCTCTCATGTGCTCCAAAACTCCAGAGGGCAATTTCCTTGATTAAACTGCCCACTTGCCCAATGTAGCTGTAGGTATTCACATGGAGTTCCATAAACAGTGTATTAAAACCTTCAGAAGCAAATTTCAAAAGTGCTCAATGTATAAACTGGAACACCTGAAAAAGCATGTTCTAAAGATCATGACTGGCTAAATAATTTCAAAGTATATGATTTGAAGAACCACATTTTAGATACTTTCATGCTAACTATATACCTTTACAAACCAAATTTTACACTCAAAGTCTAGAAAAATTATGATAAAATCTGTTCATCAAGTAAGTAATGTATTCATATTCTAATATAAAGCAAACTTGGACTAGGGAAAAAATTGCAGAATGTTCTTAAATCTGTACACACAAAGTCCATGTTTCTACCTTCAGGCAAACTTTTAAGAGCTATCCTTTCTAACAAATCAGAATGTCTACTACAAGAAGAAACCAAAACAACTTTTTTGCACTTTTTCCTTTTGAAAAAACTGCTTTGCTAATCTTAGGTGAAAGGGAAGCCAAGAGAAAAAGTAATCTGACAAAGTAACTTTAAATGAGTTAGTTATCCTAACTACCCATGCACACAAGAAAAGAATTTCCTTCGTGCAGAAAGGCAGAAGCCACGCTGACACTTCTATGAAGTGTCACTTTATACAGAAATTCAGCAAATGCTTTTACTGATTCAGTTTATGTGACCAAATCAATAAAGCACATAGTTCAGTGGACTCAGGCAACAACTCGAAGTTTAGAAAACAAGAAAAAACACGAATTTATTTGTTTCAGAAAATC
The DNA here is from genome assembly GCF_021018805.1 of Prinia subflava. NCBI lineage: Eukaryota > Metazoa > Chordata > Aves > Passeriformes > Cisticolidae > Prinia > Prinia subflava. The sequence goes on from NC_086247.1 coordinate 139,555,624, forward strand.
AAAGATTAATGGTACATTTTTAAGACCTAGCTATGCTGGTTTTACTGGCCACCAGCTACCAAAAGGAGCAACCCCATCTCCCTTGCCATGTGCACCCCTGATGCTGATGTGACCCTGCAGCAAAGGGATGGAAAAAAACCAGAATGGCAATAAATTAACCACGTTGAGACTTCCAGAACATAAACAAAGAAAAGCCCCACAAACAAACAAAAAGCCCTCCTATATTTAGACTGCTTAGGTGTTTGCAGATCACTGCAAGGTCAGCCAGAGACACATCTGAAGTATCCAACTAAGGTGACAGGAGAGCAGCACCTTCTCTTTCAGAACCTCTCTGTTAGTTCTTAAGGTGGTTTAGTCACCTAATTAAATTCCAAAAGTGGTCGAGAGAAGGAATTATCTTCAAGTATCTAAAACAGAATCAGGTATAGAAACAACATTAAGTAAAGAACTGTCTATTTCTCACAGGGACACGTTAAAAAAATGGCTAGATAGAAGGGGAGAAAATAGTTACTTACGTATGGAGCAAACAAAGAATTAAATTTTGTAACAGCCTGATCAGGAAAATAGGGAACTTTATGTGAAAGCTTAAGTGCAGTTTAGTCCACAACCTTCAATAGCACTTCTGGTATTCTTGCTTTTGTCCCTATGCAGTGCGAAAGAACCGTGATGGGATTGTTCTCTATTTTCCTTCCTCTCACGAGGCTTTGTAAACAAGGCTGCATTACAAATCTGCAACACTCATACTGAAAAGCAGCACATTCACATCTGAAGTTTGAAACAAATGAAGAAGCCATTAAAAGTATATAGTAAGAAGCTGATTTATTGTACAAGTATGTGCAACCGAAATGTTGGGTTTAAATCCTTATTTTTTCTTAAGAAAAAACAGCAGCCTATAAGAAAGAGCAATAAAGTACCCACGGTGATCACAGCATAAAAAAACTGAAGCAGAAGAGACCTCTTGCCATCAAAGATGGAAATAAGTACCCCAAGTACCTCAGGCAAAGAATAACAAATATTTTTACGATGACTAAGGACAGCTCTTCCTCTCACCTCAGAGTAGAGAACACAGCAGTAGGATGAAAGACAGAAGTGAAATGAGAAAGATATTTTGTTTCCTAGCTTAAGTCCTGCACTTGGAATGAAAAAAATGAATTCTGAAGAACATGTTTTTTGTCAGCATTTTGAGAAAAACTGTTTTATATTAAATCTAGCACATGTAATACATTACATATGGAGTATAAAATAAAACATTTTTCTCACAACATCTTGAAAAATTAAAAAATTTTACTAATATTAATTTTTAGAAAAACCTAGGTCAGGAATGTTGGGAATATCTTAAATCAATTTAACCAAGGAAAGATGCTATATTCTCCTCTCCTCTGCAAACCACCAGGGTAACTCAATACTCAAGCTAAAACCCAGAAGTGTTATAAAATCCTACCAGTAAAGAAAAAGCAATTTTTCTCTCCCCTTATCCTGCACAACTTCCCCAAAAAGAAAAATTTAAGGACAATTGTCTTCAACCTGTAGCAAAACTGGCAGGGATAAAACAAGAGGCTGCCACTGGGTCTACTAATCCTTTCAATTTCAGACATACCCACAAATCTGAGGGATGAGTTATGGACAATCAAGCTTTTCAGACTTCAGAAAAAACATAGGGACATATCTCCCTTTTCAGTTCACTGAGGTGGTTAACCCCCAAAAATTAATAAAATGCAAAACAAACCAGACAAACAAAATATACACAGTACTGTACTTTGTGGGATTAATACATTTTTTTTCAGAACAAGCAAGTTCAACAATGGACAAACCTACTTCTCTGTCCAGAGATGATCAAAAAGGCAGTAAAATCATCTCTACACTAAAAAGCTTCCAGCACAGAATTTAAGTCACCCAAGGCAATATCCTGGAATGTGCCAAAAAGTGGGAATACTAGTGCTTCAACTGTACTTCTCCTCTGACTGAATTATCAACTTCACCATCCTCAGAACTGCAGCCATGAAGTCAATTCCTGGGTACAATTTGCAGAAATAACCCCAAAATGTTCTGAGCTGGCAAACCACTCATGTTTAATTAAGAGTAGTTTCACTGGGAGCTGTGGCCTTTTCCCTCTGGTCCGCTTTGACAGCTGCAGCATGGACAGGAAACCTAAAGCCACTTTTCTTCCCTGTGAAGTTGCAAATAAGTAAATGATGAAACAAGCTGCATTTTGTAATACAAAACAAAGGTCCTGCAAACTAAATTCACTGGGGCTTTTGCTTAACTTCTTTATGCTTCTGAGTAAATGCATTGCAATCTAAAATCCAGTACTCATCTATTCAGAAGCAGTTAATTGCAATTCTCACAGTGCAAATATAATTTCTACAAGGCCATGAGGATAAAAAAAAAATCAGTTGATTGTATGCTACAGAAACCAAGAAAGAACCACAAAATAGCATCAATGCATAGTGCCTACAGCATGTCTATTTTATCTTACATAGAACAATTGGTGAAGGGACTAAGGCAGTATGTCACATGGTCTAGAAACTTACTTTAAAGAAGGGGCGGGAAAGAGTGTATGCCACAATATTCAAAGAATAATAATGAATGGGCACATCAACAATTTCCCCGTAAGCTCAGCACAGCTATCCACCCTCCAATGCCAAAACTAAATCTGAGTATCTCTCCTCTTCCAACAATAGTCCTTAAACATAACCTAGTTACACATTTCACACAAAAAATTATTGCATGATATCCATTGGTATGTGTTGCAAAACAGGTGTCAGAACTTGTTCCAATGGTCCCTTATGTTCTACAGGGACTGCTGAGCAATTAAAAGGCTTGGTACTATCTATTCAACATAAAATGCTGTGTTTGCTGTAGATGCCAACTGTGTAAATAACAGGACACACACACAAAAGTCTTACTCTAGTTTTCTGTGTGGACTCCATTCACTCAGACAAGTATGAACATCTACTGCAATTAAATGTTTAATCCCCCTGTTTGTTTGCAGGTCCTTCTCAAACAAAGTTTGAGGATGAAAGACCTCTTATGAAGAGCTGAAACAAAGAGGTACAGCCTGCCAGAAAGGAGGAGGAGCTGTGTATGGAAAGGGGGTCAACTATTTTGATATTTGAAGTAGACTCCATCTCCCAAAGCCTGCTGTCACAGTTATACCAATCCAGAGAGGGTCTGCTAAAGATGCACTGATCACAAAGATTGCATCTGCTCAACCCAGGGATGGCACTGCATTCAAAGTAGAGCCATTCTGACCACGAGCAGCACTGCTGGATTAAGACCATAAAAACCCTTTTTGAATTCTGGGCTCCAGGAATGAGATAAAACTCTCAGAAGTAAGAGAAATGACTGAGAGCAGCTGTAAGTGAACCAGACCCTGCAATAAAACTAGGAAGCAGAGCTCTTTGTCACATCTCTGCCCATCACACAGACTGCCTGGGACTACACTGGGGAGTGGGAAAACACAGTGACCCATCTCACTTCTCCCATGATTGTAAGACAAATTCATAACTTACTAAAATAAAATAAACTGACATAACTGAATTCCTTCTGCTGTGCAACACCATTTTTCATGGCTGACAAGAAAAACTGAAAATCATCCCATGTCCTAGGTATCAGAGATTCATTCCAATTTATCAATAAAATGAAGAATTTATTAAACCTAAAAAAAAAAAAAAAAAAAAAAAAAAAAAAACAAAAAAAAAAAAAAAAAAAAAAAAAAACAAAAAAAAAAAACCAAAGAAACACCACACCTGCCCCTAAACAAAAGACGGGGAGGAAAAAAGAAACAGATTCAGATATCTGGCACTAACCCTCTCTGAAACTTCCTCCTGAGGATCCAAGGGAAAGCGGCTACACTAGCACACACATTCCTCCACGCACTGTGTGCTCCAGATTGCAAAGCATGTTCCAAAATACTGAGGGGGGTGAGACATAATCTAAATTAATTTTAAAAACCCCAAATAATTTCTGTGATTTTTTTTTCACTGAAGTAGGATTTACAAAGTCTTCTGACAACTACAAAACCGTGACTAAATTTAGAGAGTATGTTTAAATGGACTAATAATATACAGATGCTTTTGTTGCCAGGAATCTATTTTGTAAAGTAACATAATTTTAAATTCTAATGTAAAAGCTTTCATGTAAGAAGAGCTGCATTAGAAAAGACACAAATAAATTACCAGCATGTAGTACACAGGAATATGTAATGGTACTCTTGTTATACAGTGTGAGGGAGTTCTGAAAACGCTGTCAAACTTCATTAAGAGGAACGTTATGCCTACTCAAAATTACTAAAACATTCCAGGCTTTTTTGACTGTCCTGTGCAATAAAGCAAACCTATTAGCAGTCCATTATAGCTGAGATGGCAAGAATTTGCTAATAGTTTCATGCTGATTAAGCAACAGGCAGTGAGCGGTGCCCTGTGCCCGCCACGGCGAGCACAGCCCTCCCCCGTGCTGCTGAATTAGAATTCCATGCTCAGCACTCAGCGGATCAGCTGGAGCCACCAGCCTTTAGAGAACATTCTCTTTGAAACTACAAGTATAATAAAGTATGGCAGCACTATCTGCCAAGCTGTCAGAGAAAAAAATGCTTTAAAGGACATGTATGTATGGTTGAGTATATAGTAATGCTCAGCACACGAAGCTGTTCTTGCAAGCTGACAGAAAGCCAGTGTTTATCTCCAGAAACCACAGATGGAATGGAAGCTGAACTTCCAGGGAGTCTCCAAGAGAAAAATTAATTAATAATTAATGTATTTAGAATTACTGGATACACTAATACTTTCCCATTGATTTCTATGTTGTTTTCCAGCGAGATTTCCATTGAACTCATATTAAAAGTGAATTATGCAACTGTAGGAGCTCTGGGTTCCAGGCCCCATGAGGGTCTGCACAGTAACAGTGCTGAAAGCTGATCACTACCCAGAGAGCCTTCTGCAACGCTGCTGGCAGTGCCACAGCTTATCCTGCTTGACGACTGTCAAGATTCTGCTGTTCAGCCACATCTAGTACAACAGCTATAGAAATGATATAAAGCTTATTGGGAAAATCTAAGTGCCTGAATGGGCTTTAGGCTAACATTACTCCAAATGCTTTTGTCTTCACAAGAGCAGTAATTGAGTAGGGAGGGTGATTAGCTGTATCTCCTAAATAACACTTAGTGGAAGCGTCAGAGCTGTGCATTTTAGATTGCCACCGAAATGGGGGATTAGAGGCCAGGCCAGCAATCTGGCACAGCAGCAGTACAGCAATCATAACAAAGCCTCCAGTGGAGCCTCAAGCTTGAAGATGAGCCTTGCAGCCACAAATCCCCTCAGAGGAATGCAAGGAGATGTTAAACTGCTAAACTCTGCTAAGAACACGTAGTTTGCATTTTAGCATACAGATTCATCTATTTGGATTAGAAACTGAAGTTTTATGCCCCTTTTGCCATGGCAGTACAGAGCTTTGGGCCATACTGGCTGGCATACCGTGACAAAATGCATCTAGTAGCTGCAAGAAGTTAAAAGTAGGAAGTTTTTTAGAAGTCACTTGGCGTAAATCATGCCTTTATTGATAACCTTAGCACAATGCATATAAAATATGAGAAGATCCTTCAACTTGAAGAAGATTCAGACCAAGAAGCTCCTTGATATGGTTTTGATGGCTTTTCATAGGCTTCTTTCTCCATGTAAACCTTCCCTCAATAAAGACTGAAGCTTAGAGATTATACAAAAGCAACTTCCCCACACTATTCAGATTTTTAAGATATTTAAACAATTTCAGCTAACAAGTAATTTTAATTTAACCATTTAAAAGATTAAGACATCATGCCCCCACTTACTCATTTATTATTAAAATACACAATCTAAAATTTCATTATTTTAAAAATCAAAATTCATTTTCTCTTGGCAGATTTCAAACAATGGTCAACACATTAGATTTTCCTGTCTTTAAAACCCACTAGTCCCTGTGTTAGATTGTCCTTTAGTAAATCTGTATTCAGATCCAGTACCCTCTCACATGTTTACTGTGTAACACTGAATATAATTAGTGGTTTCTATGACAGACAGCAAGACTTTTTTTACAAGGTGCAAGACAAAGTCACTGTATAAGGACTTAGAGAAGAGATTACAATTCCATTTTCAAAGGAGTCTGATATTTTAGGACACTGAATTTCTTTGGAATCCTCCCTGTCTCCCAGTATATTGGAAATGGGACATTCACCAGCCTGCCCAAAGCAAACAAACCTTAAGGCAAAAAGCTATAGATGGGAAAAAACCATTAAAATGAATGTACTTCTGGTTTTTCCAATACTTTGCATGTGTTTTGTGTTTAAAACTTCTCTGACAAGGAGAAATATCTCTGATTTTGGCACTTATGGAAATGAAGTTTACAGTTCACTAGAGAAGTATTTTAAAATTAAATTCTCATTATACATTGGGCTCTTAACAGGCTCTTTATATACTGTCACCTCCAGTATACGTAAGTACTCAGCTGTTTAGTTTGCATGTTGAAGTTTCTAAATAAACCATAAAAATCCCACATGTACTGGCATCTGCCACTTCTACTGGAGGGGAAAGAGTTATAAAGAATTAAGAAAAATGTCATAAGGCCTTCTAAATTCCCAAGACACTGCCTCTATTCTCAAGACAATGTATGTGCTACAGCACACAAGCAAAACTCTCAAGTTTTATTAGGGCTGCTTGAACCCCCCTCAATCTCATGTATTTTAATGACTCAGGACAAAGAACACCTCCTATTACATCATGTATAACATTTCTTTCTGGTAATGAAGGATAAAGTAGAAAGCCAAGTCTCATGCCAGAGAAGACATACAGAGAACATTAGGTCAAGACTTCAGTTTAAATTTTTTCCTTAAAAGACATAATAGGATGAACAAAGTAAGTGTTATCAGCTAGCATATTTATATATTTATATGAGGTGTTTCAAATTTTGAGCAGAGCAGGAATATTTCCCTCAGCATCTCTTTAAGATCACACAAAAAGAAGCCTGTACATAATTATGCCATGGTGCTGCTAAGATATCTTAAATTTTCAACTTTTAACTGAGCTAGAACAGGCTATGGTCACTTCAGTTTTAACACTGGGATTCTGTTTTGCAAAAGTATACTGAATAGCAGGAGGAACATTTTTAGAAATATATCCAATCTACTGTGCCTAACTTGAAGTTAGAGATTTTTTTAAGATCACTTCTGAGGGCTTTTTAAAATGCTAAAGCCAAGTACACAATTGTACACTTCTCTCAAGATCCCAGAAATACTCAGCAATGGACTATATGTACTGCTTACAGCAGAATTAAGCAAAGCAATAAAATTCTCATGGGAATCTCAACCAGGTTGCATCTTTTTTTTCCTCTCTACAACTACTAAAAATAGAAGTATTTGTTCTTTGGTGGTATTTCTTAGTCTCTCTGTTTGCAGACAGTTTGTTGGCACCCAGTGTAAGGACAAAAAGCATGAAACACTCAGCCATGCATTTCTGCAGTTTTTCTTCCCCTTTATTTTCCTTACACTAGCAAGAATCTTTCATTGTCAATAACAGCTATTTCTGCAAATCAGTATCTAGAAAAAGAAGTGTACCTTTGTCACTGAAATTTGTGTTTCAACATGAAAATGTTAAAGTAAATCTGCAACCACCACTTTACTTCAATGAATATTAAATCAGCAATTTTTGTTTCGGATGGCAGTTAAGAAGACATAAAAAGACTCAGTGTTTGTGGAATTTTATTTACTTTATAATTCTGAGGCTGCACTCAAACCTTACCAAGGACAACAAAGAAGGCTGGCTCAGGGCTCAAATCACCATTTTACATAATACTTTGAGAAGCAAAGCAGCAGTTTATGGACAGACAGTAACGATGAGAGAGCAGGATAAGCACACAGAATTCCTGAGACTATCTATGGGCATAGAATTTAAATACAGCCCTTCAAGCTACTTCCCTCAGAAAATTGTTTGCAAAGAAATAATTTGTCAGTGTAGTAGCATCTCAGCACAATGCTCATTTCAATTGTTTTAATAAACAGCACATCAAAGACCTGCAGCAGCTGGAAAGAGTTGTTTTACAGCCCTCACAAATGCTGTACAGGGAATCGTCGCACCTTAAGTCTGGACACAATCTGCTGAGGCTTTAAAGATTTACAAAACCAGAAAAGAAGAATAAGGGAGTTTAGAGCTCAGCACTTGGGATTTGGATTTTTCTGTTTTTCCATAAAAGAAATAAACAAACCACAAGCCCAAGTACATATCTACGTTTTGCTCAACTGATAGTTACAGTAGAAATTTATGAACTAACAAAAAGCAAAATGGATGCAATAGAGTTTTTACATATATATTTAACTGAAAAGTAAACAAAACTTATAAGTAAAATTTATACCTTGGTGGATCACAACCCACAACCTTGTGAAACACAAGACAGGTCTCTCCTTGAGACTGAAGCATGGAAGAAAAACAAGAAAAGCTATCTCAAGTTTAACTTCCCTCACCCTGTGTGTCTCCTCAGGCAGTCACATACGCATGACCCTTGAGGCTGGCAAAGGCAAGAGGAATGAGAGCCAGTGAAGTGAAGGCTGCAGCTTTTCCTGAGGAGGCTGCAGTGGGTGATGAGGAGCTGCCAGGGCACAGGCGAGCAGATGAGCTCAGTGAGTGCAGAGAGGTGAGCAGGGGGCAGAGGGACAGCGCTGTGTGACCACCCAGCCCCTGGCAGGGTCACACTGCCCCTTCTCAAGCTCTAAGGCAGGGCAGCCACGGAGCCTGGCTGTGAGAAGCTCTCCTGGGGGAAGCATTGCAGTCCTCTGGCATAGCTCGTGGGCACCAGCACCATGGGGTAACACATACTACAGCAGGAAAAGCACAGAGCCTCAGGGAAGCATGAAAATGCCATTTACAAGTTAGTGCAGCACCTGGGAGGGAGGAACACAACAAAGTCACAGCCAGGACAAATGGACTTATCTGGATGACAGAAAAAAGACAGTACTGATGAGTACATCTCATGAAGTTGAGAGGAAGCTTAAAGTTGTTGATCCCACTATATAAGGTGCAAATCAAGATAAAAGTGCTGTCAAGAAACAGAACAGCAGGCCCTGTTATTTTATACCTCATATATACATAAACATAGATATGCATATATACCCACACACATACATAGTGTGCCTAAAGCACAGTGCAGTTATGCATGGCAGACATCTATTAGCTTTTCCAGTTGGATGCAGATAACCAAGAATTGATATGGATAATGCCAAGCATGTTGATAAATCTTCAGTGGTGGGGCTGGGGGGAGGAGGGAAGCACCTTTTACTCAATTTCAAGAGGAAAAGCAGTCAAATCAAAGTAATCGAGAACCTCATTTACTGTTACAACACTTTACTGCAGGATAAAGCTTCTTCTAAATACTTAAAAGTCAAACAATAGTTATGTGCAACACTAATGCTTTGGTTGTACCATGAATCATTTCCAAACAATATCCTGGTGATCTTTCACGCTCTCTAGAAAATAAATGCACATGCAATGTTCAACATGTTGAACAACCAGTTGAGAGTCCAGAAAGTTTGTTGACTATTTTTGTTTTTATCAGACATTTTATTACAATATTGCATAAGCACACTTGCTGCCTGAGTCCCATCACATCAGTGACAGTAAAAAGGCAAGTGTGTCCTCAGCCCTTCAGATCTGCTGACTTTGCACTAGACTGTGACTATCCAGGCTGCCATAAAGGAGTTACTTACAGGCTATTGACACACTCATCACAACACTGCCTGGGCCAGCACCACCACCTCCCTGCACCACTGGAAATAAATATTTGTAGAGCCAGGCAGTGATAGAGCAGCAAAGTGATTCAGCTGAACAACAATCCACAAAAGCAAAAATGGCAACTGTGTACACTACACACCAGAAGAAAGCAGACATAAAACTCTGCTCTTCAGCACTGCATTTAAACAAAATACAGGGAAGTAACTTAATTTAACTAGACGATCTGAAGATCATCCAGAAGCCTTAGGTAAACCATTTTAAAAGGGAATAATTAAAATGATGTTATTTAAATTCAAAATGTAATATATAATTTCAGATTTAAAATGGGAGTCCCAGTTTCTAATCATGATTTTGATTATAAGCAGAAGGTGAAGCCAGATAATTTAGCATCAAAACTCAACATAAGCAATAACCTAAATTCATTCAGACAGCTACTCAACTTCTAGCTTTCATTTACAAAACTTATCAGAGGGAAAATTAGAATGAATTAAAATACAGACTCCAAACACCTATACCAGTCTTCACAGCATCATTATACACAAGCTCCAAATCTCTGTCAAAAGAGTTTACAAAGACAGGACAATCTATCAAAAGTTGGGGGGGAAATATACCAAAATTAAGGTTTCTTTTTACTTCTCTACAATCCCTCAGACATTTCAGCAACAAACAGCCTAGAAGTCAGGAGTCCTTTGCATGCAACACTAAATGTGCACCCGCTCTCATATAAGATTTTTGCAAAGCCTTCACGGAACTGTTCTATGTTTCTGCTTGTGTTTTTCACGTCTTCTACACTGTTTTCAGCACTACTACCTCCTTTTTAAGATGAGAGAGCCTGGCAACTGCATGTTATTTAGAATACAGAAACACCATGAAATCTGCATTCTGCATTTTTTGTTTTGCACCACTTCCTGCTACTGACATTGTCTATGCTTGTTTGAATGCCTCACTGCGTTCACCTAGAACTTCCATATCTACCAGAAGAGAACTATAATCTACTAGAAATCTACTGTCTTTCCCAAGAACTAGGTCAGAAGTCCTTTAAGATAGGATAAATTCAAAATTGATACAAGTATTCTAACAGTATGTTGGTCCGGTTACTTACGATCACAGAAGTCATTTGAAAATCCTCAGTTCTTACTATCCTGGAAGCCTGTTCTGTCCAAAAGTATTGTCCTTAGTTTTAGAACAAACTTCACATAAAGGCAAAACCTGTTTGCCTCTATCGTTTTTAAATCAAACATACCTGGCAAGGCACGTCAGAGACATATCAGCTGTTTGGGTACTAGATATGCACAGATTTTGCTTTCTTTTTTTTTTAAGCACAAATGTCTACTATTCCAGAAAGCTGCCTTAAAAAAAGGAAAAAAGGGTTTTGCGTTTTATTCTACAGAGTCATACGTTCCCTGATGTTTTGTCACAGTGCTGTGAAACAAATGATACTTTCTTTAGGATTCTACAGAATAACAGCAACCTTTGTTCTATAGGCAAGCACTGCAATACTAAACCACTGCCTAGATCATAACCAGGTAAAGACATAGCAAAAGCAATGTCTGTACCCAGAGTTATAGGAGACAACAAGATAAGATCAAATATTCTCAAAACAGGCTCAAGCAGAGTTTTACCTATTACAGTCTTTTCTGTGTCTGGTGGTTCCCTATTTCAAATGACAGAAGCACTGTCAATGAGAAAAAGCAAGTCCCCAGTATCTCCAGCTGCTTTCAAGTTAGGCAGCAGTGAGACAAAACACCTATTCCTTCTCCTAGGGCTGCTTTCCTGTTTAAGCATTGACTCCACCATCCCTAAAGATTCTGTCATCACCCTGCTGAGGCTGGCACTTGGCACAAATTCAAAAGAAAAGCCAGGTGGGACAGCATGCACCAAAACTCACACACTGCACACTGGAAATTACAGTTTTCTAGATAAAAACAGAAAAATCAATTCCATATTATGATTATTATTCCTTAAGCAGTGCAGATTGAGTTTCATTTGAGCTCAATTCCACCAGGATAAAAGGTACCGGTTTATTCATCTAAATCAGCGGCTCCTAAGTTCCATTTTATCATTTTTCTGCATGAAATTAGGGTAAATAGGGGTGCAAGAGTCAAAAGACTGTGTTGGCACTTGCAGAATTTTAACAGTGCACTGGATGTTTGCTTCACTTCTGAAAGCACAACACAAAACTGCATGTATCAAGCAGACCTGCAGCTCACTCAACTGAGCACTCCAATACCAGCATTAGAACAAGCCAGTCAACTAAAACCAACCTGTCTCACAGGTCGTGATTTTCTGACAAGTGCCTCACACAGATAATGCTTGTGCTTGCTGTTTATTTTTTCAAGGAAAGTCAATCTGATTTGCAGCAGGGATGTTCAGAGCAGCATATGGGATATGGGCTGTAGGCAGCATTAGTGGCACACAAGGGCTGCTCATTGTAGGGCACCTAAATCCAGAATTACTCACCTGGACCAAGAGGGAGAACTATCTGCAGCCTGACTTACACATTAAAACTGCAGAGACCGAGCTGATCCAAAACCAGCACCACCGTAAAGTGAAACTGCCCAGACCTGCTGACACAGCGCAGGAAAAAAGAAAATCACATACACAAAACCAGCCAGGAAAAATATTCCCTAATATTATCTGACCAGAACCTTTGAGTTATTAATGTAATTTAGCAAACATTTCCAGCTGTTTACAAAGTTCTAGCAGCAGCTACTGAAATAACAGAAAAAAATAGTAATGTTTTATAAACGTCCTTAAATTATAAAGCTTTTAGTTCCTTGTCATTGAAACTTATTCTTCACCTCATTATAATGTGCATATTTCAGCATTTAATATCATTAGAGTAACAAATGCTGTTTTTAAGAAGTTAAGAGATTAAAAGATGGTACTTAAAGCATAATTCAAACTATTACATTACACATATCACCATGAATCTGCAAACTTGTTCAGTGTTATTAAGAAAAAAATTCTTGCATGCTTCCTTCACACTCTTGAATTACTCATCTCTTGCACAAATTAATGAAATAAAAGGCAGCATGAAATTTCTTACTGTAGAAGCAAACTGATTCTGTGCCCCACAAAACAGTGATAGCCATTTATTTCAGAGGTTTAATGTTTGACCAGCAAGGAAGTCTAACACTAACAATTTGCCACCAGTCTTTCAACTAAGCGACAAGATCTCCAGAAGATATGCTCTGACATCCACAGAAACACAAAATATTTTGTTTTCCTGACTAAAAAGTTACTGAAATCCCACAGAAATTGCAAAGGCAAGACAGAAAGAGCTCTTTAAGATCTTTACTACTCTGAATTAATCAAAGCAAAACAGCCATCCTAGTGGTAATCCCCTTTAGTGCTTCACAGTTTATGCAATAGTCAATTACTAAAGAGGATGAAAGACAGAACAATCTTTGCAAATAGGTCACTGTCTATATTTATAATGATTAAAACAAACCTGCTGCTAAAAGTAACTTTTAATAAGCATAAAAAGTAACATTAAGACTGTGCCATGTATTTACTCTAGAATGTACATACATTCTATGCCTCCTATGACAAAAGAGGAGGTAACATGCATCAGAAACAAAGTTACTTCCCATAGGCCATGCATTAGCATTGCCAAAAGCAGGTTTTAATTTCTGTCTGTAATGACTTTATTCCACAGTATCATCCTCAAAGATAACACCTAAACATTCTTGACATGATCTCTGAACTTGCCCAATTCTCTCCCTGTCTGCATACCTTGTCTCTCAAAACTTGTTAGGAAAGCAAGCATTGCCCAGGGTGCTTTTTAAAGATCACTTTTAATGTCTTCTTTTGCTTCAGCTTTTCCTGCCTGTTTAGGCATGCCTGAACACGTAAGTCCTTTTTTTTTCCTTTTTCTTTTTTTTTTTTTACTTCAGAACAATTACTCAGGTCTCTGCTTCTACTGCATATTGCTCAGACATTCCATCTGCTTCTTTCAGGTACTGTCCATATCTGCTAAAGAATCACTCTTTCAGAACTTTCCTTCTTCCTTACATCCTTGGCCTCCCAGAGGAGTATTTCTGCCCTCTCCTTGGGATCAGGACATCACACCTGACACTACTTTCCTAAAATTTTATTGAATTCATTGATTCTCACAGCTTTGAGAGCCACCATTGTCTCAGTGATTCTTACACCCAGCTGTGCATTCACTCAAACCATTTCATTCAGTTCCAATTCCACCTGCAGTTACTGTCAAGACGAGAGATTTAAATCTGGTTAAATTGAAGCTTGTTTCCTCTCAAGCCCTACTTCCTCTAATTACCTCCAGCCTTCCTACAGTTCAAGTCCATAAACTAACATATGGTTCTTAAAATGCCTTATCCACCAGAGTGGCAACCAACAATTGTAATTTCTTTGCATAAAATGTCAAGAATGTTCATTATCCGGTCCTGATGTTTGTCTTGACCAGACCCTTTATAAACATCTTCATTAACAAATACTTCTGCTGACGCTGCCACCTCTCTGTCCTTCACATATTTCATCTGCTAAAAAATCCTTTCTTTATGCACTACTTTGGAGACTCTGGATCTTCCAGTATTTCCACAGCCAGCAAGCCTATGACTTCAATACTGTACAGTTGCAGAACCTGCACTTCATTACTGGAAAGGAGGAGGAGGATCATCTCCAGGGAATAATGTAACCACTTCTTAGAAAGACCTCACAAGAGAAGCATTCCTCTGTATCTAATATATTTGTACTCAAGGACAGTGAAAACACACTGAAGGTCAGGCTAAAGCTGAATACTACCACCAACACCATCAAAAAATTTCTTACATGAAGGTATTAAGGCAGTTCTAGCTTCTAACCTTACAAATTTAAGAGAAAACACCTGTAGCTTAGAGTTTATTATAATGCAGGCTGCATAAAACTGAACTCCACAGTAGGCAGGGGAGGGAGAAGCAGTCAGTCTTGTGAAGTGAAATCCTGTTTGTGCATGAAAGCCAGGAACTTGATGTTCTCACTACAGACTAAGAGCAATAAAAACAGCTTTCTGAGCCATTAATTTCTGCACAGCTGATTTCTACTAAACAATGCTCATTATTGAAAGAATTCTAAAAAAACTGCCAAGCTGTTCCAGTGAGAAGGCTGGCGCTCTGAACATCTAGACTGAGCTAACGGTGACATCAGTTCTACCACTGCTTTAATCCCCACGGCTACTAAATGTCAAACATTTTCATTATATTTAAAGAGCTTGTGATTACACACGATGAGATTAAGCTGCAAAATAAGGCAAACTGCAAGCCACAGCCAGCACCCGCACTCTTGCTGCCCGAGATTCTGATAATGGCAAGTTCTTCATAACATCAAACTGCCAAGCCTTTTCCATAGCCAAAATGTGGCGTTTTTAGCATTTGTGAAACACTAAACACTGTGAAAACTGCCCCCCTTCAGACTTCCCATAACACAGTGTCTACAATGCATGCATTGCTGCCCCGTTCAAATACAAATATATAAATCTGTTGCAGTGTTGAATAAATCTACAGTGGGGAGGGGGGAGAGGGGAGAATGGTGAAAAGATTAAGTGTCACTGCATCAAGAGGCACAAAGTCCACTGGAAACTGAGCTGCAGGCCATATATTTATTATTGACAAAAGACACCCATGTAATATTAATTCCATCTGCTTTAGAGAAGGAAATGCATCAAATTATAGTCAGCACAGAAGAAGGAACTGTCCTACCACATAACATAAATTTTAATGTGGTAAACTATTTAAAGCAGGATATACTTTCTAAACATTCCTCGGTATTTTCATAATTTGTTTGGCAATTGATTAATATGGCAGTAACATGCCAACACACACTTCTAAAATAAATATCTACTAATCACTTTATCGTGCCAAGTTCTAAGTGGTTAATACCAACTACACTGAGCTAGGACTGTGCTGTAAAGAAAGTGCAAGAAAGCTCACGGATTCTCACTGCATAAAAAGACATCACTGAAGAAAGAAATCAAATTCAGTAATCCTATTCATTCCATGTTATTTGGGGGAGGGGTGATGAAGTTAAAACTAACATAAAATATACAAACATTAGAGACATGGTGTCCCATAACTATAGAAACTGAATATCAAGAATGAGCCCAAGATTATAGTAGGATATTGAAAAGCTACTAATTCTAAATATTTCAATAAATATATATACACACAGTTTAAGACTGTAATTCACCAAATCAAATCTTGTCTCTTTAAGATCTTCCCATACTGACTCTTTCCTAGACAGCTTTGTCTTCATTGTTTCTTATTAGCAAAGTACTGATTCACAGCTCTCAATAGTAAAACTTTTCATGTCTAAAGTTAGCATCAAGTTTGATTTGAGATCCTCTGGTACTCTGAACACATGCTGGCAAGTGGGATTTACTGTAACAATCAGTTTTTATCCAAGCAAAAACAGTTTCACACTACAGATTAAGTTCAAGAGTAGGGAGCTTCTAACAGAATTTAAAATAATTTAACGTGTCCCTACAGGAAGATGGGGGAGGCAAGTGTGAGGGGGGAATTATCTACATACACACACATATATAAATATATAACTATGTGTCTGCACACATACATCACTGGTTTAAGAGCAAACCTGGATTACAATAGACTAATTAACTTGGTTACCCGTACCAGAAGTGACCTGATTAAGTCAGAGTTCTAATCTTTTGATGGGGGTGGGGGATGCCCGCTAAAAAAATAAGAAGTGAAAAAAACTGCTTTACCAAGGACAAAGGCCATCAATGCTCAGTTTTAGCCTGAAGTAGGAGTACATCATTCCTGAGATTCTTCCATACTAATTAACAAACTCACATGTTTTGAGTTTTAATCCAGAGTAAAGTTGTGAGAAGCAGAATTGTCAGGGCTGACTCATTAAAACAATCTACAAATAAAATTATCAAGCCAGAAAATAAACTCCACGCAAATCTTAAATGTAATTAAACTCACTAAGACATTAATTTACAGTTCTCATATAATCTATACACACATAGAGAAAACTGACACTAACTAGAACTATTATTTCACACAAGTCAAGTTGTGAAGAGTTACAGCAGTAGGCTCCCATCCTCTGGAAGAAAATACAACCCAAATTATTCAGTGTCATATTAAACCAATCTTAATATGGAAACACTATTGTTCCTTCTTTAACTTTAAATCAGAGAATAATGTAAATGGAATCAATTCCCATAGCACAGTAATTCTGCAAGGACTAAACACATCAACTGTTTCAACTTTCGTAACAACTTCATGCTGAGAGAAGACATTTCTATTTAAACAATCGGAATTTGGGGGGAATGAGTCTCAAAACAGCAGCAGACAATTACGGCAGTAACAAAAGAAAACAAACCAGACATGAGGGCCATTTTTTAGCCTACCTGCACTTGTTCTGTGGAACTACTACTGAGTTCATCTCCGGACTCTGAATCTTGGTGAATTTTTTCTGAGCCTTCTCCTGCTGAATCACAAGATTGTTCATGCAAAAAGCTGGTCTTCTCTATTTCCAAGAACTCCGGGCATGGGAAATGACCCATGGAAATGGTTCTAAACTGATTGGAAACCTTGGGAGACTGCAACTCATTGTTAAGTTTTCCATTGTTCTGGGTAAGGTCCAGACTCAAACCAAAAGTTTGACAGGGGCTATTGTTGGGTCCCAGATTTTGATTGGCATCTCGAACTAAGCAAGACACTTGAACTGGAGAAGATTTTCCAAAACTAGAAAGCTCTGGTGACTTATTCACATTTTCTGTTGATCTCTGTAATCCATGGGTCAGCTTCAAGGTGTTATTTGGCAGCATGCTTGCCTGCTTCACAGGTGGCATCAGTGCTTTCCGTGGGATTTCCTTCACATATTGTGCTGGCACATAAAAGGGTTTGGAATTTTCGTCTCTTTTGACTTGCCACCAATCATCATTAGTCTTTTTCACTAAGATGTATTTCTCCCCGTGCTTGATTACAATTTTCTTATCCTTGGCCTCATACTCATAGTCATACTCCACTTCAATGTAAAATTGTCCTGGAAGCATCTTCCCACCCTTATCAGCCATTTCTATCTGAAAAGATTTCACCTTTTCAGACAAAAGGTAAGCAACATTCTGTTTCAGTGTTATTTTCCTGTTGATGTTCAGAGCTGTAAGAAAAAAAAAAAGGTATATGTAATCAAGTGGCTGTTTAGGAGCACTTTGGAGAAAAATAATTTTTAAAATTCTTGCCTATTCAATTCATGTCAACCTTAGACTAACTGATGGGAAAATGCAGTATTTTCAGATATCTTTCTCAGTGTTCAAATAGAAAATCAGTAGAACAATTTCGGTCACCAATTTAACTGTCCTATTCACACAAGCCTCCTGCTATCAAGTGGCTCATTAGCTTCATTAATTAATTATTGTTTCTATTACTGAATAACACTGATTGATCATTGGGGATTTGGTGGAGTGGCTGATCTGAGTCTGTGTCTTGCTTACATATAGGCTTTATTTCTTTGTGAAACTCTGTTACTACACTAGTTTTAATCAAAATATTCCAAAGAAGACTTATTTACCTCACAGAAAACCTGGCCTAACCAAATGTTTAAGGGCTAGATCTTAAAAGGCAAACAAATACCTCAACAGTACGAACAAAACAGGACAATGAACCAAAATGGGTAATGAAATAATAATACTGAAAATTTTGAAAAGTATTTTTCAGCATCTTTATAATCCAGACAACTGCCACTTCATCCACACCCACAAACAAATTCTCTGTATTTAATCATGTAGCATCAATGCCCAAATTCATGGGTGGGTAAGCATTAGTCTTGCAAACTTGCACTGAACACAATATAGTAAATTAACACAAAAGGTAGGATTTTTAATCTTGAAAATCAAAGCATGTAAGATCTCCATCATTCACACAGAATGTAGGAGAAGTCAAGTAAAATGCTGCCATATTAAATCTTATAAAGATTAACAAACATAGCTTTTTATTTTTAAGTGCATGTTTCATGAATGAGAAAAGTTATGTAGAAACTTGCAGCTCTGCAAGTTAAGACTTTGTGATGAGATTTGTAGCCTTTACCCTGCCACAGAGTGGAACTAATGCAATTCCATGCAGGCACACACACGCAGAGTGAACTCAGCTGCTAAATGGGACTAAGGACAGAAATAACAACAGAAAATAACTTCTGGGGAGATCTAAAACAGAAACCACTAAGGATTGTTCAGTTTTCTTTTGCCATTTCTGCTATTTGATCTGAGCCTTGAAAAAAATACATTTGCCACATAACTCAGAGACAAAGTAGAAAGTAAAAAGCTAAAGTATTACATCAAGACAGAAGTGCCCATCCTTAATCTGTGTCTTTCTCCCACAGCCCATCTTATTTTACTTCCAAGAAGCATTTCCTACAGGTAACTAGGAAGCCACCACCGTTTTCAAGGCTCCAAATAGAATCACAAAGTCAGATTTACAATTTTATCAAAGGCTTGACAGAAGGAATGATGGTACTGCATTCAACAAAGCTGACAACAGGAACACAAAGCAGTAGAAAAGAATGCCAGGATTCTGGTGTTTACTGTCTGCCATGAAATGGTACCTTGACATTCAAAGTCTATTTACAGCCTCGGTACAAAACAACTTGCTTACCTGCTATTCTACATAAACAGGTGCTTTTAAGTGCACCTCTGCAGTTGTTTAGCAACAGCAGCAGAAGATAAACATGAACAAATTGCAGCCATTCCCACTCTCTTCCTAGTTTTGGAAGCTCTGCCATGCAAATGCTATTTTTTTCTTAGCAAACCTGACTCCTTCCAACACTTCTTCAAAGCTGCTACCAACTCCTTTCATGGCTTCCAGGTCAGACACCAGAAAAATGCAAGTCTTACCAAGCTGCAGTCTACCTCAAAGCTCTGTTACCTCAAAAAGCTGAACCACAGGACAAGGATCCATTCAGAGGCTCTTTCTCCCACACAGAAACCAAAGAGAGAACATAAGCCTCTGGTTTCCTACAGGGCTAACAAGTGTTTAAAAGCTTGGATTTTTCATTCCTCTTTTGCAGGTTCCATATGACTATTTTCAACACAGAAAGGTTCAACGGGTTGTATGTTTTAAAAAAAACCCAGAATTTTGAATAATACAAGTTAAATAAAACAGAACTGCTACAAAAACAGCTCTACCCACTTTTGAAGCCATTTAGCAGCCTAATCCCTTTCCAAAAAATAACAACAAAAAAGAAACAACAAAAATAAGCAGCACAATTTTTGGTCTTTCATCCAAGCTGCAAAATTATCAAGTCAATAGCAAACATTTGGTAATGTTGAACATACGATTAAAGAGAGACAGGCTGTGTTCAGCCAGAACACTAAAACAGTTTTACAAACAAATCACATCATCAGGATCGAGCAAGGCTCTAATTCTCCTCCTCAACCCAAAAAAGCAAGAATTATGTATGGTATAGGTGGGAAATGAACCCTGTAGATCAGTAAACAACTACCACAGCCTTAATTTCACAGATTCAAATGCATTAATTTTTGTTTTGCTTTTATTTTTTTAATGCAGCTCTTGTATGACAAAAGGCAGACTTTTGTGGAGCCCAGGGGACTGCTAAGTGTAATGCCATTTCATGAAGCTGTCTCTTAGAACACAGTTTAAAGAGCCATGGGAGCCTTGGTCAAAGCTGTGCAGTAAGGGGTTCACAACAACGCAGGTGTGAATGCACAACGTTGACACTTGGACTACTGGCTTCATTGTGCTGCTAGCCAAGAACTGAAGGGACAGCCTTGAGTCCTTGTAACCTCAATATTGTTCATTCCTTACCATTGACCGCTCATGCTGGATGGCACCCACGTTGGTAAAGGAGGTTGAATTACTCTAATTCGAGGATGATAAGTGTGAAAAATCATTTGCTTCCACAGAGAAATCTGTAAGCTTTCACCTTGAATAAATATTACCTTAAATAACGTCTCAATATCTGATTGAGAAATTAATAACAAATGGCCTCGCTAAGAAAATCTATTCATGAACACCAAAACACAGACTCAGACCTCGCTTTTCTCCTGGTGAAGAAAACCCCAATCGCCAGTGGCAAGTGCTCTGCGGTGGGTCACACCCCCACGTGGAAACAAGCCACCATCCCACGGAGCATTCCCGCTGTCCCACGGGAGCGGAGCCTGGCGAGGACGGGCACGGCCCCGGCTGCGGCAGCCGGTGCGAGTGGGGCGAGCAGGGCTTCCCCTCGACACCGGGGCAGAGAGATCCCTTCGGACTCCGGCTGCCCGTGGAACCGTTCCCATCTCTTACTCAGCTAAGGCTGAGTAAGGCTGGCAACCCCGGGTGTTCGCAGAGGTCAGCTCCTCCCTTCCCCACCCTCCGCCCGCGGGCGCGCCCCTGCCCCAGCGGCACCGCCGCTCCCGGCACCGGGCCGGCCCTGCCCCATCGGCACCGCCGCTCCCGGCACCGGGCCGGCCCTGCCCCATCGGCACCGCCGCTCCCGGCACCGGGCCGGCCCTGCCCCAGCAGAACCTCCCGGCACCGGGCCGCCCCTGCCCCAGCAGAACCTCCCGGCACCGGGCCGCCCCTGCCCCAGCAGAACCTCCCGGCACCGGGCCGCCCCTGCCCCAGCAGAACCTCCCGGCACCGGGCCGGCCCTGCCCCAGCTCCGACTCAGGAGCTGTCCCCACAAGCAGGTGCAGACGCTGCACCAGGAGTCCAGCATGCCGACACTTGCCTCTAGCTAGATTTTTATGTGTGTCCCTACAAAACGAGACCGTTTTTATCTAGAGCCAATGTGACAGCTCCAATCACCCTCACACAGCAGGGTTTGGAGAGCTGTAGGTCCGCTCGGAGCTGAGCCTTTCCTGGAGCAACCTAAACCCTGCAACCTAAACTCCTCACAGCATCCAGACTCAAACACAGAATGATGCTCTCTCGATTGATCCTGAAGTCCGTGCAAACGCTTGAAAGAGGCACGGTCCTAAGACACAGAATCATAAATATGATCATATATGAGACACATATGCTCATGTATCGTATGAGATATGATCACCCCTACCTTCAGCATTATCCTAGAATTCAAGACTCCCCCACACCCCCTCTTTTGAAATTATCAAGCACAGACCATTTACTTCTTATCTTCCAGAACCAGGTAACTGAGTCTTGGGAAATGACCTAAAATACTTTTTGCTATTTCTTTTATTTTCCTCTAGGGGAAAAAAAAACCCTTACTGGGGACAGGGAATTGTTACTTACTTTCTCATACAAGCAGATGATAAGTCGTTAAAAATGCCACTGAGTATTAACAGATTGCCTTAAATTTCTTTGTGTGACCTTGTTCGCAGTGTCCTACAAAGCAGCAGCAGTTGACTTGTGTAATCTTTTTCCATTTTCAGCATCAAACTTCACCCGCTACTGAAATGAACCCTCCCGCAGTGCTGATACAGAAATAAACTCAATTATGAAGGCTAAATTAAGATAAATTCTTAACAGTTCAGGCCAGATGAGATAACCTGGCTACACCTCAATAGATTCCATGATTCTGCTTCTCCCTGGGCAGTTCTCTTAGGGGTTCAGTTTACAGCCACATGGCCACTGCCTGGGACTGGTCCCCAGTCAGACTTCACCCCTGTTCGTACCTCTCTTGCCACTGCTTGTCCGGCACACCTGACTCCTCAGCACTGTGTTCGTGCACACCAGTCCTCACCAGGGCCTGCCAGAGCCACCCTCTGCAGAGCATGCAGAAGTTGCACACAAACAGAGGCAAATGGAAACAACATACATAACCAAAACACGGGCAACTTACAAGCTGTATGAAAACAAGCTTAGCCCTTCGCTCTTTCCTCAAACACAGTTAGAAATCGAGAACTACTTGCGAGTAAACTACCTACCCGGAGCTCACACGTCTTTAAACGCTAGAGGCATAATAAGCAACCATTTAATAATTGCCCGTGACTCAGAGCACTGAATAAGCGATGCATTTTAAACAAGTGTCAGGACAACTTTTCAGCGCCGCTGCAGCCCCCTCCCCCCCGCATCCCCGCTCGCTCGCTCCCAGCCCCGCTCGCTCCTCGGTGCGGGCTTTTGTTAAGTTGTTGTCTGCGAGGACCGGCTATAAATAGCGCGGCAGAGCCGCCCCGGCCCAGCCACCCCGAGTTGCCGCGCTCAAGTTCACGCAAGGGCGGCAGATCCCCCCGGCCCGGCGGGGGCGCCCGGGAAGGGCGGCGGGGCCGGCGCTGCCTCCTTTGTCTCCCGCAGGTGAGCGGGCGCCGCTCGCACACGGCAGCGCGGGCGGCCCGGCCCCGCCGCCCCGGCAGCGCGGCCCGCGGCGGCGCCCAGGTGCGGAGCTGCCTCCCGGCGCCGCCAGCTCGGCGCTCCCGGCGCCGCCCGCGGAACGGAGCGGCCGCCGCCGCCGGGGGCAGCGCGGGGCGGCACCGCCCGGAGCCCCGGCGGGCGCGGGGGGCGCTCCGCGAAGCGCTCGGGAGCGGGAGGCAGGGAGGGCGGGCGGCGCCGGGGGGCTGCGGCCCCGTGAGCCGGCCGGGCGCGGACGCGCCCCCGGGGGCCGCCCAGCCCTGCCCGACCGTCCCGGCGGCGGCAGCGCCGCGGTCGCCCCCCTGCCCGTCCTCCCCTGCCCGGCGGGCCGAGGGGCGCGGCGCAGCCACCCACCTGCCGCCCGGGCCCCGCTCCGGCTGGACGCTCCCGCCGCGGCCCCGGCGAGTGTCGGCTCCGGGGCACGGCGGCGTCACCCGGGTCACGTGGCGGGGCGGGCCCGGCGGGGGTGGGGCGGGGGCGGCGCCCGGGCCCGCCCGGCCCCCGGTGAGGGATCGGTGATCGCACCGGCCCGGCCCCGTGTCCCGCCGCCAGCCCCGCCGCGGCCGCTGCAGTGCTCCCGTGCGGCTGCTGGGGCGATGCCAGCAGCTCCTGACTGACCCGGCCGTGAGAAATACCCCGGCCCTTCTGTCCTGGTGAAACGAACACGGGGAAAACAAAAACCACGCGCCTTCCTCACTGCAAAGAGGGCTCGGTCTGACTGTTTCATAGACGATACCCGTAGAAACCACATTTTTTAAATAGTTGCCCAAAGAGAAATAAAAAGAAATAGTCCTTGACATTTATTTCGAGTTAACTTGCTTGGTATCTGTTACTATACCAAAAAAAGTCTTCAAGCATTGTTTGAAAATATTTAGTTGGCCTTCATAGCATTTTCAAATTGTAAGTAATCTTATCTTTCTCTTTGAAAAAGCAGTATCTATTTCTCTTGGTTGCAAAGATAACCTTGAAAGCATGAACTGACTGTAACTGATACAGCGGTATCGGAATGAATCTGCAAACAGCCTGAAACAATGGCACGGAGATGTGTGAACTGTCTGCGCTCTATTCAGCTAATGAAGGGGAATACTGGTCTAACTTCTTTATTTTAACACACGGAAGGAGGAAGGAGACAGTAAAACCATCAAACGGTGGAAAGAACAGGTTTGCTGAGGGAAGGGCAAGCAATGGAAAAGACCTGAGAAGTGGCAGCGAGAGAAACAGACTTTAATTGAGGAAAAGATGAAAGCAGCATCAGTAGGTTTAACTGAACATGTGGACATATTTTCATTTGGAATTGCAATCCATCTTGAACTTCCAGGATTGATATTTCCCTGAATTCTCATATGTGTTATCCAACAAACATGCAAGACAAGTAGAAAACACTGCATATACCTTAAAGCTTTTTCTTCTCCATCCTGAATACTTGTGAGAATGTCCCCTTGACACCAAGGATCATTTGACGTTGGGCTGTCTGTTCACAAAACATAATTATTAAAATTTTGTTGGTGTTGTAAGGTTGATAACACTGTCACACCCACCTGTTCAGCAGTTATTCACAGAGTCTGGAAAAAAACAGACACCAGACTCTCTAAGAGAAATATCTTGTATTTAGATGTCCATTATTTATCATTAAAAGTCAAAAGAAATGTGTAAAAGCAAAGAAATCTTTTATTCATACTCACTCTTTTGTAAATTACACATACATGAAAAAGATATAGAGCAATTCTTGGATGTTTCTGTCTAGTAAGATTCTATCTATGGTCAGTTTTGTGGTAAAAATAATATGCTTGGGACATTTGGGTACTTCTGAACAAGCTGACTGCCTTTTACCTGCTGACATGCCTGAGGTGTATATAAAAGCATCTCAAAAATCAGTCATAGTAACCACATTGTAATTATCCTTCCTTACTGCCAAGGCTTCACTGGAGTGCTGCAGGATATGGCATTAGTGATTCAGTCTGAGGCACTCTTCCCTCTGAGTCAGGGTTGAACCAATGGTCCCACATAAGATCAACAGGCATAATAGAGCTGAAGGTGCCAGAAGATATGTAATTTTGAGTCCCTGCCCAAGTGCAGTCATGAAAGATTCCACATTACAAATAAACTGTCCAGCCCAAGTTCCAATTTTAGTATCTGTTGCGTATTCTGCCTGTGAAGGATTTCTCTGCCATTTCACTGGAGTAGAAAGAGCTAAAGTTCACAACCTTTATTCACTGTGACTTGTTTTTCCTGGAGGTGGAGGAATGCTGCCACAGTCATACCTCACTTGGGACTACATGTGTATATATTAGTTGCAAACATCCAGTACATGTATTGACCTCAGGAATCCCCAATTGAAAGAACTGCCAACAATAATTGCTTTATGTAGTACATGAGAGCTATGACAGAGAATACAGGACTCAATTCATGTATCTATTGTGTTCTGACTGTTCTGTATCATACCCTGCACACAACAACATCAATCTCTCTCTTTGTAAACTGATTCTTTATGAAACGTCAGTGTTTGAAGTGTCTGTTCTATTACACCAAGCCTTCAAAACCTTTGTCCAAATTTACCTGTGTTTGCCAAAAGGGAGTTCCCTTAAAGGTAGTTAACCTCCCACAAGGTCTGTGGAAGCAGTCAGCCATGCAGAGGTGGAGAAGAATCCACATAAGAAAGTGGCATTATAAATGCTGCAGTTGTGAAGAAAAGGATGATAGTTTTACTTATGATAAAACATAAAGCCATAGAAAACAAACTTCACACTTCTAAAAATCTAGTCTTGCAAAAATCCATTACTGGTGTTTGGATTAGACACAGAAATGTTGCTTTTGCTCCTCAGATTCAAAGTTCTCAAGTACTAGCGTTATATGTATAAAAAGCTGAGCTTATTAGTTTTGAAGGGCAAATTGCCATTTTATTTCTTTTCTATTTTTTTCTTCTGAGTCTATATCAAATCTCTGCAAGTTCAGCTGTCCATTATTTTATGCCTTAGTCACAGTAATTCTAGATGTGTGTCATGTTTTAATTAATTAGAAATGCGTATCCGAGAGTGGCTGCTGCCATCCTGTTACTCATAGTGCCAGAACTGGTGTTAGGTAACCAGCAGAAATGTGCTGCTGAAAACGTGATTGGTATTAAATCTGGGTTGTTTATTCATTGTTTGCCACCCCTCCTTACCAAACATAATCTCATTATGAACAGTGTTGATTCTTTCTTTCGGAAATGACCAAGAAGGCAAACACAAAAAGCTTTGTCACATCTAACAGGCAAATACTGCAAATATCTGCCTTGCTCATTTTGCTGTTTCTTCAAATTTTCACTCTTTTTTAGAGACCTTTTCTCTTTTTGGTCTTATAGCCTCAACAGTGATGTGCTCTAGAGAAACCATTCTGAATTTAGACAAATGTGCTCATTTCAACATTTTTTTTTATAAATAGAATCTATTTTTATTTTACTTTCAATACTACTTACAAATGTATTTTATAAAATGGTTCAACTTGCCTGATATAAAACACATTACCTGGGGCATCTCCTGTGTACTCTGCTCCTACTCTC
The DNA here is from genome assembly GCF_021018805.1 of Prinia subflava. Classification (NCBI taxonomy): domain Eukaryota; kingdom Metazoa; phylum Chordata; class Aves; order Passeriformes; family Cisticolidae; genus Prinia; species Prinia subflava. The sequence continues at coordinate 139,582,185 of NC_086247.1, forward strand.
AGTTTTTTGACAGCTTCCAGCCTCTCACCTCTATCTAAAAATATTCTTACCACCTACTCATAGACATACAATCAATTCCTTCTCTCTGTTCTTTCTCTGTACTACAAAAACACTTTTTCACAAAGTGCAGGTGCTGTGGGCTTTTTGCATGAACTTGTCAATTTACTCCCCATCTCCTGACTCAACTAATAGATTAGCCATTTTTATTTATATAACTGTGCATTATGAGGAAAATCAATTGACGAGGGAAAAAGTAAAGTAAAGAATATAGAAAAAGGAACCCAGATTTCTCACGAGTTCAGTAAAGAACTTCTTTCACTATGACACTACAAAGGAATATCTGCCTTAAGGAGGAACTTTTATCCAGAGTTCAGAGAAGATTATTTGTTTTACTGTGTAAAATCAGCAAGAAATTTGTAAAATTTTTCCATTTTGCCAGCAGATTATTTTTGCAAATCATCTTAGGCAGAGTGGACAGTGGCCAACACACGATTTTTTACTCTGTTCTGTTTGTTAGCCACATCACCATTGTGATCTTCAGTATTCACATCTCTCTCAGACCATCCAGTGGAAGCTGTAACAAAAATTCAAACATACTTATTGTTTGTATTTGCAGTCTCAATTTGCAAGTGAAGGACATTTTTTTGCAACTATCTGATTGTCAGCCTTACTAAAGAACAAAGTGAGAATTGTTTTGGTCAAAATGATCTTTTGATTCTGCTCTTGCCAAGACCTGGCTCCCTTACTTACCTGTGTAGTTAAACTGTTTATTGCTTTTCTCTTCTCCAGCACAGTATTCCAAACTGTATCACTTCTGTTTGGAGCACTAAAATATACCTCTGAGTCACAGTACAGAATTAAAAGTGGAGAAAAGTAATGCATAATTTTTTGACTGAATAGATAAAGCCTACAGTAGATGAAGGCGGACACTTCTTTGTGCTACTTTGACCTAAGACCTTTGCCTAAGCTAAATCTTAGTCATCTCGGCACAGATAGTTGTGTCTTGATCTCACCATGGTTTGAGCTAACAGGCAATTAATCCTTTAAATAGCAGTATCTATTTTTATAAACCTATAATGAAAAATGCTCATATTCAAAGGCACAGTGTAAATGTCCATTTATACCATGGAGAATTAAGGATAGCCCCTCGTAACTGTCTTTAATTTCTAAGTACTTTGTATGTTTTCTAATGAAAGGGAAGGGTTGTTTATCAACCACTGATAAGCAGAATCAAAATAATACATAGCTTTGCAAAAAGAAATAAAATCTAGTGTGTTACATGTTTTACTCATGTTGAAGTAAATTTTATTATACTGCACCAAATTCAGGCTTAGAGAAGATTCACAGGGGAGTTTCTGGTTCCTCAAATCACAGAAGTTCAGAATTTACTTCAGTGCAAGGGTCTGGTGTGATGTAAACAACCCAGTCACTGGTGGGTGCTCTGAAACTGGAAGCTCGAGCTCATACTGCACATTGCCAGTCCCCTGCAACCACAGAGGCTCCTCAAGGTCCAGCAAAGCTCCCAGTGGATGCTCAAAGAGAAGTGAGGTTGTCTGATTAATACTGGGTGTTTTTTTCTGAGGAACAGCAGAAACTGATAGCCTGGATAGGTTTCCCCTCAGCTTAACAAGCATAACTAGAAGTCAGGGGAGAGGCTTATCCTGCCCAAGATTTTTGGGGTATCTATTAGTGTATATCTACATCAAAGAAGAATGACAAAGCTCCCTTCAGGCTCAGTGGAGTTCTGTTTATTGCAATCAAAGGAGTGATGCATCTCAAAGTAGGCACCCATATGTGCTCAGATCTGTTGCACTCTAGAGTCTAGTCATGTACTTAGTGGAAATCACTGCCAATGGAAATGGTGAACGACAAAAGTTCTCATGTTTATAAAGAATTAGACAAATTCATGAAAAAAATGAGTGACTTAGATTTTAATTTTCAGCTGCCTGAAATCAGTCATATGAAAAGTAGACACACATGTTTTATTTCAGATGCTCTCCGAATTCTTTTGTTATGTAAGCATGATATTTTTTTCTTAAAGGTATTGCCTGGTCACCATGGGGTTATTCTTGAAGAAAACTGAACCAGAGAGCAGTCCTGGTGGAAGAGGTTTCACTCTATGAACCCTAGTGACTCAGGAAAATACTTAATCTGGTAACTGTGATATTTAACAGTGATATACAAACTTTCTTGCAAATCACAGTCTAAAGCTTGGCTGGGAATGGTCCCATTGCAGAACATGTGTGGGAGATGGCAAGCTAGCCTCTCACCAAAGCCATGGGGAGGACTGCTTTCACAATTTCACAGTATGGATGATCAGGTTCCAGCACCTGTGACTGTGTTTAATTGACTAGTACAGATGCTACCTTTTATTCTTCCTTCTCCAGTTCTTCTGTTCCATCATAGCCTCTGCACCAACTCTTCTGAATTTCATTCTGCTTCATAAAAGAAAAAAAACAATCCTCCTGTGCTCCATGCAGGAAGAGTCAGGTAAAAGGTCATGACATTTCCATGACAAGCTGTGTTTTTATCTTTCATTTCTGTGTTTTGCTTCTGACAAAAAAAAAAAAAAAGTTATTTCAAGTCCCTGAGTGGGCTGGTATGAAGGAAACTATGTGCTGGCTCAGAGTTCTTAGTAATTTCGGTGTATTGTAGTCATTCCCAAGGAATCACTGGAGTTCAGGGCCCAAACCATTTCCAGTCCCATCACTCCTTCAAGCAGAGATATCTTAAGGAATCCAAGTCCACATTTTGTCTTCTGTTTGCTTTCTTGCAAGTGTCTCTGCTGGTTTTCCTTCCTCTTTCCATCAAAAAGTGAAGAGAAACCCTTATAAAGAATTTCACTGCTGGAAGGCTGGCCTAGCAACAACACCATAGGTGACACAGTCAATGCTGCTGTTGGTTCTGCTGTCTCACCTGCTTCTAGCCAGAAATGAGTCATTCCAGCTTTTCACTAGAGAGGAAACCACAGGAGAAAGTGATAAAAGAGGATTGGGTGGGTCTTTGGTATTTTCATGTGGTTTTTAAATAGTAAAGTAGAAGTTTCATTAGAAAGAATGGAAATTTTTTGTGTTTTGGCTCAGCCAGAGTAGTTTTACATCCCAAGCTGATGCAAATGATCTCCTGGAATGTTTCATGTAGATCATGGTTTGATCATTACAATTGCTCTGCAATAAAGAAAGAGAGAAATAAAAAGGCTGTGCTGGCTGTGACACTGCATTGCACCTCTTTACCACAGCTGTGGTCTAATGCCTTTTTTCCCCAACCTCAGCCTTCACTGAGCTGGCACTCCCTAAAATGTTAGGCAAAAAGTCTTACCCTTATCAAAGTCATTAAAGCAAGCCCCAAACTCTCATAAAAAATGTTGATTCATGGAATCACAGACTTCATTTGAAAAGTCAGGTTTCAATTTAATAAATGCTAAACCTTTTAAAGGCTTATATCTCTTTTGAAGCCCATGAAATAAAAACATGTGCACTACATGGCCATTTTAGCCAGTTCTAATTAGCTCAGTTCCTAATTAGAAAGTCTAGAGGCCTTGTGCATATTAGACCATGACTTTACCAGTACATTATATGTTCTCTCCATCCTCTGTTTTACATAACTGAGGTCCTGATCTCTTCCTGCAGCGTGGGCAGGAACATGGTGAGCACCTGTCAGCCCCAGAGTGACGCCGTGTAGGATGCTGGTTTCTGTCAGGATGAAACTATGTCCTGCGAGGGAGGAGCCCCGAGCAGTGGCAAACAGCTGAGCCAGGGAAAAGCTCTTAACACCAGGCAGATTCACAAGGAAGCAGTGGCAGAGCTGTAAGTATCTATTACACTGATAAAAGAGTCCCTGGAAGGTGCTTCCAATTATGAAATAATAGCTCTACCTTAGGGATGAATAAACTCCAAAGCCAAGTGAGAGGTGTTCACCGGCTCAGAGTTTTGTTAGCGTTATGTTTACAATTAATGAAAAGGGAGGGAGAGTTCTCAGGCTTCCTGCAGAGACAGGAAAAAAAAACAAAAAAACAAAAAACCAAAAAACCAAAAAAAAACAAAAAAAAAAAAAAAAAAAAAAAAAAAAAAAAAAAAAAAAAGGAGGGTGGGGGGACGGGAACTAAATTAACAAAATTAAAATCAGGTCCTGACCAGGGTCACAACAAATTTAAATGTGAGAGATTTTTATAGCAAAACAAAGACCTTGTAGTTTAGTTTAAATGAAGCAGAAATTTGGTTTAAAATAATGTTTGTAATCTCTTCTAGATTAGCCTCCTAACCACAAGAGTCACTCTAAAGCCACGTTTGGTTCCTCTGCCACAGTTTTGGTGTATGGAAAATGGACGAGCAGTCATTTAAACAAAGGGTGTGAATGCTTCTCAGCCTGCAGCACTCCTCGAGGATGGGAGATATCTGAAGCTCAGTCCCTCTGCAGGGAAGATTTAATTATTAATGATAAGTGGAACAGCAGCAACAGGATTGCAGGCACCCCAGAATACTAAATGGTGTGCCTGTTAGTGATGGACCGAGAAAGACGTGGTAGAGCGGGCTGAAATCCCCTCAAGCAGATACTGAACCTGCATTTTTCATGCCAAGTGTGAATGTTCAAAAGAGGCGTGCCCCTCCCCCAGCTCTGTGAGAGGAATACAATGACATTGCTTTTCCTTTGCTCTCCCTAGGCAGCATCATTCAAATGAATTCAGATCAAATCGGAATTTTTTGAATGACTGAAGCCAAATGAGTTGTTAATTTACTATTCACTGGGAAATATATCACCCATTTCCACTCCTTTTTAATGGAAATTGTTTTGTGCATTAATAACCACAATTTATCCTCAAAAGAACCACAGTATCTACAGTCATCTTTTCTCTTGGTCAGAAAATAAAGGGCAGGACAGTTCTGAGCAAGTCTCTCGAAGTGCAGCTTTCTGTGCCCGTCCATCTGGCACCAAATGATCTCTGGCATTCACTGCATCAGCTCCATCTTAACAGGACAGCAACAGAAACACAGAGCTGATAGTCTGGGCCAGGTACCCTGAACATGCCACAAATTGAGTGTTTTGTTAGGTGCTGGGCACACCATAACTCAGCAATAAACACGGGACAGGTTATTGTTGTGGAGGCTGAGAAGCTGCCGTGACAGCAGAAGTTAAAACACGTCTGCTGGTACTGCAATGGAGTAATAATAAACATTACTAATTTCTAACAGTTATAGGTCTTCAGCTATTGCTCTTGCAATCAGGTACCCACCCAAAACAATAACCTTCCCCAGCCCTTTGCATTTGCTTCTCGAAAGAGGACAGGGGAGACATAAAACTGAAGTGTTGCCTTCTCTTCTGTGAGTAGCTCTCTAGTTTTATACAGAGCTATGTAGTTTTATGTGTTTTCTGAGTGAGCATTACCCATTCTTCCCACTTTACTGTGTCTTTGTTTTTTTAGGACATTGAAAACATTCATCTTTGGAAAAGTACCAGGAAACTCTGAAATAAAATATATCATCATGGTAAGGACAACTCAGATCAAAAGTTTCTAAGTGCATTTTTTCATAAAAAGAAAAGAAAAAAGAAGGGAACATCCAGTGATACTGAAATGCTACAAAGCAGAAACTGAGAAGGCTTTTCACACAAACTAGAACATGGAACACACTGCCAAAGTCTTTCACCGAGGCCAAGAGTGTAGCAAGATGAGAAAACAAAAGGCACTTTACGCAGGTAGCCCTGGAACAGTGGCAGTCACAAATGCTCAGGTTTTACAGCAGGGACCAGCCTTTTATGCCTTCCCCCCGGTGATTAGGAAACCAGGGCATGTTGTCTCAGTTGCTGTTCCTCAGAAGAGCTTAATTTTTTTGACTTTCAGAGACAGGATATTGGCACAAACAGAACTCTGAGTTGAGACCATGGGCCTATATTTATGTGACTTTATGTAATGCAAATAAGAATTTTGTGATGTTTAATCTTGACAAATGCAGGGTGTAAGTTATCACATAGAATCATCACTTTCAGACACCAACATACTCAATTCCCAAGGAATCCTTTACAGACTCCAAGCTAGCCAACCTGTGCTCCCTTGTTCTTTCTGCAGAAACACGAGAAAGTGAAACAGGTTTTCATTTGCTGTGACAAAAGTCAACCTCACTAAATTTTATGGTTTGCAAAGTGAGCAGGATGATTAACCGTGAATCACAAGATAGAAATTCCTTCAGGGTGTTTTCAGGAACTGTGAAATAGCCATTGACAAGATGGTATCAGCATTTTGTCCCAGTCTTTTGAAAGGTGTATCCTCAACGCTCACCACTTTGAGCCTCCAGTATTACAGGCTACAGTCATTTTTAGGTCATGCTTCAGTCATGCCTTGGCATCTCATGTATGACATCCTGACAGATGGCAGGATGGTAGCTGGGTCACCTTTGAGCCCTAAGGCCAAGACAGGTGAATAAAAACACATTTACACTGCTGGAAAACTCAAAAGGGAAACAAAGGGAAACAAAACCCAGCTCTCTTCTTTTTTTAAAATCCCCTCCAAGCAATTATAGATGAATTATGCACTCTATTCCTCTCCTGTGTGCAGTTTCTCGCTGGCTAGATTTTAGTGATCTATTATTCATTGCCTTGCTCTCTCTTCCCTGCCTTTCCCCCTCTCCACAGCGCAGGGATTTGCAGGGCTGCTGGGGGCTCCTGCCCCAGCTCTGCAGAGCCTGCTCCTGCTGCTCACCCAGGATGGGTTATTGCCATCTGCTGGAAAAGCAGCGGCCACTGCCAGGGAAACCCATCCCGGCTCCAGGCACTCAGGCTGGATCACCTGGGGCTCACTGCAGTAACAGGGACATCTCTGGGGGTGTTGAGGGAACAAGTTGCCCCCAGGGCTCTGGATGAACCCCAAGCAGCAAGATTATTCCACTGAATAATCCACTGAATTCCACAGAACTGGGCTGTCAGGCAGGTGAGTAGGCTTGCTTTAAATATAGATCTTTTCAGGGCACTTTGTTAGATATACAAGAAGACTTCTTTCTCCCAAGGGTTCAATAAATAAACACAAGTGAGAAGACTCACATTTAAAATTCCCCTAAGCAAGCAGGTATTTTAGGAACAGTTAGATCCTCAAGATCTTACAAAAGACAAGCCTACTCTGGAAAAAAGGAAAAAAAATTCCCATTTCAGGAGCTCCTGACCATTTCTGCACCTTCTGACAGATGACCTAATGGTCCTGCTGGGCCAAATGTGGGAGCAAAAAATCTACCGTAGTTTGTACAAATGACTGTCAACACACGCTTTTAAAACACGTTCTCATGCTTTCATATTATATGTCCTCATGAGGGACCTTAAAGATTATCCAGTTCCAACCCCCTGCAATGGGCAGAGATACTTTCTACTAAACCAGGTTGCTCAGAGCTCCCTCCAGCCTTGCCTGGAACACTTCCAGGGATGGGGCATCCACAGCTTCTGTGGGCAACATGTGCCAGTGCCTGGCCACTCTCACAGTAAAGGATTTCTTCCTAATATATAATCTAAACCTACTCTCTTCCAGTTTGAATCAATTCTCCCTTGTTCTGTCACTACATGCTCCTGTAAAAAGTCCCTCTCCACATTTCTTGTGGGTTCCCTTCAGATACTGAAAAGCTGAAATTAGATCACTCCGAAGCCTTCACTTTTCCAGACTGAACAAATCAACTTCTCCCAGCCTTTCCTCACAGGAGAGGTGCTCCATCCCTCTACTCATCTTGGTGGCCTCCTCTGGACTTGCTCCAAGAATGTCCTTCCTGTACTGGAAACCCAGAGCTGGTGCAGTGCTCCAGGTGGGTGTCACCAGAGCAGAGCAGAGGGGCAGAACCCCTCCCCTGCTGTCCACCCTGCTTTGGATGCAGCCCAGGACACCTTTGGCTCTCTGGGCTGTGAGTTCACACGGCTGGGGCATGTCCAGCCCCTCATTCACCCCAAGCTCTCCTCAGCAGGGCTGCCCTCCATCTCTCCAGCCCCCAGCCCGTGCTGATACCTGGGGCTGCCCCAACCCAGGGCAGCACCTGGACCTTGGTCTTACTAAACCTCACAATGTTCCCATGGCCCCACTTCTTGAGCCTGTCCAGGTCCCTCTGGATAACATCCCTTCCTTCAGGTGTGAAGCTCAATTTCAGCTATGTGGAAGCTCAACTGCAATCACTGTCAAAAGAAAATTATTTAATCTCTTAATGGGAGATGAAATTGCAGCTCTGATTTGCTGTGTTACCATTTATTCCTGACTGTACATTGCAGTCATTTTATATCCCTCAGAGAGATGCCTTTATAGAAGCACACAGATTACTTTTTATAGTTCTAAATCTTTCCTTTCTTTATTTGCAACTTCAAGTAACTTTTTAATTAGCTTGTCAGATAGTAAAAAGGCTAAGTAAGGTACTCCAGGGGGTAATAATCCTGACCAAGCAAAATACAATGTAGAGGAGAAAAAACTACATTTACTGGACAAGCCTACAGTGTATTGAAAGATTTAGTTCATATGAGAGATAAAATTGCAAAACAATTCAAAACAGTAATTTAAAATATTTGAAAATCCAAGCACTTGCTCTGGAATAATTTTTACTTAAAATCACAAGTTTAATATTCATTTTGGTATCCTGAATATTTGGTTTGATGTGAGTGCTGGGAAGTTTAGCACAATTACTAGATGACAGATAGTGTTCAGATTAACTTCATAGACTGAGGAAATCTGACAGTCACTTGTCTCCAGACAAATCATACTCTGACAAGATGATGTGCTGATGACTCTCCATTTTCTGTAAATTCTGCTATTTTTCATTCTGTGATTGCACAGCAAGAGAAAGGCAACTGACCTTGCTAAAATCAATGCTCCCCAGAGTAAAAGAAGCCTTTGATTTCATCAAGATCTTGTGAAGGCTGTTGAAACTTTACAATACATTGATTTTTGATAAACTAATGGATCTGCAGAGGCTGCTGTGCCTTCTCACACAGGGGGTTTGTCACATGCATTTCATTCCCAGATTTATTCCTCTTAATTGATCATATGATGAAGTTGTTAATTTATTATCCAACTTCTGTGCTGAGGAGTATAATGAGGAAAGTGGAGTATTCATAGTTGTTCACATTTACAATCTATTCTGCCAGGAATAGCTTGTATTAGACATAACACCACAAAAAGATGGCCCCTGTGCTGAAGAATTAATACTGCATAAAAGAGAGAAGAAAATGCTGTGGGAACTGGACAGCCTTGGTGCTACAACTGTAGTGTGTGACAAAGAAACCCATGGCAAAGTTCTTGGAGTTGAAGGGGAGCACTACAGTTCCAAATTTCCCTCTTCTCCCTAGGGAATCTCCATCTCTGGCAACACAAAATATACTGCAGGAGAATGGGAGAATTAGTCTTACTGCTTGTTTTGGGGCATGCTTCACTGGAGTGTTTTATTGACTTTAACAAGAATTAATTTACTGAGAGCACATCAAGCCTGTCCTGGTGGTGGTTCATTTAGAGGTATAATTTAGGGATTTTTTTGAGTTATCGATTTTAGAACTGCTTTAGGGTGGGAGATAAAGGAATGTGATCAATGTAGCTGGTTCTCATATTTTCCTTGTACTCACTGGATTTAGGGGCTGGCTTGGGTGATGCAGTGACACCAGGGCTGTGCTCAGGTGAGTTTCTCCCTCTCTCCCTCCCCACCAGCCCACAGGGTGCCTTCACTGGCCTCACTTACTGAGCAAAGAGTGGTTCTGTTCTCCCACGCCATGCCCAGGACTGGGGGGGTGGCAGGTGCACTGCAAGCCCCAAACCTGGGGAGATCCCAGCAGGAACCTGCCAGGGCCCAGGGGAGAAGCAGGGGCTCCTCAAGTCACTGCCCCGGGGTGCTGCCACCCAGGAGGTGCTCAGAGAAGGGCTGAGGGGGTGCTGGGGACACCACAGGAGGCTCAGCTGGGACCAGCTTCTGTGCAGGGAAGGGGAAGCAGCAGGCAGAGCTGTGGTCACCTCCTGTCAGGGCTTTCTTTACTTCTGGCCAGGAGACCACACAAGTTTCCATTCACTCCTCAACGTGCAGCCAGGCTGCTGAAGAACACGGGTTTAAGACAGTGAAGATTTTTTTTTTTTTTTTGTTAATAGGTTTCCATTTCAAAACCTGGAAGGTTTTATATAGCAGGGCACAGATTTTTCTGTCAAATCTAATCCCAGCCAATGCCATAATCTCCTAATTACACTATGCAGTAGGATCAGTCTCTCTAATCCCTAATTATATCTTTGCTTGGAAAATGTTTAGTCTCACTTCTGTCTCTTCTACATGGTCTCCAGCTACCCAAAGGATCCTCAGAGCTGCTAATAGTAATAATCTGCTGATTATTATAATCTCAGCAGTTTCTTAGAAGGAAACTACAACTTCTCCCTAAAAAGTAATTCAGTTATCCCCAAACTGTTCATCAATTTGACCCAAGTTGGTGAGGAAAAATAACAAACAAGCAAACAAAAACGGGATTAATTGTTGATGACAATTCTCCCTGCTACAGAGAGAGGATACTGCAGGATGCTCCTGGCCCCACACCCTTGGAGACTCTCAGTTTGCACTGAAAAACTCTCACCATAAAGCACCAGAGACACATCTGCTCCAAATGAATCCCCACCCATCAGGGAGCATTTAGCCAAGGAACAGCAATTGCCTGGATATTCAGGAGATCATCCCCGAACAAGACATTATTTATTGGTCAATTGGACACAGCAGCAGCATTTTGGGTCAGTGTAGGATCCCTGTCACTCACCCAGTGCAGTGGGGGCACAGCTGCCTTCTGAGGGAGGATTTCTCAGCGTGATGCTGGCTGGCATCTGGCATCTTGAATGTGTAGGAACAAATCTGTGTATGGAGCCTCTCCTTTTTTATTATTATTATTATTTCTTCTCTCTCTCTCTTTCTCTCTCTCTTTTTTTTTTTTTTTTTAATAAATGCAAGGAAATAAAATGTTTTAATGTGGGTCAGATGGAACGATTTTTGTGGACAAGGCTTTTTTTAGCTAAAAGAAACACCTGCAAATTTTACATACTGCTCACTCTGGTAATTGCTTCTTTGTTTCTTTTATTAACATTTTGGGTCAGCAGCTGAACTGAAAAAAATCAGTAATTTTCTCAAACCTGTTCATAATGCTGAGATGGGGCTGGCTCCCTGTTCAGAATAATAATGGTGGTCTGCTTACTGTAAGTGTCAGTTTAGTGACCTGTGGAAAGTCTGCAGTAAAAATAATACGTGGCTCTTCTTCAGTCCTGTACAGCTTCCACAGAAGAAAGAAATCAGTGGTCTGTGCATCCAGCCTTACTACTGTAGCAGCTGGTAGAAGCCACTTGACAATATTTCATCAGGATTCAGAGATTTAATAACAACTACTGTGTAAAAAAAAATGCAGAGTTAGATTAATCTCATATTACTAGAAGCGTGACCCATTAATATTGTAAGAAGGCAATTAAGGCGTGGAAGGCTAAAAAAGATGATCCAGCAGTACCAGGAAGGCTTGGGTAGAGGTTTGAAAGCAGCATTTAGTTCAAAATGCTTTAGGAAATACAGTAACAGGCCATGAAGAGTGTGGGGTACAGAGGCAGGAGGTGTTTGATGCAAAACCAAGTTTGCTTCCTAAAAATCCTCAGAAGTGGGAGTGATGGCTGGGGAGATCACCACTCCACTCCTCCCTCTGGCAGGCACTGGACACTGCACTGCCTGCACCAGCACCCACCTCCCTCTTTCAATGAGAGCCTTAGCAGGTTACACACAGCCTGATTTTAAATTTCAGCCTCAGTGGGGACACCACTCCTTTGTCCCCTCTGCTGGCGGGTAGTCCTTCCTTGCCCTGTACTCAGATGTGACCATGAAAATGCCCCAACATTCATCTGACTGAGAAAACTCAGAGACTGGGAAATACTAGGCTGGGTTCCCAAACCAAACACGTCTGACATGTGCCTCTGTGATGCTGGAAGCATTTGACAGGAGCAGAGGACAAACAGGGTGGCATCAGCCCAGGATGTCTTTTGAAACAGCAAATGTTACTGACAGGCAGCACGTGAGCTGAGTCATTGCAAAGGTGTCTCAGCTCTTGGACAGGAATTTTGGATGTGTAACACTGGAAGTAGGACACTCATGGACAAGCTGCCTCACCCACTGGTTTCAGAGCCTGGCACTGCAGTCCACGGGCACTGAGGCAGGCACAGATCAGTTTTGTTCACACATCAGATTGAAGCAGGGGCTGTGGCATGACCATTCCCCACGCTCCATGGAATGGAGAAGCTCATGTGAGAGCGAGGGAGCCCTTGGTGTTTGTGTAGGAGGTGACTTCAAGGAAAGAAAAGTGAGTAGGAGGACTTCAATATTCGCCTTTTGCAGGGGGAGAGCTGGCTCTCGCCTGGCTCAGGATTACTCTGACACCCAGAGAGGAGCTCCAGGACAGAGAAATTGCCATCTCTTTAGAGATGGAGCAGCAACTGGGCTCCTGTGAGGTGCAAGCAGCCCCTCAGCCTGATGCTGCACAAAGGCTTGATACTGCTCGGATGATTTGTACAAGTGAAGCAGGATTTTTGACACAGCAATGGCCTTAAAACTCAGGAATTTCTAATTGCCATCACAACCCTCTCATTGCATGACTGATACTCAGTATGTGACATAGCATTAATTAAGCATACTGAATCACAAATTGCAACTAATTACCGTTGTCCTGGTGAGAGAGTCTATACTTCATCTTGTTCACATACACAGGGTTGGTAGGAATACATGGGAGATTTGCTCTACCCAAGGCAGTCATTCAAGAAGTATAAAATTGCAGTGAATCTTAGGCAAGTAGTGGCAGCAAAAGGCTGAGGGCCAGCTGGAGGTACATCCCCGAGTCACAGTGTGAGGGTGAAAATCATATACTCCTTCATCAAGTGGGAAAAGCAGATTTGGACTCCCTGCTTTGTTAACCTCACATCTCTCCTGGGATCACAGCCAGCTTGGAGGTGTATCTAGTGACATATGAGTATAAATAATACCTCTTCACACAAGCTAATTTCCTAATTTTTAAGGAGCAGCAGCAGCAGAGGCTCCTTCCAGGAAGGACCGGGACAGCTCCAGGGCAGGGGGCAGCAGCCGGACCCACCACTGGGTCACTGTGCCTTGGGACACCCAGACCTGCCTGCCAAGCCCCTCCTGCACCTCCGGACCTCCGAGCATCCGGCCACTGAGCACAGGGGACACTCTGGACACTGCTGCAGACAAACAGAGGCACTCAAAACATGCCTGCAAAGCAGAATGAGCTGGGCTGTGCCTGTGTGTGGCACGAAGGGCTGTGCTGAGCCGGGCTGTGCCTGTGTGTGACACTGTGCTGGGCTGGGCTGTGCCTGTGTGTGACACTGCCTGTGCTGGGCTGGGCTGTGTCTGTGTGTGACACTGTGCCCGTGCTGAGCTGGGCTGTGTCTGTGTGTGACAGTGCCCGTGCTGGGCCGGGCTGTGCCTGTGTGTGACACTGCCCGTGCTGAGCCGGGCTGTGCCTGTGTGTGACACTGTGCTGAGCTGGGCTGTGCCTGTGTGTGACACTGCCCGTGCTGGGCTGGGCTGTGTCTGTGTGTGACACTGCCTGTGCTGGGCTGTGCCTGTGTGTGACAGGAAGGGCTGTGCTGAGCTGGGCTGTGTCTGTGTGTGACAGTGCCCGTGCTGAGCTGGGCTGTGTCTGTGTGTGACACTGCCCGTGCTGAGCTGGGCTGTGTCTGTGTGTGACACTGCCTGTGCTGGGCTGTGCCTGTGTGTGACACTGTGCTGAGCTGGGCTGTGCCTGTGTGTGACACTGTGCCTGGGCTGGGCTGGGCTGTGCCTGTGTGTGACACTGCCCGTGCTGAGCTGTGTCTGTGTGTGACACTGCCCGTGCTGAGCTGTGTCTGTGTGTGACAGTGCCCGTGCTGAGCCGGGCCATGTCTGTGTGTGACACTGCCCGTGCTGGGCTGTGTCTGTGTGTGACACTGCCCGTGCTGGGCTGTGTCTGTGTGTGACACTGCCCGTGCTGAGCTGTGTCTGTGTGTGACACTGTGCCCGTGCTGAGCTGGGCTGTGCCTGTGTGTGACACTGTGCCCGTGCTGAGCCGGGCTGTGCCTGTGTGTGACACTGTGCCTGTGCTGGGCTGTGCCTGTGTGTGACACTGCCCGTGCTGAACTGGGCTGTGCCTGTGTGTGACACTGCCTGTGCTGAGCTGGGCCATGTCTGTGTGTGACACTGCCCGTGCTGAGCTGGGCTGTGCCTGTGTGTGACACTGCCCGTGCTGAGCCGGGCTGTGCCTGTGTGTGACACTGTGCCCGTGCTGGGCTGTGCCTGTGTGTGACACTGCCCGTGCTGAACTGGGCTGTGCCTGTGTGTGACACTGCCTGTGCTGAGCTGGGCCATGTCTGTGTGTGACACTGCCCGTGCTGAGCCGGGCTGTGCCTGTGTGTGACACTGCCCGTGCTGAGCTGTGCCTGTGTGTGACACTGCCCGTGCTGAGCCGGGCTGTGCCTGTGTGTGACACTGCCCGTGCTGAGCTGTGCCTGTGTGTGACACTGTGCCCGTGCTGGGCTGGGCTGTGCCTGTGTGTGACACTGCCTGTGCTGGGCTGGGCTGTGCCTGTGTGTGACACTGTGCCCGTGCTGAGCTGGGCTGTGCCTGTGTGTGACACTGCCCGTGCTGAGCTGGGCTGTGCCTGTGTGTGACACTGTGCTGAGCTGGGCTGTGCCTGTGTGTGACACTGTGCCCGTGCTGAGCTGGGCTGTGCCTGTGTGTGACACTGCCCGTGCTGGGCTGTGTCTGTGTGTGACACTGCCCGTGCTGGGCTGGGCTGTGCCTGTGTGTGACACTGCCCGTGCTGAGCTGGGCTGTGCCTGTGTGTGACACTGTGCCCGTGCTGAGCTGGGCTGTGCCTGTGTGTGACACTGTGCCCGTGCTGAGCTGTGTCTGTGTGTGACAGTGCCCGTGCTGAGCCGGGCTGTGCCTGTGTGTGACAGGAAGGGCCATGTGTGTCCCCGCCTCCCGTGTCGCAGCTGCCCGTGGCAGGTTCAGCATCCCGGCTCCGGGCCGTGCCCTGGCTGCTGCCCACAGCCCCGAGGATGTGAGTCACCGGGCAGGGGTGAGCAGGCTGCTTCCCCTCAGAGCACAACGCCCTGTCCTCGGGTTCGGGGGTTGGTTTTGTTTTGGTTTTGTTTTGTTTTCATTTCATATGCCTTTCCCTATGAGCAAAAGCCTGCTCTTCTTTGCAAGGGAAGGTCAGGGCAGAGCTCACTCGGGGCAGCTGAAGTGCACAGGCAGAGGCAAGATGTGTGCACCTGCTTTGGAGCAGTTTGAGAGGCAGAGCAGGAGCAAAGAGCTTCAGTCTGAACACAGCCCTTCTACCTCATCTCTTCCTTTAGCATCTTACTTATTAACATTAATTATTTAATGTTCAATAATGACATTATACCTCTGCTACTGACATACTGTGAGACTCAAAAAATCATTCTGAACCCCCATGTGCAACCTTTACACAGAAAAGAAGTCTGACCTCTGTGAAGTGTTTCATAAACCAAGAACAAAAAACATGTTTTCCCCTGGGAGCTGTTTTCCCTATTTCAAGCAAGACTTTCCCAATTCTTATTTGTCTGCTTATAAAAAAAATGTTTTAAGTATTCAGCAGTAAGAAGTGCCATTATAGAAACAAATTGTGCAGAGTCCTCAACACGTGACAGTTTGGGGTAATCTCACTGACAATATTGCACACCCATTAGAACACACATCAAATGAAAATAATATTTCAGAGGGGAACATGTTCCACGTCACTCCCCCACAAGAATATTTCAGAGGGTAGGAGAGACCTGCAGCTGTTTGGAAAGTATTAGTCTCATTGCAGAATGAGTCAATATTTAGTGACATATCTTTTTCCAAGTAAATCAGAGTGCAGGACAAGATCTTCCACTTTACTGATGCTCTGGGGGTGCTTGTGCAGAGGAGAGGTGCACAGAGCAGCTGCCCACCCCCATGCCCTGGTGCAGAAGTGCAGCAGCCACCGCTGATCCCTGACAACGAGGTGCTCCCTTGGTCTGCCCTGGCAGCTGGTGGGTTGCTGCTGCCAGCTCTGGCGGTGTGACCACAGTTTTAGGAGACACGCTGCATTTTCAGGGTGGTTTTGCTCCCTGGTGAACACTCCCTGTGCTTCATGGAGCGGGCAGCAAAGAGCTCTCAATGCAGGACTGCAGCCAGCTCAGGCTCTGCCTTGGAAACAGACACACCAAATAAAATGTGAGCTTTTCTGACACTTGGTACTGGGCCCAGTCTGCACCAAGTTGGTTTATGCAGTTAATGCCCTGCTGGGGCAGGGTAGCTGCTCCTTTCCCACCTTCCAGAGGGATGTTCATCCACAGCTGCTCTGCTCCCTGGAGTGGTTGGAGCTGCAGCCGTGGTCACCCGGGCACTGGTGGGGCTGCTGCTGATCTCAGGCTGCGTGGGCTGGGGCTGCACCAGCAGTGAGAACAGCCCTGCCTCACTCCACACTCGTGGTGTAAACTGAGTGAGGTCATTTCAACTGGAGAGCATCCACAGGGATGACTCTGTATTGGAGGAACAGCAGAACATAACAGTCTCCAAACATACATGTACATCATGCATCTACACACATCTTTGTGTATGTACAAGTCTTATATATATATATATATACATATATGTGATATATATGTGTATAAATCATTTTGTAGTGCTATGAGAAGCTTGAGGTATTTGGTGTATTAAGCAGCAGTCAGCTTCTAGCTGACTTTAATGAGTGTTTGTTAATGTCTGTGTACTAAATGACTGCTGACTGAGTCAAATACAAATGATCATATCAGTAACATGTACAGAAGATAAACCTCCTCAGCTAAATTCATTTCCCTGCTCTCCTTCTCTAGCTGGTGTTTACAAGCTCCAAGCCTAGAAAACTATCCTGCTACAATAATCACACACAACTAGCTACGAGCACAGACCAGAGTCACAGGGATGATTTAGACTGCAATAGCACCCTGTGATATTTAATTTTTGACTAGCATTCATAATATCACAACTACATAGGGATGCAGAGACATAGGTACATACCCACAAGATGAAAAGCCAGCGCAGGGAGTGCAGTATGCCTCTGGCAGGAGCTGAAATAGCTCTGAGGAGGGTAGAACCCAGCCCTGCTCTTCATGAGACCTTCAACAATAGGTTTTTTGCAAATATTCTTTCTAAACAGCTTAAGAAAAAAGGGGTGGGAGGGTTTTTGCAGCTCTTTGAAGGTATATGGGAAGTGCGAGTAGGAAATTCTGTGCAGACCCATACACTGTAGATGAGTCATGACTTTCTGTTTCAGTTCACTTAGCTTCTGGGTTTGGTTTTCATTGCTGCTACACTCACCCTCTGGTTTAGGAGTTTTTTGTGGTTAAAACAGCCAAGACATGGGAACTCCTGGTCTGACCCTTCCTCTGCCCAAGAGCAGAGCTCTTGTTGACTTCTCACCTCCACTGGTGGAAGTTCTCCACTTTTGCATGGAGTCCACAAATATTTCTTGGGTAAGTCAGTGTGAGTCTCTGGCCTAGAGGCCACCACTCATCAGCAGGTGTTGAAAAGCCCTTTCCCATCCTCACTCCTGACGATGCTGAGTACCAAATAAAGTAACCTGTAATGTCACCTGCAGCACATTCCCAGACCGGAGCCCTAATCTGGTTCGAGGGGCCAGCACCTCCCCTCTCCCCAGCTCTGGTGTCCTGGGAGGTGACAGACATATAGGACTTTGATGTCTGCAAGTGTGGAAAAGGAGGAGATAATAGAATTAGATCCTTACTGGGTCAGGGTAGGTTGCTGTGATGCACCTAAATCTTGGGTTATGATTTTGTCTGAGGCTCCTCTGAGATGTGGGTAGTATGCAATCTGCACACTATAAACACACAACAGGAATTAAAACAAAAGGTGGTCTCATTAACCTTTTTCAAAATATCTGAGGTCTGTATGAGTTCAGAACTTCCCAGTGGGGGCTCAATTCTCTGTTGATGATCCTGTCAGTGATGCTGCCCACTGCTTGTAGCAGCACCAGCCTAACTCTTCCAGCACTGATCTATGAAAGGCCCTCAGCTATACTAATGCAGGAAAACCTTTGCTTAAGGTGACTTTTCCTAGGATAGCATTCAGGAAACATAAAGGCAGGAGAAGAAATTAAATTGAGCAAAGAATACTCTGTACACCTTTATTCATTTCAAGTACATCACACTCATTTTCTGAAGAAGTCCCCTCGACTTTCCCCAACCACATGAGCTATTTTGTCTTTGAAATTCTCTTCAGGTACACTGATTTTGTCTGCTCTTTTGGACCTCCCTTATTCTTCCATGTGTGCTCTTACCCTATAAAAGCACAGGCTCTCCACAGTGATACACTTGACTGACTGAACAGGAAGCAAAGCCACACCGGGCCCACCCTAAACCATGCGGCAGCTTGGTGCTTCCCCCTGGCTCACCTCTCTGAATTTCTAAGTGTTAAAGCAGTGAGGGACCTGTCCCGGCAGGGAGGTGCACTCCAACCAGCACAAGCCCATAACAGCACGGGTGTTTTGCTGTGTCAAACCCCTGGCAGCACTGCTGCATACTTTCCTGATGGTTATCTCCTCTCCCAGGCTGCTCCATGGGTGCAGCTCAGGGGAAACGCGTTTCACCGAGTCAGCACCAGCCTGCACTAAGTCACCCTTTTATTCAGCAGCAGCGAGGTCCCAGCATCGATTCCAGCATCCCCTGCAGCCGCCAGCCCCCGGCATTCCCCTGGCAGACGGAAAGGCAGTTCAGCCTCTGCCGTGCCCGTGGCTTTCCCTGCGCTCCCGGTGCCTGGCGTTCCTGCTGCTGCCCGGCTCCGGGAACAATCCTCGCCTTGTTCCCGCTCAGTGACCTGGGCCGGGATTAGCTCGCATGAGCGGCTGCATGGCCTGCACGGGAATGCGGGGCTGCCCTGGCACCGCCTCACCCGCCACCGGCACCGGCCACAGCTCGGGCTGCAGGGGGATTGGCAAAACCCGGGCTCGGCCCGCCGGGCTCTTCAGAGGGAGATCTGTGCCGTGCCTTGGGTGCAAAGGACACCTGCTGCAGGGACAGCCTCAGGCTGCCCTGCTGGTGAGGACAGGACTGCACGGAGGAGAGGGTCAAATAGGTGACATTTAGAGCAGCAGAGTCCCTGAATGACTTGCTGCCAGATGTGAGTTTGGCTTCCCTCACCACCACCACCACCATCATCACCATCATCATCATCTAGGCCCTTTGTAGGAAGCTGCCAAGAACCTCAGCCCTGCCTGAGGCTGTGTGGCCCAGGGAAATTTCCCCCACCGAGCGGGACTTGGGTAATGCAATCGCCCATTGGGGGAACAAGTTAAGGACACCAAAGTGTTTTGCCCTGCTCCCCAGCCATGGAGCTGGAGGGAACATTTTCCAGCCCCTACCTGGAGTCTGCCCTTCGCCCTCTGCCATTTTCTCAGGGCTGTGCTCTCCAGCACTTCCAAAGGCGTATTTTTTTTCACTTGCTGAGAAGATGATGTGAAGGTTTGAATGCCCAGAAATCTTTTGGAAATACTGGTTATATCCATATGCAGCTTCTTGCAGACTTGAAGAAGTCAGGCAGCCACAGCTGGATCTGACTTTTGCTCTGGCTGGAGGCAGAGGGTGATTCTCCACTTGTCTTGCTGGAAAGCCCTAAGGGAGAGCAAGGGAGGCAACAGCATCCACCCTCTGCTTTATTTGGCTGTCCCAGCATCACCATTTTCAAGTGCTAGCAGGATGCTGCTGTAAGGCAGGATGAAGAAACACTGCTAGGAATGCTCTCAGAGCCAAACACTGGAGCTGGAAGCAGAGGAAAGAGCCATCCCACAGTGCAGGCCAGGATACCTGCAGGTCCCACTTGTGCCTGAGTAGACACACCTGAGAAAATCTCTGATAAGGAAAAACTTGGAGGTGCCAACCTCACAGGGGTCTTTAGGTATCAGAGCACACTTACAGAAGGTTATCATTTCAGTCTGCATCGTTTCATCTTAAATCCCAGGCACATTTTTGGAGTGTCTCTTGCCCCCAAGAGCAAGCCCTGCTGCTGTGGGCAGTGTTTGGGAGGGAGGGCTGCCAATACATGCTCTGTACTGTTGCTCCTCCTTGGTCTGTGCCCACAGCCTGCTTATGATCCCTGAACCCCAGGAGAGGATGGGAACAGTGGACAACCAGCAAAAAAAGACTCGAGACACCACATCCGTTCATGTTATTCCACTTTCAGAAGCTCCCACAGCAGAGGTAGTCATTGAAAGATTTAGTTCCTATCTATTATTTACTGTATCAAATCAAAAATCTCAGAACTGGTTACAGAAGAAGGAGTTATTACAGAAGAAGGAGTTATTAGCTGTCTAGTAATTTAAATTATCTGCTCCCCCTTACTCCAGTTTTTGTGGAGCTATGTTGACATATGGGAAAAAAAAGTTCTGTTGCTATAGCTACCAAGATGAGCTTCCAGCCATGAGATTATGATCAATAAAATATACCAGATGTGTCTCCAAGAGCTTTCATTAATAAAAACCAAGTGTGATGAGAACCTTCAGACTAATTCTAGGGGACACAAATGAGATGCTTTTAAATATCTCATCTGATGAAAAATAAAAAGCTACTAGCACCCATAAGATTTTATGCCAAGCACTGACTGAAGCATTGCTCTCACTGAGAACACGTGCACCAAAATACCCTTTCAGAAACACACAGCCCAGAAAGCTGAGCACAAGTGAAAGGGGAACCCTGTGTTTTCCGAGGCTGCCACTGGTCCTTTCGCTCCTGCAGAACTGCTGATGTGCAGAACAAAACCCCGGGGCATATTGTAAAAGTGAAGGCTGAATTTCCTGTCCTTGCAACATCTCTTCTTCTTTGCAAGTTGTCTCAAAAAGCTCAGTATCTGCTTCCCTCTGGAGTGTTTTCCCACATGTGCTGTAAGACAAAAGAAGGATGCCAACAAAGACCACGAAGGGCCACCGGCAAAGCATCAGCAGGAAGGAACAAAGGCAGCAGAGGAGGCGCAGAGAGGAGCCTCAGAGCCAGGTCTTGCCCAGGGCCAGCAGCTCCTCCCTTCCAGCACCACGGCAGGGTGCTGGGGGCTCTGCTCGCCCTTCACTGGCCCTTGGAGTCTCCCTGCAGTGGGAGCTCTTCTCTTCTGGAGCTCTTTGGTGCAACAGTTTCCAGATACCTCTGGGTCTCCTTCTCCACAGTCTTGCTTTGTCCTAGGTTTCCAAACTCTGACCAAGAACACAACAAAGTCAAACTCCATCCCTTCCCAGGCTGGCAGCACAATTGCTACCAGCTTTATCAGCCAAGCATATGAACCAAGGATCCTTTTCTTGTCCACATGTGCTTACACTCCTGCAGTCAGTTGTGGATACAGTTCTCCCCTGACAGCTCCTGCACAGGTTCCAGTTAGTTAGATGAACAGTAGAAAGAAATTTTTAGTAGATTTGACTCATGCTTTTATGCTTATTTTTATGCATTTTGGCTCTCTTTTTAAAATTAATATTCATATTCTCTCATTTCCCAGTTCCCAACCCATTTTCAGCAGCTAATAAAGGTTAATAAACTCACTCCAAGTTATGAGGGTAATTTGAGTCCAGTTTGAACACTGCATCTCTGATTAGTCCATAACAGGCGAGGTACATGTCTGCTGCCATACTGTCATTAAATTATCCTGTGCTGGAACTGGATGCCACTGTTTGTCACTGTGGGAATGAAATATTAATTTAATGCTATCTGCATTTATTAGAGAGCAAGCCCATTGTACAGGCTGACAAGGGAAACTGAGAGTCCTCTACAATAATGAGCATGGGGGATAAAGAAATCCATTCCACATCAGGAGTGACTCTTCCCGCCTCTCTCGTGCTGCTCAAGTGTCTGTAGATCAATGGAGACAAGTCAGCTGGAAATGAGAGAAAAATACAAAAATGTCTCAAGCTTCACCTATGAGTGGATTTGATAATGATTCACGCACTGCACAGGTCTGACTTTCTGCCATTAATTCATACCATTAATTTTGCAGTTCAAATAAAAACCGAATTTTGCGACATTTCCAAGTATCTTCCTGGGGGGAAAAAAAAAAAAAAAAGTGATTTAAACAAAGAGTGGGAAATGCCCAGCGGAATATTCTGGTACTTATTCAGAAACCTAACGTGTGTCTTTTCTCAGTGTTTTACCGCCAGGACTCAATCCTGTGCAGCTCAGGGGGAAGGAGCAGCATGGCCGCGGCTGCCAGCAGGACAGGAGGGACCCGGCAGCACCGGCGGGTCCGAGCGGTGCCGGGAGCCGGGAAGAGCCGGCGATCCCCGGGAAGGCTCGGGGGAGCCCCGGGCCCGGAGCGGGGCCGGGCCGAGCGGTGCCCAAGGCCGGGAAGCGCCGGCGATCCCCAGGAAGGTTCGGGGCAGCCCCGGGCGCCCCCTGGCGCCGGGCGGGCGCCGCGGGGTCACGTCCCGAGGGAGCCGGGCCCGGCCGGCAGCCGCGGTTCCGGGCCGGAGGCAGAACAGAGGCCCGGGCCGAGGGAGGGATCCTTGGATCACCGACCCGGGGTGCCCGGCACATGAGGCCCCAGTGCCGCCGTGCTCTCTCATGGCCGGGAGGGCTCGGGCAGATTCCTGCAGGGGCCGGGTCAGGGCTGGCTGTCCCTCACTAGCTCAGCACTGCTGGAAGTTCAGCCCTGGGTGGACAATTCTGGTTTTAGTGCCGAGCAGTGAGATAACGAGAGTGGCTTACACTTCATCACGACCTCGCAGGCTCATCAAGTAAACAGTCCCTTGCCGGGCAGGGAGGATGACCTCAGTGGAGGATCTCATCATTCGGCCTGAAGTCAAGCTGAACCTCAGACCTAGAAAGCGCCACAAACCAAACTCAAAACCTTTATTATTCCACCACAGCCTGGCCTGCATTCCTTCCTCTCCATGACGTGTGGCTCAGCTCCTCTCCTGTTGTGTAACCCTGAGCACACGGCCTGGTGTTCGAGAGGAAAGCAGACCCGCAGGAGCAGCAATAGCAGCATCTTTCAGGATCAGCGGGCAGCTCGTCCCTTCCCCCCGCACAGGGACAAGCCCCTCACACCCGAGGCGGGCAAAGGGGAGCTCTGCAGCCTGGAGGGGAAGGGCGGCAGGGGCTGAGCCTGGTGCTGACAGGACCAGGACTCCGCGTGTGAGCGGCAGGAGTGCGCTGCCTCTGCGAGACAACCACCGTGCGAGGAGGATACCCCGTGCTGCGGGAGCTTCCCTCTTCCTCAGCAGCAGGAAACAGGGACATGCCGCTGCCGGCCCCTGCAAACCAGCCCCGGGCACCACGGCCGCAGGCTGCTGCAGGCACAGACAGGGCCCGCAGTGAGCTGTGGCTGAAGCGAGAGACTTCCTGGGCAGCAGACTGAGCTCTGCCCTGCTTTCTGCTGAAGGGTATTTTCCTGCAGTAAAAGCATTTAAAGAATCATTTACACCCTCTCAGGGAAGATCATCACAAAATACCATCCAAATACCCGCTTGTTTATAGGATGATGAGTGATCACTTAAAACATCTGTGCCAGCAGCACAACACACCCTTCTTGGCTGATCGGAACCGGGCCTGTTGATGAAGGCGATAAGCAGGCAGGATAACGCTGACATTTACACTTTGCTGAGAGAATTTACCTTTACTTTTTAATGCTGCTCTATACAAAAGCAAAATGAACAATCCACTGAAACAGCAAGTGGCTTCACAGGTATCTTCAGTACGCTGTTATAAGCTGTGAAATGTATTTGTCTCGAACTGCAGGAGACAACCTAGCTGACTTACAGGACCGGGGTTTCCAAGCATTTGCTCCTCACAACACGAGCTGCAGAAACAGCTCTTTGACACACACCCGGGGGCTCCTCCGAGTCATCTCCACGCCCAGTTTTGCGGATTCAGGAACGCGTGGAATGTGGGTTCCGCCGCTCTCCCTGCTGCAGGTACATACCAACACTTCCCTCGGTGCTGGAGGTGGAGCTGATGGATTTAGCTCCGTTCCACAACACCGCTGTGCCCACACCGTGCAGAGCCCAGCCTGCAAGACATCCCAGGGTGCAGATATGCCACACCATGATTGCAACGCCTCACTTTTCCCTTTACAATCATTAGCCTCTTACTTTCCTTTCCAAGTGCAAATAGGTTAAGTAGGCTCTTTTCTTTTGTACTGCATTTTCGTTCTTCACGTTAACTCTTCTGCCCACCTCACTGGACAGCGCAGCCGGCTGGCTGATACCCTCTGCCCCTTCAGCTTTGCAGTGAAACACTGAAGGCAGCCAGCGGCTCAAATGGCTCTGCCTGCATTGCCCCCAGCAAGGGCCGGTTAAAGGTAAAACAATGAACAGACCTGTGCAGAGTCCAGCAAGACTCATGAGCTCAAAACTCCCCAGGCAAAAATTCTGACTACTCGTCACCCTCAGTAACCATCTTCCAGAGATGTTTTCTTTGTCATTTAGCGAGGTTTTATTACGCCCCTAATGCCTAAAGTGCAGTTTTGCACATAGCACATGTTAAGTAGTGATTCATTTTGACACTTCCTAAATGGGTATTACAACTCCTGGTATATTCAAGGGGGAAGGTACCTAGAACAGCCAATGAATTCCTTACCAGTTTCACAGTGCAGGTAACCACAGCTTTTCCCTGGCAGAAATACAGCAATATTTTTTGCTCACTTACAAAAGTCATTTTGGACTATTCCATTGCTCATAAGAAACTTGAGAGTGAAAGATTTCCTTTCCTTTCTGAGCATCCCCTCCTTAGTGGTTGTCTGCAAGTAAGGAGGTCTGAGTTGATCATCCCCTAGCGGACAGGGATCTATTGAAAAGGGAGCTCCATGTGACTGAACCATCTTCTGTTAACAGGATACCCTACGGAATATCTTACAGTATAGATCAGCTCACGGCTGAACAGCTTTACAGATGCAATTTCACCCTCCTGAGATCTTTGTTTTTACGTAACTGTACTGGCAGACTTAAATCACGACCTCCATTATGCTTTAGATATATATATGTATATATAAATATATCAAAGCTCTATAGATTTAACTAAATCTTTTTCTGTGGAAATTATCCAGAAGTTGATTGCAGCCTTACATAACTACACTGCACCATAAAAATGTCAGTTCAATAGCACTAAGAAAAAGTAGAATCAGCTATTACAGATACTAGTAAAGGAAAATGGGTCCCTGGAAAGGAGAAGAAGCCTACAAAAGCCCAGATGGCACAGAAATACTGGAAATGGATTAATCTGAATCAACCTGAATGAGGGCTCACCAAATCAGCAGACACCAAGTTTGAAAAAAGAGAGGTGCACAAAGCAAGTGACAACTCATGGTAATTCCTTTCCAACAATTTTACGTGGGTTCCGGAAACACCTGTTCAAGCATGTGGATAAAAGGAGAACTTCGAGCTTCACCATACAGAGAACTGACAACACACTCAGGAGTGCCCCAGACACAACACAACACACCTAGAGAAGATTGCTGCATCATCACATCTCACCACATGTCGAGATAATAAATGGGATAAATGCACAAAGAAGTCCAAAGATTTTTCTCCTCTTTATTTAAACACAAATACATTTACAGCATGCAGGTAAGTTAAAACTATATGGCGTCTTCCCCAAACCAATTGTTTTAATGCATCTTAAGTGTACTGAAGTTAAATCAGATTCCACAGGTAGACTTGTCCTCATGTCAAATTTAGAGTTACACACAGTAGTGAGTCAGCATTTAAGTTATGTAAATAATTTAGTTGTTCACCAGAAATAAATATTATTTCACCAAGTTCCTATCCTAAACCATCTTTTAAAAATATGATCTAGAGGAACATAAAAGTAAGAACCATTCAAAGACTGCAAGTTGAAATAGCAGTGTTGAACATTCCCCGTATAGACTGAGTATTTTCATTTACAAAATACAGTAATTGTCCTGTCTGGCTGACCTATGACAGCCAAACCAGAAAGCAAAGAAAGGTGTGTGGTTTTTTCCTTTTTTACATTTTAAGAGGCAGTTCTTGGTAAACTTCATAAAAGGTTTAAAATAAAAAAAAGTTTAAATATAAAAAAGGTGATGTACACTGAGCTACATACTAGTTACTATTTAATCTAATTTTTTTAAACACAGCAATTTTCAGCACCAAAACCCATGACAATTACCTACAGGAATGAAACCCCCATTCACAGGCATGAGAAAAAAATCCTGCTTCATTTGAGTGTGTTGTTTTGTTTTAATGATTGCACATTGACAAATGAAGGCCTGAAAACCTGTAGTTAACATTGAGAAAGATAATGGACAGTGCTGATTCCACGATGAGAAATTTAACTCAAATTATTTGTTGTTTTGGGTTTTTTTTCCTCAGTATGCTGCCTTCAACTGTGCTCTAAAACAACTGCAAATCTGGAGTGTTTGGTGGCCTTAGTGAAGAAAACTCTTAAAAGCTGAGAACTCCAAAATAGTGGAATTTCCAACTGATACACTCAACCTTTAAAAATCCAACTATTAAAAATTCAGACTACTGTAGATATAGAAAAAAAGTGGTTCAAGGTCTAAAATTTGACTATACTCCATCATAATATAAATATTTTGCCTATTTTAAAATAGAAAAAATGAAAGTGATTTGCTGTCTGAACAGTCACAGAGTTTCTACTGTTTCCACAATAACTGAATACCCAGGAAAAAACTCAAGCCAGAACAAAAAGCTGTATCAACCAGGTCTGAGAAACTCATTGAATTCTTACAGCAATACTAAATTTCTTGTTTCTTAAAGACCTGGTAAATAGTTTCTATACAGAAGGCCGTTCTAAAAATTATAGTGGCTAAACCCTATGAATAAGTTAAGGAAATTATACTATAAAACTTTAAACCCCGGATTCAACTCAGTGAGAGTACCGGAGCTCAAAACAAACAAACAAAAAATAAAAATAACAAAATCAAAATTAAAAAAAAAAAAATCAAACCCCCATGTTTTGTTTTGTTAGCCACTTTGCAGGACTTTATTGCAAAGAAAGAAAAATATTCAACAACTACTACTTTGGACATTTCATATACCTACTTACAAATGGATTACAAATACAATTCAGGTAGCACTTTATTTTATTGTTGTTTTAAACATATGCCTCTGGCATTTCTGGATACATCAGTTTTAAAAAGTTGTGTCCTTTATTTACGTATCTGAATTCATTGGCCTGTTGCTGAACAAGGCTTTTTAAATTGAAAATTAAAATTTCAGCCAAAATTTCCAGTACTGTATGTAGTGGAATATAAAGTTACAGTTTAGATTGCCCTCATTTCACTATTACAAAATAGCGAAAGTGAACGTCACAGAGACAGACAAATGGACAGATAGGCTCATCAGAATGAAGCAGAATGTTTTCACTCCACCAGGCTGTACTGTGTGCAGAACCAGGAACAGGACAGATGGGATAATCCACTGCCCAAGTCTTTTTTGTAAACTCAGGTTTACTCTTATTACTGTACAGTATTTAATTCTAAGTCACCTGGTGGCCAGGCAATTGATAACAGTTACAGAGCCTCGTTCACACTGAACTCCTCAGGTCAGCAGCCGTCCTCAGCCCTTCAGGATCCCCACACTGTACAAACACAGCTCCAATGCTCTGTGCAGCATCCCAGAAGAAAACTGCAATGTAGAGTGCTGCCCTAATTCAGTGGGACATGTAGTGTTATGTGAAGTGATAAAATGAAAGTATATTTAAACACTGTTGCACATTCCCTAAGACAATAAGATGTACACAAATTAAGCTAGAAAATTTGAACTAAGATTTGCTCAACGTACATTCAGCTTGGCACAGTGCAGACTAAATTTAAGACATGAAAGACAAACTGTGTAATAAGCAGAGCTACACTTTAAGTAACATGTCATTTTTCAAGACGCCAAAATTGCACTCTAGTTGGTTTTTTTGGGGAATCAGTTAGCAGAATTTGTAGACGGGGGAAGAGCTGTACAGGCCAGGTATAATTTATACAATTTTCAAAAAATAATCCTACAGTCCCCAAAAGGAGAGATTATTGTCATGGAATGACTCCCTCTACACAATATCCAATCCTCCTCATGCCGCACTTATTTTTCAGCAACTGTAAATGAAAAAAAAAAAAATCACAGAGTTAAGCCAAAAAACCAAAATTATTTACATTTAGAGTAAACCAAATCACTATTTACACGGCCTTAAAGAGCCCAGTTCTTAAGCCACTCAGATAAGTGCTAATAAAAACCCACTTTAAAATAAGAAATCTCACACCACAAAGCATTTAAGCAATGCTGTCTGCTATCAACAAATTGACAGCATGACAAACTGACTGGGTATGCAATCTTGACTGCAATAATGGAGTAAACATTACAGACAGAAAGCACTTGTAGCCCAGCTCCATTTTCCATGATTGCTGCTGCTTTTCCTGGCTAGTGGCAACTCCTTGGTCATTCAAGGCAAATGTTATTCAAGGTTGAAGTACCCATCAGTTCAAGCTCTTATTTACTAAGAGACATTACTGAACAGAACCAGGTACCTTAACCAGTACTACAGCCTAGTTTTCTCTGAACTGGAGAAAAAGCTTGGAAAAGCCGGTCAGCTAACAAAAAGAAACAAATAGAAACACGTTTCACATAAGCTGTTCAGGAGCCCTTCTGAACAGGAGCACCTCGATTTCAAGCATGCCACCCCGTTTTAGATGTATTTCAAAGAGAAGATGCAGATAACTAACTAAAGGAATGTCTAGAAGACATTTATAGACACATTCAAAAGTGAAGATGACAACAGAAAATATAAAGCAAAGCATTACTGTTAGGTGAACAACAGATCAACCCACTATAAAGCAGATATTAATTAAAAAGATGATTCTGTAAAGCAACTTAAACATTAAATATCATGCAACATGCAATTACTTTGGAGATTAGAAATGTTTTAAAGTAAGTGCACACTTAATTTCAATTACTGTAACTGCATTTTAGCTAGGCTAACATTTTAAGTTTACTGGATGAGGACATGAATTCTTCTGTTAAATAATTCCAAATCACTGACACATGAAGCAGTGTGCAAACACAGCAAGAAAAGTAAATAAATAACATGTAAAAACACAGTGAATTTTATTTCATCACTGAATGTTTTCCTGAAGAAAACCGTATTTAAAAAGATACTTAAAATGTCCACTCCTTTCCCAAACTGTAGCTACTGTCTTTGACTGGTAACCATCTCCAGCTGATTGCTTCCACATGTTGTTCTACACCTGGAGAACATCAGAATCACCATTCTACAGTAAATACATTTTAGAAGAAAAGCAGCAGCATCTTTAGTCTGGTGTACATTATACCATTCCACTGGCTATAAAATTCTGTAAAAAGGAGGAATTATTCTGACTATTCAAGTGACTTTATGCCACAGAATGAACTGTAATAAACCTAATACAAAATAGTTTGACCACACATTTTAAAAAACGCTACAAGTCAAACTCACACTTTGTCTTGCCGTCCACCTCCGCGCAGCACAACCGGCTGGCTGTTCTGAGTGAATGCACCTCCACCACGAATTGCACTTGGATGAGTTGGAGAAGCTGCTGGATGCTGGCCAGGGCGGATAGGCTTAGCTGCACGATGAGAAATGTGACTTACAAATATGTACACAACAATACCTTGGATTATTCAAATTTACTAACAGCATGGCCCAAATGTAATAATCACAACTGAATGCACTTTGAATAAGAAAACAAGTTTAGAGGATGACATTCTGAGAATGTAACAGATTAGTGTCAACTACAACAAACCCTGGAAAACAGACAAGGTTTTGCTTTTATTGTTCCCTGCTAAAGCTTGCAGAGCTTCTGATAAAGATTATCTTCACAACAATTATCTGTCCCACCTAATGAAGTACCTTCTATGAATTCTATTTTTGGCAATAAGATCTCAAAACAACACTAGACATTTTCCTGAGAGTTATGTATCAGTAAGGAATCGTTATACTTGCTGTCCTTCCCACATCTACTTGATTGATAAAGTCACTTGTTACTCTCCCTGCAGGTTGTTCTGTGTACCAATACTTCACAGATAACACTGCTCCATCAACCTACCACCACATAAAAATAAAGCTTGCTCTATAGCCAAAGTAAAAATCTGGCAGTTTTGACAGGTCATTCACAAGCTGCATACACTTAATAAACTGTATTTTCAATCAGTTTTGTACTTAGCTCTTAACAGAACATGCATGTGTAGGTCCTCACAAAGTTCTGTAATAATAAAGAGAAGCACTTAAAGTTTCAGCAGGCAAAAAAGAACCTACAGGCAGCAGCTGCAGTAGAGGAACACTTCTCAATTACTGCCTTATAGGAAGCTGATCATATAGGAAGACATGACTTGTTCATCTAGACATTTAATCACAAGAGGCTGTATACCTCAGGTGGGACTACAAGAGAACTGTTTGTTTTCTTGGAGACCACTTGAGAGAAAATTAAGACAGAAAAGCACCTGTCTGCAAGCTGCCACTTCATGAGACCAAAAAATTCTAACTATTCTGCAACAGCTCTTTGCAGACCTGCAGAATATGAGCAAAATTTAACTGCAATGCCCATTTCAGTTGCATTAATGTTTAAGAGAAGTGTATCGATGACTGAAGTCCTTTAGCTCCACAGCTGTAGTTTAATGTGCACAGTTAAGTTTCAGTTCAGACAGGCTACAGTACTCCAAAGGTCACACACCTTCCTGGTCCTCAGCACTCCACAGGAATGGCAGGTGGAGGAGCAAAGGAATATGACTATTCTGCCTCCACCTTCCCACCCCAGTTTTTCTGTTATTTTCCCCTAGAGAGGGCTGTGGATACTGTATGCTTTGGAAGAACTGAAAAGGTAATTAAGGACCTTTGGATATTGTGGGTTTGTCTCTGCTCTGTAAGATCAAGTCAATTTTGTTGTTGTTGAAGTGATGGGTTAATCTTTCTTGTTGCCTTGAAATATCTATTTCGTCTTAGAAACTGGAATGGAGTTGGAACGATCTAAAAGATTAGGACTCATATGCAGTGGACTGTTTCTTCTAGGAAATGTAACATATTCAGGCTAGAATTCTAGGTTGGTAAGCCTTATCCAAAGCCATTTAAAATAAGTAAAGAGCCAAATAACCATAAAGTATCACCTCCACACACAGTCTGTTAACTAAAATACAACTCACAGTAGAAAACAGATCACATTGATAGGTACAGTTTCAACAAGGGCTGAAAGATGCACATATACACAAAAACAAAACAAAAAGTAGGAGACAGATGAAGCTTTAGGGAGCAAGGGAGTCTTTACTCACCAATTTGTGCCGAATGTCCTCTTCTGGCCATGTTCTTGGATCTTACAGCTTCCTTTATACGATCCACCTCCTGCTGATACCGCTTGCGATCACGAGAAGCGTTCTCTTTGGCTTCCTTCAGTGCAGATTCCAAAGCTTTGACTCTTTCAGCTGTAGCTCTAAGTCGCTTCTCCAGTTTAGGAAGTTCACAGCGAAGATCAGCATTATCACGTACCAGCTACAAAGGCAGAAGTGATTATTTTCTTGGTATCTCTTCACAGGGAGAGCTAACCAAACACCCTCCGCACCCCTAGAGAGGCAATGCAGTGGGGTTACTGTATTAACTTTGTTTAAGCTTTCAGTAAATCTATGGACGTCGGTGACACTGAGACTGTCATTTGAAAAATCGGTTACTGCGGAAGGACCTGCTACCCAACAGAGGCACCTCTTTCTCTGAGACAGGCAAGCAGCCCCAGACTCCATATATGAAGTCTAAACATGAACTTGGGTCCCTTTCAGTTTAAATGCAGTTATTTTGTTATATACCCAGATGTATTTAAAACAGCTAATTCATTTATGTTACAGAATAATAGACTAAAGTTTTCCTGTATCAAAAGACTCACTGAAGATGTAGAAGTATTTACTTATAAAAGTTACTTTATGACCAATAGGCAGTTGCTTCTGTAATAATGAATCTGGAGTGGTTTTATTAAAATTTGAAATGAAGTCTTATTGTACCTGCTTGTGAACCTTTGTAAGCTGTTCAAGATTATTCTCAAGGAAGGAAATCTTCTGTTTCTGTGCAGCACTGCCTCCTGTATCATCTGAGTCAATCTCAGCACTCTGCAGTAACAAAGGCATGGGGAGGGAGACAGGAGGCTGAGTACACATCTGAACTTGCATATTAAAATCAAACCAGAAAAATTAAACCAAAGAATTATCAGTTCCTAATTTAGTTCTAAACTGGAATTCATGCAGCAAACAACACGTTTAACTACAGCACCACATTACCTTTTTCACTCTAGTAGCCAGATCTTGAACAAACAGCTTCCGAAGATTGTGAAGAGTCTGGAGTTCTTTTGCCTACAGTTAAGGACAAGAAATTAACAAAACAACCCAAACAAACTCTGAAAGAAAAAAAAAAAGACAAATATTGACATTTGCTTTGGAATATATGCTGATTATCTTACCACAGTCTCTTCCAAACCCTTTAAATCTTGCCTTGCTTGTTCCCGTCTGTCCTGCATAACCCTAAAAGAGAATAAATTATTCCTGAAATATCCTAGAAAAATTAGGAATTTTCTTTTAGAGGACTAGAGTAATCAACACGGTGTGGTACAAATGAAAAAAGTCTTTTGGTTGAAGTCTTAAATTAAACATATACCCAACAGATGACAGTCAGAAATCTGTATGGCATGGGGGTGGTGGGATTGGGGGAGTTGCAAAATGAAAAGAGGGACGTAGTTTTAATACTGAATACAAGCAAGTACATTCAGATGCATAAATTATGAAAGTTTCTAGAATAGTACAAGACAAGAGTTTCAGAGTCAGCTTCAGAGTGAATATTGGGTGAGATCTTACCCTACAAATGTTCTTAGCTCTGACCAGCCACAGTAAGTATCATGTGCCAGATCAAAAATTTTCTCTTTGTTTGCTTTAACACCTCACCCTCAATATGTTGGCAAAACCAGTATCATAAACAACACTGATTATTATCAGTGTACAGAGCTTCTGTCTTGCCAGTTAATGTGAGAACATTTCCTGTGCAGAAAATGCTCTTTCTCAGAACTGTAAGTCAGTGCAGTTATCAAGACAAAAGAATACAGGAAAGGAACATGGACTTTTCTTTTTATGACCTGAGATTAGAGTAGAAAGGCCACGGAGTGTAAGAAATTGAAGTGTTCCTGATAAATACTTTAAAAAGCTTCTTTTCCTCTTGAAATTTCTCCTCACTCAGACAGTTTCACTACTAGTTCACAGTTAAATGAGCAAACATTTGATCTAATAGAATATTCTAAATAATGTCACTATCATGTCCATTTTCCAGATGTCTCCAGAAAAATAGTTCCAGGCATCTAAAACAACTTCAAACTGAAAAAATTAAAATGAATAATCCACATTGTCCTCGGTCTGCCATTTGCCATGCACATTTATGGTATTCAGTGGAAAATAACTGGATTCAAAAAGGCTGGTGGAGGACACAGAATACAAAAACTTTTAAAACCTCTTTGCAAATCTTTTCAAGAGGAATGTTCTTATACAGCAAGTGCTTTGAAGTGGTCAATGCTAGATGTAGCTGAGCTTGCAAACTGAAATAGAAAGCAATAATGTGGTATATATAGCAAATCTTACAAGACAAGAAAACCGTATTTTTGTTATCTATTTGTATCTACTGTAGTTAATGTAAGTTTCGTAATCACTGTTGCATATATAAAAAACAAAGTAAGACGGATTTACGAGACCAGAGTACTGTTAAAATTTTAGTCAGTTAAACAGAATAATAATAATAAAAAAAGGCAAGCATTGCTTCTTAGTTACCAGCACAGATCAGTCAAGTCCCTCTGATTACTTCAAATTCCATGATAAAAATGTCTGAAAAATCACTGTGTGTGTTTTAAACATAGCCAAAAAGCACTTTTCAAAAAGTACTTTTAAGTATAATGTATTTTTAGCTTCTGTAAAGATAAACTTGCACGTGCCAGGAAGGGGTTACAACTGATACACTTTGAAAGCTTTCTGGTAGATTAAGGTCAGATTTCTAGAAGCTGAGACTTGTTTTTGAGCTTGACTTGGATACTTACCTGCAAGCAGAAGGTAACTCCATTTTTACACTAACTTTTGAGTCTCTAATTCACTAAGACATTTTATTTAGTTAATCAACGAAGTATGCAACTATTTAATTTTAAGAATAAACCAATTAGAGCCACCTAATAGGTTAAATCATATAAGAACCATAAAAATAATAAGGGAACACAAGAACCAGAAAAAGAGTAAGGGGAATTGTTAGAAACTCTTGCAGACTTACAGAATGCAGTATTTAACTGCAAATTGAGAAGTTAATTTCTCCAGTCCACAGCATAATAACAAAAAACCTTTTATGGCCTTCACATCTTTCATTAGTTCCTATTTTAAGTATTCATGCAGTGCAAAGGTTTTAAAAAAGGTTCAAGAAGGCCTCTTTAGTAAGCATAGTATAAAGTGAGAGGCACTGCATCATATTACGTCACTAGTTTACAGAGAAAGTGCCCCCACACACATTTGTTTTATGCATCATTATCACTTACGTAAGCTCATGAAGTTTTCTGCTTTTTTCCTGATCAGTCGCTTTCAGCTTCTCATGCTCTACTCTCAGACGTTCCTGTTCAAGCATCATCTTCTGATTTTGGCTGAACACAGAAAGTATTTGGTCAGCTGAAACTCTGAGACAGATATTCAGTAACAAAATGGAAGACAGTAGGACTGTTCTAGAGGAAACTCTCACCACTTCCTTTCACTGTACTGTGCTCCTGTACTTGCACAGTCCAGAGCCATTTGGTGCCACTGAACGAATGACAATACTTACTCTTGCAGCTCAGTGATGAGCTTCTCCTTTGCATCAACTTCGTCTCTCAGGCTACTGATTTGCTTCTGATGAGTCTCACGATGGCTCTGAATTTGCTGCTCCACAGCTTGCTATTAGAAAAAAGCAGAGAATATGAAATACTCTGAGTTACCACTAGACTTCAATCTGTAGGGATTTGGGTTGTCAGTTTTCTTGTTTAAACAATGACATTTACTTACCTTGACTTCATTTGCAGTTTGAACCTTATTCAAGTGCTCTTTCTCCATCTCATGGACCTTTTCTAGAAGGGATAGAGAGCAAAAACCACATTTCAGCCAGGTATCTACACAATCACATCCATGATGGCACTGATTTCCCTTGCCAACACCTTACACCACCCAAATTAATTAAATTAGTAACATCTTTAATCTTATCAGTAACAGTTCTTTCAAACAGCAAACATGTTTTACCATGGATTAATTCTACATGTTCAGTAGCACAAAGCCTTTCTATAACTCTACCCTTCAACCTAAACAGAACAGAGCAATACCCTATTTACCACTCTGTTGTTAAAATGGTGGTGGTGGGTTGGGTGTAGGGAGGCAAGTCCTACCCTGTGCTCGGAGTTGAACTAATTCCTCATTAAGGGAATCCACAGATTCTTCCAGCTGCCTCTTCTTCTGTTCCACATTCTGAAGATATTCAGTCAGTGACTTGATCTTGGCTTCATGCTTGTGGAATGAAAAGATTCATTTGCTTTGGAACTACGTACCATGGAATTACATCTGCATGAACAGTTCACACTTACTTTTTACAGAACAAGTAACCTCATCTCAAAACAAAAATGGTGCCAACTAGACTATTAGAAGAATGACTACTCAAGAATATCTGTAATGTAGCCTTTAAGACAATGTCTTTATTCTGGATTGGAATGAAATACATTTTTGGCTGGGACATGTTTTGAATGTTAAACACTAACAGAGGAGAGAGCAGCCAACTGTATTTAGAAGATTGTCCTGAACCATGCATCTCCTGATTTTAAAAAATACGATTATCTGTATGAAAAACAAAATACAGAAATATTAAACTGCATATCTAGATTACAGTTTTCAGAAGTGTTAGAAGTCACATTACTTATTTCTTCTAACAATCACACTAAATTGGCCTTTCTCACATTAGAAATTAATTTTATCTGCTATGCAAACCTCCTGGAATTTTACTCTGCTATTATCTCTCTGACTACTAGCTTGGGGCATTGGCAGGCGGAGTGCTCACTAGCCACTGCTTCTGTAAGACTTGTAAAGAATCCTGTGATGGAGAACACACAGGCTCCAGTATTTAATACAATTGCTACAAAAGCATTAGCAGGCTACAGATATATTGCAGAAATTCTGACATGCTGTCACACTGAATTACTTAAAAGCATCCAATCCAATGAGAGTACTAAGG
The DNA here is from genome assembly GCF_021018805.1 of Prinia subflava. Classification (NCBI taxonomy): domain Eukaryota; kingdom Metazoa; phylum Chordata; class Aves; order Passeriformes; family Cisticolidae; genus Prinia; species Prinia subflava. Next base: position 139,618,420 of record NC_086247.1, read on the forward strand.
AAACAGCTGAGTCTTATGACTGTTCACTCACAGTGTGCTTTGTTAGGTGCCAGAAAAACCCTGCAACTCTTTTTTCCCCAATAGGTTATTGAATTCAATTTATGAAGAATGCTGCACACTGTAGAAAAATATTTACCTGTGAGATCCGGAGCTGGCAGGCAGCCAACTCCTTTTCATTTTCTTCCATTTTCTTATTGCTTTCAGCCTGTGTGCCTTCTAACTGTTTGCAACGTTTCACCATTGTTTTTACTTCTGATTTCATTTTGCTAATGTACAGTCTTGCAACTGTGAATTCTTCATCTATCATGCCAGTTCCTTCAGGCTGCTGAAAAGGGGGGAATAGCACATTTAGAAAGCTCAGATAACAAAAGTGAACTAACAGCGTACTGGAGCATCTTAATGCCCAGGACACATCCCCAGCCTCAAGTGATAACCACAGAACTGCAAAAAAACCACCCTTACATTTTGGTATTTAAGTTTTCTGATTGATTATTCAGAAGGCTGCACAAAGAAAATGAGTTGCTTGAAGAAGGAAATACAATTCACAACTGACTTCTAATACTGTTTACATTCTTGCCCTATAGCTATCTTCTAGACTTATCTTTTATTTCATGTCCTCATCCTGTTTTTAATACTAGTATCATCCTGATCCTCACTGTAGGTCAATATTAGGTTTCCAAGACAATGCTGTTGATTAAGACCACTTCATACAGCAGTTTGGTAACATGAATGAGAACACTGCTTCAGAAAAAATCATGCTGCTCTTCCTTGTCTATGCATAACCAAATTCTGTCTGGGACCTGGTTAAGCCACAATATAAGCAATGGAGAAGCTTATGTCCAAATTATTAACATACATAAAGCTTCCTGTGGTGGTAATTTTTACCATACTAAGAAAATGCCCCCACCTATCCACAGTGTATGTGTTTAATACATGGCACTGAAGACAGCAGTGATTAACTCTTACCTTGACATCATTATTTCCTACTGCAATTCCAATCTCTGCAAGATCTTTTAGTAAGGAGGCCATCATCTCTGTTGCTCGTTTCTTCTGATGGTTGGTCATTTCTTTAAGTTTCTGAAGCTCGGCATCTATACTGGCTAAAGTGACCTATAGTAAAAGAAGTTACTCTTGATTAAACAAAACAGACTCTTGTTCTTGGAACTAGTCTCATACTATTTACAGAGCAGCAGCATTTCTCCTGAAAGAACTAAAAAGTACTGGGGACAGAGACTTTCAACTCACTAAACAGAATCTTAATGTGCAGCAAAATTATTGTTAACACTGTTAAACAGCATTTAGAGTTATATACAATGACATACTGTATATTGCAGGGAATCATGCTTATAGAAAAAGGGTAAATGGACAGCAAGTCCAACACTTCTCACCATATTTTCGTAAATGAAAACAATTTCAGTTTTATCTGCAGAACTCTTAACTCTTCCCTACTTTGCAAATCAAAAAAATGAGAGTACTCTCCCAGTACTGAGATTTCATAAGCACAATACTTGTTCTTGAGCACCTTTTCAGGTGCTTTGAGCTCCTGCAGTTGTAGCAGCTGCAGCTCAGCAGCTCACATGCTCAAGAGTCTGCTGTTTGTTGTCCAGTTTTAGAAAAACACCAGAAGTTCTACAGCAGGAAAGTTTAAGGCAGAGATGCCAAAGGATGGTTACTGCATGAGTTAGCAGTGCCAGATTGGAATGTCTTAATTTTATGACACCTCTGAACAGTTGTTTTCTTGCAGACTGAGTTACTCATGACACTCCATGGATGTCAGTTATAATATCTAGAATCACTACCTATAATTTAAAAAACCGACATCAATAAAGCAAACAACAACAAAAACCCAGCAAAAAACAAACTATACACTTCAGAATCATACCCACACACAGAGCAAGCCTACTCCAACAGATTTTAACTGCTGCTCATAAGACCAGACATTCCCTGACTTTTGGCCAAATCCTCAAGTGACATAAATTACCAGAAATGATTACTCAAGCTCAGAATACTCAGAAGTGTAAAGGGAAGTTTTGTGATCTTGTGAACTTTAATTACATCACTAATGTTCTAACAAGTCAAATCTTAGTAACTGAAAATTGAAAGCCACAGTCACTAGAAAACCCAGATCCTCTTATTATCATCTTCAAGAACAGAGAACAGTGAGACTTGTGCCATTAATACTGTCTGCAATGCCAGCAAACATACTGATCCTTTTTAGTACTTAGAATTTTAGGATAGTAGGTGGAGCGTTAACTGCTTAAAACTGATTGAGGTCTGCCAAATAACTGGCTACCAAAACTGCTGGTCAGTTCAGAAACTTTGCAGGTATGTAAGGAGGTGCACAGTATTCTGTGAGACTGATGCTGATTCTGTGAGATCTGTATTTTAATCAGGGTTAACTTTTGCAATACATCCTCGACCACTTCTTTTAGAAAGTAAACCAAACTGCTTATTTTTGAGGCATCAAGCTGAGTTCTCACATTACACACACACAGCAGGAAAATACACATTCCTTCCAAGAAAAGCTGTAGCATGCTCACTGCAACTTCAGGATCAGAAGAAGCAGATTCTTAAGTCAGGATTTCCCCAATTGCACCAGAAAGACAAAAAAAACCCAGCATGTAATAGAAGTGTTAGTTTTGACACCTAGGATACTTCTGAACACTCTTCAGGTAGTAAAATGCCACAGACACTAAAAAGACAAGTGATATCAAGGTCAAAATTCATCGTAAATTTTTTCTTAAGCTTACAGGTATTAGAAAATCATTTCCCAAAAACAAGTTTTAGACTTAGGCTATCATTTTCCCTTGTGAAAGACTTTCAAATGACTTTAAGAAATATGGGTAAGGCAAGCAAAGTGACACTGAAGACTGTTAGTAATTTCTTATCCCAATTGCATACCGATTTTTGATTGAGTTCATCACTAAGCAGTTCATATTCCTTTGCCTTATCTTCTACTTCCTGAGACTTCTGATCATAGTTGACAGCTAATTCTTCAAGGGCTTGTAACACCTCTTTCACTTCCTCTTTAGAAGCATCATTTTCAGCCTGAAGGCGATTCAACTCTGCTTGCAGGTTGTCTTGGTCCCGTCTGGTTGATGCCAGAAGCTGCAATATTAATAGAGATTTAATAAAAATACAACAGTAAATAATCATGAAGAAAACTCAACACATATCTTGAATTCTATTAATGCTTTCAGCTACTACAATAGCTTATATCTACATTACTAGTGGCTAGCTCCATGCAATAAGGATACTAAGAACAGAATATAATGAAAAAAACCTAAATTTACCATCTATATTCAGTTCTTTCAGTTTTTAAATATCTTAAAAATGGAAGTGATTACAAATGAAGATATATAGGAATAGCCATTAGAAATGCACATGGAATTTTGCAAGTTCACAAAAAAGCCACTGAACACTACTCATGAGTCTGAAATTGTCAATAGTCTAGGACCTAAACTTCCAGCATTTTAACTCTGTTAGCTGCTAAAGACTAACTAGACAAGGGGTACAATTGTAAAAAAGCAGATTTATTTATCTAAATCAGATTCAACAGTAGCTCCAACTTCCCTAGTTCTCAGCCCATTTCCTTCTGAACATGTACACATTTCTTTAAATCTCTGTCCTACAGACAAATAATTTTTCTAATATTTTGGTTAAATTAAATTATCATTATTGATAGGAATTTCCCCCACTAATTTATATCCCCGGCAACTGATGTGCATACTTGAATATTCTAGCAAGTATAGTCTAAATAAACACACAGATATTTCCTTTTTCATTATGGGCCAATACATTTCCCTCCTCTCTGTACAGCAACTGACCAGAAGTAAACCTTAAAAGAGATTTTTTTTACATTAAATGAAGTTATCTTCAGTCTTGACAACCAGCTAACTTTTCATAGGGAAGACAACGGTGGCTGTCTTTGCATAAAATACTTCAATTCTTTTAATCTTCACAGATACTTAAGATCCAAGTGAACTGGTTTCAGTTTGGCCATCAGCACAGTGTAAGTGGGAGGAATGAATAGGCAGAGCATTTAGATAAGGCACAGAAGAGAACTATTGCGTAGTAGTAAACTGTCATTCAACTCCCTGGTCATAAACTGTGACCTATTCCAAATACCTCCAATTTCTTTAAAGGAAAGACGAAAATCAAATAAAGATGCAAGAGCAAAACTCACCTCTTCCTGATCCAACATCTGTGTCTTCAGTTTTTCTACTAGTTGACTCTGCTGATTAATTTCTTCATCCTGCAGTTGAAATATGAACATATTCATAGAACTGACAAATACCACTCAGAAAAAATAATCAGAGACAGCAGGTATTAGATATCTAACTTTTCCCCATTCTGAGGTAATTACACAACAAAACAATAAAAGTAAAAAACAATCCTTTTCATTTCACTGGTTGATTCATTAGGCTCTTAATCTGGCATGTATGTGTAATACACCATGCTTCAGAGACAAGTCTTATGCCTGTGCTTTTCCAAGTCTTCTCCAAGTTGTTCTAACTTCCAAGAAACAATTAGTATCTAACTAATTTTTTTTCTATTCAAATACAGTACTACCACTGAAATTTGAGATTATTTATTTCAAATAAAATATCCAAAACATGGAAAGAAAATAATTTTGTCTCCCAGTTACTCATTTTCCCACTAATCCATTTTTTTCCAACTAATAAACGATACTCCCTTAGCACCAGATAAGGCAACTTTGATTTCTCCTAATCAGAATTAAGAGGAAGCACTCTCAGCAAATACTTGAACAAGCTGAGCTAACAAATGAATACTGGCAAATTAAAGACAGAATCACAGAATAAGCTGAGTTGGAAGGCCCATCAAGATCATCAAGTCCAACTCTCAGCCCTGTGCAGGACATCCTGTGCTCGAGAGCATTGTCCAAAGGCTTTTGGAACTCTTATCAGGTTTAGTAATGCCATGACCACTTCCTTGGGGAGCCTGCTCCAGTGCTCAACCTCCCTCTGGATGAAGAAGCTTTTCCTAATATTCAACCTAATCCTCCCCTGACACAACTTTAGGCCATTCCTTTGGGATCCAAGAGTGAAAAGATTTGTACCTGCCCCTTGGCTTTTCCTCCTGAGAATGCTGAAGGCATATTACACAATAATGTAGATCAAGACATATTTTCAAGAGATCTTACATTAAGTAAGAATGGCATACCTTGTCATCCAGTTGTTTGTAAAGTTTGGCAATTTCTTCCTCACATTTCCTTCTCTCAGCATCAGTGAAATTGCCAGTTACTCCAATTGTGGTAGCTGGTTTATCATTAATAATAGTAATATCCTTGTCCACTGCAAAAGCTTCTAAGTTGGCCTTCTCCTTGTCAAACTGTTCATCAACTGGTACAGTCTCCCCTTAAAAGTACACTTAATTTTAGTATAGTTAGCCATGATATATTTCCTACAAAATTACCTTTGAGAAGTATTACATATTTCCTACTGATAACATTACACATTTAATAAGCAATTGAGTTCATCTGATTACTTGGCAAAAAAAACCCTGACCACTTGATCATCCAAATTATTTCCTGCTTGCCACAAAACATTGTATTTCACCCAGTTAATCTGCTAGGAGCTCCAAACTACCATCAAACCTTATCTTCTAGAAAGTCACCTAACTTTCCAGAAGACAGAAAATTCTTTTTCCCTTGGTACTATTTTACTAGGTAGCCATATCTACTTTTACATTGCTTTGCTTCTAATTCAAAATACTTCCAGTTACACTTTTATCTCTTTATGTTCATAAAGCTTTTCCTGATGAGAACAACTTAACTTCACAGAGAAGGCGGCACCACATGCCAAGACACTTCTTTGGTAAATTAAACTAAATTCCTTAGTGCTTTATTCAAAATATTTGATGCAGTCCTTGGGAGGTACAGGCTCTTTCCAACACTCCAGTATCTTGTGTTAAGTACAATTCTTTCAGAATATTGACATTTCAGGTGTGGCCTCATACCAGCTTTATGAAACAATTAAAAAACCCCACGTCCTACCAAACCTATTTCAGCAAATCCATTTTTTTAGATTTGTATCAGGATGTGGTGCAGTTGTCCACAAGACTGCAAAATCATCTTCAACAGCTGCCAAACTCCAGAATATATCTGCATGACCTATGTTCTCTTTTCCTGAATTTATGGCTTCACTGTTAATTTGTTTTTTGCCAGCAGCTTGATAAGAAGTTAATCATTCAGGAAGAATAAACAGGCACACATTTGGTACCATCAGCAACTTTTGGATTTGGGTGGCTTTTTTGCCTATTCACGTTTGAGTTTTAAATGAGGGCAAGATCTTGTGATATTGTTTTGAATCAGAATACCAAAGCAGAGGAAACGTTTTTCTTAATTTCTGCACTTACAGACAATATCAGTTTTTTGTCCCTCAAAATAAATCTTCCACAATGTATGTAACTCTAGTCCTGCTAGAAAACCAAGTGCTGAACAGTCTAACAAGAATGCACCTTCAGACATCTTTGTCATAACACGATTATTAGACGTTATTTCAGTTGCAATAAAGCAGAAAATACCGTGTTCAAAAGTTGACTTAATACTATAGATTTAATATCCTTATTACTTGCAGAGTGCTCTTGGCTATTTCTGGGAGCCTGAAGACTCAGTGTGTGTTGTCTTGCCTAAAGTTTGCAGAGTAATACCAGAACTGCTTCTCACCGTTCCTCCATCTGTTGAGCTCATTTTCCAGCCACTGTATGGTGTTACGCAGAGTCTTGTTCTTCTCTTTTTCCTTCTCGTACTTTTTCTTCCACTGTTCTGCAGTGAGCTCCACGTTGACACAGACTGTGTTCTTAATGGTCTTTGCTCTACACAGACAAAGCAAAAAGCTCTGAAACTTCTTGTTTAAAGAAAGGAATTAAAAGCTACTAAACAATATGTTCACATATTGCTAGTGAAAGCATAAACATTGCCATCTCTTCCACAGCTTTATTTCTATTCCCTGACAAGTTACTATTCTTTCAATTGGATTGACATAACTGTCAAAGAACAGAGCAATACAACTTTCGGAAAGCTGAGAAATCTCAAGCTGGTTGAGTTGGAAAAATTAAGCTGCACACCTTCATCTGAAAGAACTGAGGGGTCAGGACAGTTGTGCACAGTTTTGAACAAAGGACAGTATTCCACATCTAGCAAACACTGTCCAATGGAGAGGATAACACTTCTAGCCATCTGATAAACCATCTGGCTTATCAAAGAAACAGCTCATTTCAATCACAAACTCCAGTTATTAGATCTCCACTAACGAAGAAGGTGTCATAAGCTACTTAGATAATAGCAGATGTGAGTCTCTACATTCAGGTGAATTCATTAAATTAGGTTTGGAGACAAAACTACAGGCACTGATAACATATTCATGAAGCAATGTATGGTTTTCAGTATAGTGCCATACCTCACTTGTTTCACTAGTTTTCTTGTCTGGTCTCCTACTACTGAGTATCCCACTCCAAAATTCAAAACAGGAAAAAAGCTTAATGGCAGTTAAACATCTCCCTTGACCTGCACTGACTCCTCTAAGTACCCTTCTGCAAAATCTTAGGGAGACATTACTATTAAAAGAGATACAATTTTCTTCTATATTATATGGCTATTCCATAGCCTTCAGTTACTACAGCTGAGGGCTTCAGCATAAATTTGACATCCCTAGAAAGCTGAATTATTATACTGGACTATCTGTGGTGGCTGAGAAAGGAATGCTCCCTCTCAACTCCTGAAGACATAAAGGCAGTGAAACTACATAGCTGCAGCTGGAAAACACTTTCCAATAGCTTGTTCACTAACAATAAAAGGAAAAGACCTCCTATCTTCTAAAAGGAAACCAAACACCTCCGCTGTTGCAGAATGCAGTCATTACTCCATGCTCACTAACTATTCATGCTCTGCCAGATTTCTATTCTGGTCTATTTTCCATAATACAAAACTTCTCAGAGAAGACCAGTAAAAAACTATCCTGTTGAACTGAAGTGGAAGAAGTACACTAACATCAAACACCAGATGGACTAGCAAAAACATTGACTGTTTTTGTAATGTGCCCCACTAAATGGTGTGATTCAATCCAGTGGTCAGGAACGGGAGTATAACAAAGCAGCCACAACAGTAGAACAGTAAAGAAGAGCTACCTAACTAAACACCCAATTGGAAATGAGTATGGATAAATTCAGTTGCAAATGACACAGGAATTTACAAGTATCATTCCCAAGTTTACTGGACTGTTATATACAGACCAGAGGACAGGCTCTCCTGGCAAATAAAGGATTCAACTTACCAGGGGACCTTCAACCTACCCTCTTCCACTTTAGGGAGCGCAGGGGACAGGGAAGTACTTATAGCCCTCCAAGATTATACATTAAACCACATTTTGAACCGAATTACAAGCTTCTTCTGAAAGTACAGTCTTCACAATCCTGGCTGGTTTAAAGATTTTTAATTTTTAATAAGGATCTATACTATGATACGAGACAGATCACAACACTTAGCCATATATAACACTGCAGGATTACAGAAAGAAAGTAAACATTCCAATTAATTTGGCTCGGGAATCTTAATGGAGCAACTTATTTCTCATTCTGCATTTATTCCTATTAAGTCCTTTACTCACCTTTGGCCGAACAGAAGAGTAGATTTAGTTTCAGATTCATTGTAAGAAGATGGAGAACAGCAAATAACAATAGTGGTTCTGCAATTACCCCCTAGTGAATCTTGAAGGATTCTGGTCATTTTGCTATCACGATATGGAACGTATGTCTACCAAGAAAAAGGTTAAATGATCAATCACAGGTTTTCAGATATTTAATTTGTTGAAATATGAACTAGACTTTTGCTAGGTATGACCTTATTAGAAAGACATTAATTTCTACATTAATTTATAAATCATAAGACTGAAGATGAATGAGATGACAAAATTGTATTTCTATGTTTGGTAACCTTTTGTGCACAAGGTAACTTTCAGTATGATGCTTGGGTCCTTCAGCATTAAATGTAATTTATTAATCTTTACTGTCAATCCAGTACAAGAGTAATGGCCACCTGCAATGCACTGGCTCATTTCACTGAGATCGGCAAGAATTTCTGCACAATGTGTTCAGAGATGCAAACTTTTAACCTTTAAGTGTAAAAAGACTAAAGAGAACACTTACACTGCTTTCAGCTAATGCTGAGATGACATTTCCAAGAGCAGACAAAGACTTGTTGATGTTCTTGGCCTCATCCAGCACAGCACCTTCTGCTCCAGTTTTACTAACCTATACAATATTTCAGGACATTACTAAATGCATATTCAAAAAGTACCTTCGACAGTTAAGAGATGCGATTAAAGAGAGTGTTAAGAGATGTGACAAACTTATGTGATTTCCCCACCTATAAGTCAGTCCCCCTAACTTTATGAAGTACACATAAGCAAACTCTTTTTCAGACTCTTCCCCCAATTCATTATCAATTTCTAACTCAAAACTCAGTGTCTGAAGACATTTCCCCTGGCTTTAACTGAAGTGAATGTTCTCCCTGCAAAGTACCCCTTTGAATAGCAGATGAACATACAGTTAATAACTTCCGTCAAATTAACAACTTCAAACGTTTTTTGAAGTCTGTAAAAAAGATTGAATTCCTTAAAAATAAATAAGCATTATGAATAACTTATTTGATAATAGCTATTATTTCATAATAGCTATGATGAATAGAGATCATCCTTAAAACCAAACTACCCCTCCCCTTTAAAAACCCTAACAAAACAAACCATAAAATCCAAACCACATACCACTACTACCCCTGGAAAATATAGCAGAAAATTTTCACAAGCAGAAATCTGTGAGAACAGATTTTAAGAGGCTGAATCTGACCTACATGAGTGCTCCACGAACTTAAGTAGGTATCAGCAGAAACATGAAAAAAATCTAACCAGATACCATCCTATTTACCTTACCTCTTTTGCCTCAAGGGCTGAATTTCACTTACAGTTCTATAACCCTTTCTTTACTGTTTCCACCAAGCTGTGACCATGACTACAATGAAACAATTCTACTTTCCTATGTTTAAACCAACACAAGGCATTAGAAAACTCCATATATGTCAAAGGGACTGGGGAAATGCACCAAAGTAATGTTTAAAACAAACACTGAAACAGACTACAGAGAAAGAAGACATGCAATCCAGTCCTTTTCTTTAAAAGAAAAAAAGACTGACTAAAGAAACACATTTCAGAATAAATATAGGATCAGAGACAACAATAAGGTCACAGAACAATGATGTAAGGAAAAACAACAGCAAGCAGAAACGACTGAAAGGAGGAGGGGAGGCAAAGACAGGGATAAAGTAAAGATGAAAAGAATGTCAGAAATTCAGCTCTTAGAAGACTTATTACAGTATGTATTTCCTTCCCTGCTTTAAGCTACCGATATAGGAAAGCAAGCTGTCAACCAATGTTAATCAGAATTTCAAATTCAGAAACTTGGTATCACTACATAAGAAAACCCAGATATTCTGCAATCATGAAACTTTATTCCTGTACCCGGCTAACCCACACATCTGTAATGCTTTTATTTTTGGACTCTCAGACACTGAAACTGAACTCTACCCTCTTTCCCCACCCTAGCCCAGATTTACAAACCCTCACTCTCAGAAATGCAAATCAGCTTAAAGTGGTAGTATCTAACAGCCAAGCCAGTCTAGAACTCAGAAACCCTGTTTCAAAGTCAAAATTAACATACCTCAGAGATGACAACTGAACCATCACTATTACACTAACATAAACTACTTGACTATTAAAAAAAAAAGTTTCAGAGCAGAAAAAGAAACTTATAATTACCTTCTCACTACCTGCCAAGTCCACAAGGTAAAGTTTTCCACTTAGTTTCTGTTCTGTTTGAGTATTCTCTTGTTTTACATTAATAAGAAAAATACTATGACTTCGGGAGCTGTGTTCATTCATATCTATAATTCAAAACAAACATGTTGTCAAAAAGTTTTGTACAATCAAACTCACTTAAAACACCACCTTCCCACAGTGCAGCAAGAGAGCCAAAGCTAATGAAGCTGTACAGTGTAATCTCCCAATAACAGCAGACTGAGAGGCAGAAAAACCAGTGGCATCATCTAATTGGGTAAGAAAGATCCAGTTTTCCCTTGGGCTCCTATTAATATCACATAGAGTTCACTCATCAGGTTTGCTAGCTTGTCAACCATGGATTTAACACATTAATTTACTTTATTAGGAAGTATGTTTAGGTCTTGATAGGAGAGTTTTTTGTAAGCTTCCAGGGCACCCCATTTTATCCTTCTGTGAAAATTTTAACTGGCTACAGCTTTTCATCCCTGTCTTGTACTGCCCCCTCTGCTGTGAAACATTAAGAGAATACAAGACTTGCTGAATTTAAAGTATTATTTTAGTCCAATAACAAAATTTAAGCAGACTGCAATGTGAATGAGAACATCTGCCCATTTCTTCTTCCTTTTAACTATAGATTACAGTTCTAGAAGTACCAGCTTACTGATGTTAAAGAAGCAAAGATCACAAAATAATATTCAATATCCAAATTTCCTTAGTGCAGTTTCCACTTGAACCTTCTTACTTAGGAGCAATGATGCGAAACTGCAAGACTGAAACATTCTTGAAAAGGAACATCCTATTTTTATTTTCGATCCTTAACCGAAGAATCAGAAGAAAACACTTACATTTTCTTAAGAACTGTATAATCTCTCTTCCTGAATAAAGAACTAAACACAGGAAGATTGCAAAACATCCTCACATTGGCTCTGAGACTTCTGACAATCATCTCAGTTGCTAAGAACTCAAGTCTTACTTTGCATGCACCTACATCTTCTCTTGTCTTTCCTAACCCCTCTGTCAATTCCAAATCCTGGTTCTTGGGAATCTGGAGACCTATGACATAGCTCCTTGCAACTCAGTTGCATGCTACAGCTAAAAATCTTGGGCTCTTGGGATGTTGCTTAAATCTGCAGCAGTCCTGAATTCTGATCGGCTGTTCTTAGAATATGCAACAGAATGATCAAACTGTGGACAAGCCACACTTACAGATTCCTAGGTTAATTGAAACAAATTCCACAAACTGGGATTTTGCACTACTCCTAGAGCAGAACTACACGTTTTCCTCCAGAGATGCATAGTTTCTCAGTGACAATTTACTTTCTTCTTTCAATCCCAGTCTAAGCAACATGATCTAACCAGAAATGAACTGAAATACTTGTTTCTGAAAGACATACTGAAACTGCTTATGCCAGACCCTTTCAAAAACCTGAAGGATTTAGGTTTTGTGCCCATTTAGGCACTATTTGTGCCTTACCTACTTTTTTAAGGTATACCAGAAGCAAATAGACAAATCACTAAAAGGAAACAGAAGATGATACTTACTTGTAACTGCTACGTGACGATTTGATTTTCCTTCATCTATAGTATCCATAACTTCTTCTGGACTACATACAAAACGCTCTGTGCAACCCTTGGGAGAAAAAAAGGGGGGTTGTGAAAAATAATGCCACATCAACAAGGCACAAGTAAATGGTGCACACTAGAGGAGTGCAAGAGGAAAATACATCACACTGATGCTCACCTTTACATAGGGAACTCTATTTTTGTCCTCATGAACAGAAAGATTGGTCTTTGAAACTGGAAGAGAAAACATTCCAAAGCTAAGGACAAACTGAATGAAAGCACTGCGTACAATGCACACCTGAGTCATAAACATGACCTCAGCAACACCTGACAAACTTAACATAAAAGAAAGCACCACCACTGCAGCTTCAGTAATATCATAGATGAGCTCCATGCTTTTCCATTATGATGAACCTTTATCATGCAAAGGTTTTTAGCATAATTAATACCTAAGTAACATAATATGTCCCTCCAGAGTAATTTATTTTATATGTTCAATACAAATAAAACTCTTACCATCCAAAAGGTCCCTTATTTTATCCAAGTATATTTCAAAATATGACACCTAGAAGTAAGAAGAAAAGAGATAAATTAGAAGGCAAAAATGCTTTGCTTTGTGATCACAAGGATTCAGCATGAGTACTGTGACCTCCCACATAACACTACATCCAGCTCAAGTTCTTAAGGCTGAACTAAAATACACCTTTAAGAAGAAACTGTTTTGATCAGAAGTTTCAATCACTATCAGCACTGCCACAGGTTATCAGCATAGTTTCCATCAATGCTCAGTGGAACAAAACTAAAGTGTTAACATAATTCTTTAGGAAAAAATCAGTTACTTCACTAATAACTCTGGTTATCAGGTTTTCAAGTTCCAGGATTTGAAACAGATACAGAATATCCATTTACCCACAGACTACCTTCGAGTTTTAATACAGATTAAAGTAAAAATAAAAAAAGTTTTACCTTAATATGAAACTCAAGATTCTCATCCATGGAGTAAATATAATTAAAAATATCTTGCACTATTCTTGGAATAATGCCCATTCCATCTGGGTCATGAAGCTTCCCCTTAAAAGAAAAAGATATAACAAAAAATTCATACTCAATCCAGCATTAGAAACAGTATTCAAACACAAAACATCTGGTTCAGGTTGACAGACAAAATCCTGACAGGTGTGATGCACTTCATGAAGTAAAGTGAACCATCCATTTAGCCCCAGAATTCCCCAAAAGTGAAAAGAACAGCCTCAGAATTCTCCTGAATTACTACAAGTAAAAATGCTATTGATATTCTTGTGTTTCTCATCCTGCTACTGAGGGTGAAAAAACCCCACACTAACTGCCATTCTAAGTCCTACAAAAATAAAATGCAGTATCAAAATGTTGCAAGCAGAAAACAAGCAGACATCTTCTTTCTACAAAGCAGAGACTATGCTAATGAAAAGACATGCCAGTGACAGTAAGAGAAAATTATTTTAACATTTCTTACTTCCATAGTGTGTGTCTTTCCAGATGATGTTTGCCCATAAGCAAATATTGTACCATTGTATCCCTCAAGTACATCTAAAGGGAAAGAGTATTTTCATTAGTGTTCATTTCCTTCATGCAAGCAGGCAGGCTGTAAAATGTCCTGCAAGTTAAATCACTCAATGTTTGGGAACCTTGTGCTAGGGTTAGGGGGAAGGAGGGTGATCCTCCCTACATCTTTTAAGGCATTTTGCCATCATTGCTTGTGTCTTAGAAGTTGGGTGATTAGAAGCCCCTGTTTCTTCAACAAGAAAAATCAGGACTTCACAGTTAGGAACAAAAAGGAAATTGATACAATTGCCAGGCTGAACAGATGGTCTTTAATACCTCAGAAGAAACCAAAAATGAGAACTCCATCAGGAAAGTTTAATTGTCCAATTCTGGTGAGAATGGGCAGTGCTCTAAGTGTCACACATCTTACTTTTAGGCCATAAGCTTCTATTTCAAATTATGAATGAACTAAGCAAAGTTTTAGATTGAGGGAAGAGGGGCTGGTAGGCTGGCTTATTTACATGGAAGTTACTGTAGAATCACACCCTGCAAGTAAATTTATTTTCCAAAAACAAGCATGAGGAGTTACTCCAAATGGAGAGGTCTCTGCCACTCCATCATACTCGTAAATCAATTTGTCTCACCACTAGAGCTCACTTGCTCACTTGATGCAGCACAGTTGAGAAATACCACACTGAGCTCAGAATTTTACATGGAGAAAAGGGGCAGCATTACAATTCTCAGCTAAATTCAGTTTCCAAGAAGCAAACTTCTGATCTGAGCCTGACTCTTATTTAACTCATTAATGTGTTAAATACTTGCAGCAGCATGAATTTGCCACAGAAATTTACTTTTCTAAGGATGAAAAACTCAGTATGTTTTGGTGGTATGTTTACCCAATATTCTGTTGTCGCTAATAGTTGGCATTTCAGGGATTTCTGACAAGGCTTTGTAAAGCTGTTTTGAAAGTTGAGTCAATTAGAACTTATTGATGCCCTCAAGAAATGAATCAATTTTATTTTCAGGGAACTAGCTGATTGCTTACCACAAAAACTTACTGTAGCACATCCCTCTTTGTAAGAAGACTTGACTTTCTCAAGTTACTAGGGCAAATCTGAGAATTCAGTTTTGGAGAAACTGTACACCCTGGCCTGCACAGCAATAACTCATATTTCACAATTTTCATTTCCTCTTGCATTCCTCCAAACAAACTTCTGTAAGCTGTTTTTCATTGGTAAATTTGGGGGGACATGGGAGGGTAGATAGCACTCCTTAAACTTATTAGTAACAGTTGTTATGATTAATTTCTGACAATGTATTGTAAATTATCATTGCAGAGAACTGTAAAAAAAACCCTTTAAAATGTAACAGGTAAATGTTACCAAACATTGCCATCAACCAAAACAGCAGGTTAAGCATTGACATAAATTTATTAGCTCAACTACAGGATGACTGTATGGTGCTACAATCCATGTTGGCACTTATTAAACGTTCCAAAGATAAAAGGCAGCAATAGAAGTACTAGTTTTCAACACTGAAATCCACAGGAATATGAGATTTTCTTATGGTAAATTTGCTCTTCCGCCTCACCTTTGACAATCTTTTTAGCACAGTCATTGTATACTTGTTCTTGAGATGTGTTCGACTGGAATACACGGTCAAATATATATGGCTTGGACTGTAAAAAAAGAAAAAAAAACAAAACAGAAGAGTTATCAAAAATGCTGGAAGTGGAACTGGAAGGTGTTTGTTAATAGTTTAGAAGTATTCTACACTGTCTCAGCCCAATCTTCTATTTTAAGCACTTGAAGACTTCAGCAATGAAATCAGCTTAAACAGCATTGCCTAAATCTTCACACGCTTGCTTACAAGGAAGGCCTTGAATTAAATATATTTGGTTTCAAAGCCTTATCTACACAGTTCTGCAAAACTACTCTGCCACATGACCTCAGGTCACTTGACGTACAAGGTAAGCCAACGCTGGTCTGTACATCTGAGAACCCCTTATTCTCATCTACCCTGGTAGCAGGCTTACTCTGGCAAACCTGAATTATTAAAAACATACAGCCCATGACAGAGTTATCTACCTTGGTAGTATTTCTTGAAAAAATCAAACCAAAAAGAAACATTTAACACAAACTATTGTGCCATATAAGATATCCTTAAAATAAAGCTCCCCAAGTAGAACAAAAGGCGATACTGGGAAAGGGAACTTTTCACAAGACTCATTTTGGAAAAGACTACGTAAGGAAGATGTGACAGAATTTTGAGAGGAATGCTGGATATTGCCTTGTTTTAGAGAAGAGATTGTCATAACAGCTCTCAGCAGCTGACAATCCATTAGGATATAAATGATTATGCTCATCTTACAAAGCTCAAATTTTTGTAGCACTTTCAGAGCTTGATTTTATAGGTAGCCAAACACATGGGTGAAGTTTACAAAGAACCTAGGTCAGTTAACATTGTTAAACTCCCTGCAACTGTTGAGTGTTCCACTCCACCTAAATTTAATCCATGAGGATATTCTGGAATTGCCTCTCTGGCAAAGAAACAAGTATGGCTTCCATCTTTTACCCACCCACATTTCCCTTCCCTGGCCTAACCTTCCATTTATCTTTTAATATCTAGCACCATACCAAACAAAGCTTTTTTTAGACTAAACACTTGATCTGAGGCCTTGAAATCGGGTGGATGAGCGCCCTCTCACAAAAATAATTACAGTGTTCACTGTACAAATATGTTCAAGAAACCACAAGACTCAGGAGGCAGAAACTGTCCCTAAGGGGCTGAAGTTTGTCAGAACACAGCAGGGAAAACACCACCCTTCTCCATTACTCATTTCAGCTTCAAAGACACCTCCAATCCCTCTGTTCTACAGGTAGAATTGAGCCCATTAGATACACCAGGAGAGAGACAACTAACAAGCTAAGGAACCCTGAGGTAAGAAAATGAAGACTGAGAACACATGACACAAAAAGGAAGATCCTGTAGAAAAGATGACACCATCTTTCTCACTAGCAGCTGTAGTTTCAAAAAGCCTCAAATGTCACAGATATCAATCAGCTACACTACACACTGCAAGTCAGCTACATCACAAAACGTTAACCAGCTCTGTTTCGTGCTCAAGTGCATATTAATATGCACTGAAATAAATCCATTGTGGAACAGAAAATTAAGCTGCAAGGCCTTCACTTGGGCAGTACTGCCTTTAATTGATCTTGTTTATTTATACAGCCAAAGCTGCTAAGCACATGACCAATTTCAATTTCCCTCAAGTTAACAATTGCTACCAATATACAAAACTTAATTTTGGCCAAGAGAATCCTCACATGGGGTTCTGTTGTCACTTGTCACTTTTCCATCCTTTGCAGATGGAAAGTGGAATAATTGCTTACATGTCCTCATTTTTTTTCTCACACCTATGAAAATCTATATTAGTGGCATGTCCCTGCTCCGTCATCACTGAATGAGTATCTAATCAAGTAGGTTTAGACAAGCAGCTTCCAGGATAATTATGCTTTAAGAATGCAAATTACTCCCACTCAGTATGGTTTCACATCTTTGACATCTACAATGCTGTCTCTTATCACTTCTCTCTACAGTCTACTTTCTGTAGTAAACAAAGCTAAAACAGTATTACACAGATTACCATGCCCTAGAAAGTCTCCTCATTACCTTTAAGAGATTAATCAAGAAAGATTAAAGTGTCAGATTTTTTTTCTGCACCAGATGCCTTTTCTTCCCCAAGTAGTAAACAATCAGACCCAATGATGAACCGAACACACAAAAGGCCCAAGCAGCATTAGGTGTCCCTAACAGGGGTAGCAGCAGTGTCACTAACACAGTATGAGCCTGCTTTGACACACTCCAGAAATGTTCAGAAACTGGTACTCAAATTCTATTAGAAATTTAATACATATGGCCTTGTAAGCAAGACATAAAATACGAGGCAAACAAGCAGAACTTCTGACTTCCTCTCTCACAATCTTTTAGTTCCTTGCCTAGCATTTCTTTTGTCTGTACTCAACCACAAGACAACTTCAGCTCTCGCAGCTGCCTTGTACTTGAAGGGATGTGGTCTCAAAGCAAAACTTTCCAAGTGCTCTCACAGCCTTCAGAAAGGTGCAGCTGCCAACATGATTTAGCAGCAGTTAAACTGAATCTTAGTAAAGGAATGATGTTCAAGTACAGTTCCATGGCTAACTTAAAGACTAGTCACCCATTACATAAAAGGATGCTCAGCCAGTCTAAATTATACAAATTTTGGACAATATGTGACTTTCTGTGGAAAAGCTTTTTATCAATATGTCCAATGAGGACTACAGAAAAATCTGCCATCACAACTGAAAGCTTACATCAGAAGTCTGAGAAATACTTAAGGTTATCTCCATAGATGTAATTTTAAAAACAAAAAGCCTTATTACTATTGCAACTTTCCACAAAGTACAGAACTGGTTATTCATAAGATCACCTGAGTTCACCCTACTTTTTATGCAGTGGTATCTGAAGCAAAGTCAACAGTGAAAATTCACATGAAAAATCAGTAGCACATTTTTCCTACCACAACATAACCAGAAGCTCTTTAGTGGTTTTTTTTTTTGCTGAAACGGAAACAGTGCCACAACACCTACCCGAGTAGGTATTCTTTTTGAATACCTACTCGGGTATTAACCTATTCTTGGTAAAAGGTTAAAGGTTAAATTAACCTATTCTTGGTAAAAGGTTAAAGTACTACATAATGGGCTTACTTTGCCTTTAAGATCTGCATCTATATTAAAGAATGTTCTTCCCATCAGCACAAAATATGTTCAAAGAATAATCCAAAATGGAATAATTTCTGGAAAGTATGATGTCAGATACCTGACTCACTTCTTCCTATTACTAAGCTAAGGTATTGCTGCTTTGACACACCTAATCAAGTCCAACACTGCCAATGGGTGAAAAGGAACAGCTACAAATTCAATTTTAGGATGAAGAATGAGGGTTTTCTTCTTTTCTTAGCCCCATGCACACAAAAGTGCAGCTGATACAGAACAGTCAGTGAATCTCAGCTCTTTTTCTCCTCCTTTTCTTATTTCTGTGCAAATATTGCAACTCAAGTATTAACTTTTACAACAGTTATTTATTGCTGTAGAATGACTAAAATAAGCCATTTAAAACACTGTGACCAGAAACTCAATTTCCAGAATGGAAACAATATTTTTAAAATAAATGTTTCAGCCAAACTCTACTTTAGTAGAAAGGTTCTTCTAAAGAGAAAAGCAAGCACTGCTGTTTATAAATCTGGTCACTGAATTTCAGAACAAAAACACCCCAGCAAATATGAGTGAGGTGTTTCTAGGCAAGTGGCACTGCAACCAGGGAGAAAAGCTCTTCCTTTACAGATTCCTGTAAACCAGAGTATGCCCCTTCTGCTAAATCATCACACCACTGTCACCTGAAAAGCATCTTTGTCACTCAACATTTAACAGAATAAAGAAAAAGAAATAGAGAGTAACACTGGAAGAATAGTAATATTTCAGCAATAGATTGCAATTCCTGACTCTTATTTAAAGCTCCACTGTAGACCTGATGCCTTTTTTTGTGTCTCTAATTAAACACTGCTTTTTTCACATTAGCAAATAATAAAGTTACTTTAAGAATGCATCTCACTCCTTGAATTTATGCAGTCCAGTACAGCCTTCAGCATTTTTCTTTTGAAAAACCTACTACTAAAAGCTGCAGTAGTAGTAAATGACCTTCATTTCCTGATTCTAACAGCTCTGTAACCTAGCCTTGTCTCATTTATGACCAAACACTAGTTTAAAAGATAATGAAAAAGAAAGCCAAATGTCTTAAGCTCTTTCCAGGATCATGAGGCTACATCTTACACTAAATAAAAACAGTACTTAAACAAATATGAAAATACAGACAAGTAGCCATGATTCTTTCCTAAAAGCCATACAAATAAGGAACAGACAAAGATTGTTACTAGAAACCATGTGGACAACAGAGGCAAACTGCCCATTTCTGTGCACACCCACACGGCCTCACCACTGCAGCCACTGGGTAGTGCTGGCTTTGGCTCAGGCTTCAGCT
Source organism: Prinia subflava (assembly GCF_021018805.1). Taxonomy (NCBI): domain Eukaryota; kingdom Metazoa; phylum Chordata; class Aves; order Passeriformes; family Cisticolidae; genus Prinia; species Prinia subflava. The sequence goes on from NC_086247.1 coordinate 139,638,432, forward strand.
CCAAACCCCTGAGTGTCCCTGTACTCAGCAATGGATCCTTGGGGCAGTTTTAAGATGTACAAGACTAGGTATAGAAAGGTTTTTAAAGGAGATGTAAGGATACATTATGCAGAACTATAAAGCTACTCAGTTGCAAGTTGTTTTATATTTGATAAAACAAAGGACACAGTCCCACATCAAAGGGCACTTCCTCCCTGTTCTATCTCACTCAAAATCCTGAAATTCATGAGCTAACTGCTATCAATTTTCACATACCAGTACATTTCCAATGTTTAACATAAAAGTCATATAACAAATCATCCTATCATCTGTTTTAACAAAATCCTTATATTTAGTTAACAGGAGAAGCCATTGGCAAAAAATAATTAATAGAATATTAAGATGGAAAAAACCACCTGTAACTTAAAAAATAAAAGCTCTTTACTAGTTAAAAAGTTTCATCCTGTGGAAACAAAATACTTTATTTCAGCGTCTGCTCTTTAACGCAGACCAACACCATATGTCCCCTCAAACTGCAGTTACACACTAGCTGCAGTTAAAACTATGATTTTATCTAACACAAATCAAAATGACTCACTTGTCCAGAAAGACAACAATGACATTAATTCCACAGAAGCTAGGAAAAGAAGGGAAGATGGCTAGCTCAGCGATGATGGGGGAGTCAAGGAAGGAGGAGGGTTTGGTTATAGTCACTGCTGTTACTCCCCACCCTCCTCCAGAGGAGTCAAATCTGCAGTCTGGGATCAGCTGTGCCTCCGCCGCCTCCCAGTCTTCACCTCCCATGGCCATTACAGGCAACTCCCAGCATTGTTAGCGCAGCCTCCTCTGCCCCAGCACCAGCCAGGTGCCCACGGGAGGTGCAAGTCCTTCAGGCAGCTGAGGAAAGCAGCTATAAAAAACCCAAAGTGGCTCAATTACTGCTCAACAGGCTGCCAACGTCACAGCACCAACGCGGACAGACACCGAGGAGCTGAAGTAACCAAGCACAGAGCTCATGGAGGAAGCCTTTAGACACTGTTCCATGAGCACTGCCTCTGTTATCCTCCCTTGGGCAATTCTGCACACAGAAACAAGCGGTGCCTGGCTACAGGCTCAGGCTAGAGGGTCCTAAATTTGTAAAAACTCACTCAAGCTATTAAAAATAAAACAACCAAACACAAGTTATTGTCAACAGCCTTAGAGATTCAAGTCATAATTTTGAGGATATTAATCATATCCTATAGCCACCATTCCAAAGACAAAATCAGAGAGTATCAAACCTTTATTCAAATTTTGTAAAACAAGACACAAATACTGTCACTGGTACCAAATTTAGTTACTTTGGGGGCATTTTTCCCCAAGTCAGATACAGCAAGTCCTGGATCCAGGACAACTGGGAAATTTGTTGTGATTTTTTTCCAAGCAGAAATCAAAGTACAGCTGGCACCACTGAACATCAGTCCTGAGCAGAAAGCCCCACATGATCCCTCAGGAGCACAACATCAAACTGTTCTACTCTGATACAGAATCACCTCACAATCTCCATTGTAGATAATTTTAAAGTGCACTTAAAGAGTATTTTAAAAAGATAAGCTTTCATTTCTACTAGGACTACTGAAAGAAAATTTATTTTTTAAGTTAGAACACATTAAAGTTTCTACACTAAACTGTGGATTATAAACAGACTATGCACGGTCACAATGAATGGGCATTCACTGATGAAAGTGAAATTATTCACTCTAGTTAAATTTTCCACTTTCCAGGATTGGCTCCTTACTCTGAGTTTACCTGTACAGCCTCAGGAAGAAGTGATGTGCTCCAAGATAGTAACTTGCCAGCTGAAATAAGCCCAAATTATCTCATTTCACAAGCATGCTATTGTTCTTGTCACTCCAGACTCAGGGAATTCCATCTTTTATTGACAAGTTCAGCTGAATATTAACAGATTAAAGCACTAGTATTTAGTAACTCTTAAAAAAAGCATTTTATTATATTACCTCCTGCAACTTCAACTGTGCAAAAGAGCTATTGGTAGCCTCGAAAAACAAAACATAAACCTCCAAAAGTTTTAGACAGATTAACTGGCATCTAACTTACTTTCAGCAAGAATCAGCAGTCTCTCAAGAAATATATTTACATGAAAACAAAAATTAAAAGTTAACAAAAATAAAACAAACATTGGGGCTAAAGTGTGTTTGTACAATACCAACCAAACCAGGCAATAAACTACTTTATTTTTATATTCCAGCTCCACTTTGTAGCTAAATATGATCCACTGACGAAGAAGGCAAGGATTATTTTTTCCCCTGCAACACCTATATTGTTTTTAACAGGCCTTATACCTTGAAACCAGACTTCAGTTAAAATACATCTACGAACACGTAATAAGGCAAATGGTCTGCTTATTCTGATTTAACAACAGCAAAAAGAAGTTGCCAGTTGAAAACTGATGTACAGCTTTTGAGCACTAACTCTCTGGAGCCTGCACTGTCATTCCGCATTTCTTCCCCAAAACTCTCCGCAGTTTTTATCCACACAATTCTCGGATGGTACGAGAATTGTGTGCATTTCGAGCGCGTATTTAGCACTCACACGGCCCGGCCGGCGGACACGGTGCGGGACTCGCCCTCACTCCGCACTTCGGCACTTGGGCCTTTCGCTGGAGCCTTTGTCAAAGGTCTCCCGACCTTGCCCCACCGCCCTGTCCCCACAGCCCCACGCCCCTCTGCCCCCGCCGCCTCCCGCCCCTTGCCCGGCCGTGCCCATACCCACACCAGCCCACCCCGTCCGCAGCTGTCCCTGCCCCCTTTCCCCTTTCTCTCGGTCTCCAAGGAGGCCGCTCCCCTTCCCGAGGCGACCCCGCCCGCGGGCGCTCCCGAGCCCTCCCGCCTCACAGCGCGCCCATCCCCGCGGCGTCTGACCCCGCCGACCCCGGACACCCCCTCCCTCCCCCGCGGCGCTTCCCGCCTCTCCCGCCCGGGGCGGCCCCTCACCGCGATGACGACAGTGTCTTCGCCCTGGAACTTCGCGATGTACTTGTCGCCTCGGGCCACTTCGGACTCGTTGAGGGGCCTGAAGCGACACATCACTTTGATGTTACACTCCGCCGGGTCCGCCATCTTAGGCCACCGCCGCCTCCGGGGCGCTCAGCTCCGCCGCCGCCAGCTGCCGCCGCCACACCGCCCGCGCCGGGGGTCTCGCAAGCCGCCGTGGCCGGGAAACCCGCGCCCGCCCCGGCAGGAGGGAAAAGGGAAGGGCTCCTTCCTGGCCGCCGCCGCCGCCTCCCGCTCTCACTTCCTCCCCAACATGGCACCGGCCATGGCGGCTGCGGCCGCGGGTCCCGCCCCGCCCCGCCGGTAGGGCGGGCGGGTGACGTCACCCTCCGCAGCGCCCGCTCCGCCCCGTCCCCGCGCTGTGCGCAGGCGCGGCACCGCCCTCAGGCGCGCGGGGCGCTGCCCGCGGGGCCGCCGGGGGCGCTGGCAGGGGCGGGGCTGCCTCAGCGGGCGGGGCTGCCATGGCACCGCCCGCGGCCGCGGGTCGTGTCCCGCCCCAGCAAGAATCATGGAACCGTAGACTCGTGGAATTAAAGAATCACAGGGTTATGGACTCATGGAATCATCAAGGTTGGAAGAGACCCTTAGGATCATCATGTCCAACCGTCAACCCAGCACTACCCCTGTGGCCCCTAAAGCACTAAACCATATCACACAGCGCCAGATCCAGATGCCTCTTAAACACCTCCAGGGATGGTGACTCCACCACGTTCCTGGGTAGCCTGGCATCATCCACACAGAATCACAGAATCAGTTAGGTTGCAAAAGCCCTGAGGTCATCGACTATAACATATGAGCAAACACCATCATGGAAACTAAATGTCACATCCAGTCTTTCCTTACAACACATCCAGGGACAGCCACCACAGCTTCCCTGAGCAGCCCATTCCAGTGTCTAATAACCATTTTTGTGAAGAAATTCTTTATGCTGTCCAACCTGAACCTCCCTTGGGCCGTCTTAGGGCTAAGTCCTCTTGCCCTGTCTCTGGTTGCGTGAGAGAAGAGTCCAACCCCCACCAGGCTACAACCTCCTTGCAGGCAGTCCTAGAGAGCGATAAAATCACCCCTGGGCCTCCTTTTCTCCAGGCCAGACACCCCCAGCTCCCTCAGGCAGGTTATCAGCCAAGGGCGGCAGGGATGAGGCCTCACCAGCCTCCCTGGTGAGGAGCGTGAGGCACAGATCCACTCTGCCACCTCAGCTCCGCTGGCACTGGTGCCACAGAGGTGTCACGACATGGCCCTGTCACCAGCAGGACACCGGGCAGGGCAGTGCTGGGACAGCACGGTATGTGTGATAAAACTGAGGAGCCAAGAGTGAAGTAAAGGCTTAAAGCAGGTGGTTGAGATATTTGGGTGGCCTACGATATTTGGGATTTTTAGTGTGTTTACCTTTCTTTGCTAGCTAAAAAGGGGGAAATCCACATCCACGAGGTGTTACAGATGCCAGGGAGATGCCAGTATGCCCGTGAACCTCATTGTGTGCATCCTGGAGCTGGAACCCAGCAAGTGGGATCAGAGCACACAGAGCTCACAGCTCATGGTGTCGCCCCTGGGATGGAAACTCTCACCACCTCTTCATCCCAAATGAAGAAAAACAAAGAAAATCTGGACAGCAGGTTTCTAAAGCTTAATTTATTGCAAGTTTTGTTTATGTATTTATTGCAGGTGCTCTAAATCTAGTTGACCAAAACTTAGAGACTGTATCTAGACAAAAACATCAGGTAAACCATTCTGATAGAGAGCCCCTAGAGTCTCACACTTTTACAACTGTGCCTCTTATATCCACGCATGAACTTTCAGATGGGAACAAAGTACAAACTCACTGCTTGGCTGAGTTCAGTCAGTTTGCTGACAGAAATCATGATTTGTACTGGAATTGTTTCAAATAGCCTTGAAGTTAATTTTAAAAACCCAGAAAAAAATTATGGTGGCCCTTTCTCTTAATATATTTTAGTAGGTCAGAAAGGCTCAGAAGAGCAGTGTGCTTCCCTTAAAACTACCAAATTTTCATTATAAAAAAGGGGGGGAACTAATATGAATTTTAACAGGGACTATCTGTAATCAGATATCCCCCATTTTTAAGACTTCTCAGTTTAGGGATTTCAGTGATGTGTTTTTACTTAGGATAGGTATGCAAGCCAAACACTCAAAATTGCTCCACATGATAGAAGAATAACCTAATAATCTAGTTGCATTTATAGGTTCTTTTCACAGAGTAATGCAAAAAATATTTCTGTGCCTAGTTTATCTTATGAGGTAAGCTAAGTCTTCTAAACTGAGTTCATGTTGTAACAAGTTTATTTTTCCACTGATTAAAATGCAGCAGGACTGTGCTGTCATATGCAGGACAGCGACAGGGACATGTCCACACCTATGAGCACATGTGGAAATCGTTCTCTGGAAAAGTCAAGATAAAGGCTCAGTCTGTAGAAGGTGCAGTGCTAGTCCACAACATCTAGCATATGAGATATACACAGTCATCTGTCTACCATTTTCAATAAAATGTTTTAAACATAATTAATTGTGATTATTTTTACATGGCAGAAAACCTGTTTTAGTTGGTTGTTATTCTAGAAATTATTACAATGTATCTCAAGCAGCAAGGTGTATTCATGCTTCTATCTTATCTGTTTCTGGGATTATTCACAAGCTTATGGTTTGGAATGTTCTTATGCAGCTGCGGGATTTGAATCCTCAAAAATTTCCTGTGACAGAAGGTTATTACTTTTGTGAAAGGAGTGTGAATTATTTACTACTTTTTCAATTAATTTACTTTGGTACATAAGGAAAAAGAAATGTTAGCTGCATAATAAACAACTTTGTGGTTATTACTCACAGAAGTACATTTCACCTGCTGAACATCCTTTACCCTAATGTATTGAAGAAACTTCTAGTTCTTATTATCCATAAGCAAAGGGGATGTACCTTTAGCCACATTTACTGACATGTACTGCCCAATGTAAGAACATCTCAGTCAAAGAAGAAACCACGTAATGAATGACAGCATTCTCAAGAAAATAGGTGCTTGGCCTTGTTTACCTGTTGAATGTTTGACAGAGCAGACACTCCACAAAGACAACACAGACACATGAGTAGATAATTACTCATTTTAACTATGTTGAAACAAAAAATGTCAGCATGTGTGAACTCTGTACTAGGAACTGGCCACTCTGAAGCTGTTGGCTCTGTGTGATCTGCTAGGAGAACTAGCTGATGGTGTCCCGTCCCAGCTTTGGGAACCCTTGGTTAAAGAGCTCTGCTGAGCCACACGTGTGCTCTCAGATCCCTGTCAGGGACTCTGTCATGAAGTTTCTCTTCTCTGATCTGTTGTTCAAAATAGCAACCGCTCCTTGGCATGACCTACTTAAAGGCTGACACAACAAAGCCGTGCTCAAAGAGGGCACTGTGTTATCTCTGCTGGCGCCAAGATGTGGCAGAAGAGCAGCCTTGAGGACTTGTGTTTAAAGATGTGGGCCCATGAGAACAGGGCAGAGACCAAACATCCGGAAAAGCTTCCCATTTTGTGGCAATAACAGAATGTGCTTCTTTGCCAATTGAGAATATATTTGCTGTCTTTGTTGTTGTTATGTAATGTCTGTAGCATACATTTTTTGACACTTAGGATAAGAGAAATTTTAAAAGTAATATAATGAGAAAAAATTATGTATCAGTTGTCATAAAAAGTGAATAGTTCTGTTTGCTGTTTAAGCCTAGTATGCCCCATGTAGCTGACAATAAATTTGGTAAATTTTCTCAGTAAAGACCAATATGTTTTATTAAAGTAATTTATGTAAGGAATTTGTATTGTTAGTTCACTAAGCATGTTTCTTTCCCTTTATGATCTGTGCAATAAACCCCTACAAATTATTTTATGATTTATGGCTCTTTTAGATCTTCAGTCTTTCCCAGCAATAAAAACATGTTAAGCAAATGGAATTGGCAAACCTAACCCTTACAGGGAAGCTATATCGGGATAATGATGTAATTAACCATCAAAATTGTTCCAGCAGAGCAGAAGTGATCTTGATTTGGTTTTAAAAGAACATTACATATTTGAATAAATCTTTAAACCAGGTGTTTGTGGAGAAGCAAATTAAAGCTGCTTCCTCCTGCCCTTTCAAGAATTAAATTCTGAGATTCATCGGCTGACAGCACTTGTTGACATTCAGTGTACCTAATGCAAACACAAGTACTCTTCTCATTTTAATTTGCAGTGTGCTGGGAAAATACATGACATGACTTCTGAGAATTTGAGGTGCATTCCAGGTCAAATTTGTTCCAAATTTGCAAGTCAATTTGCAGGACAAAAGAGCGATTAATCTGCCAGATATAGTGTACCTCAAACAAAATTCTCTGTTGCTTGTAGCACACTCTGTAAATAAAGGCTATTAAGATGACTTATGAAGTCTAGCAACATTGCCTGACACTGGAACAGTGTAATTAAAATTAACAAAGTGTTATGGTTCAAACAGCTTGTGTAAATATATTTTGAATAATTTAAATATTTAAATATGTGTCTGGTCAACTCAGCTTGGGAAGTCACTAACTGATTTATTGAGATTAGGAGGTTGGTGGATGAAGTTGGATGGCCTGAGATACTGTTGGAGTCCAACTAGATCATTTGAAGTTCTTATCTGATTGCAAAATACTAAAGCTTCTTTTCATTCCAGCAAACAATATGATATGGAATGTATCTCCTGTCCAAATCAAGTTTGGGATTTTATGTGAGCTAGAAGGATGAAAGGTGTGTTGAGAGTCCTTCTGCTGATACATAGGAACTTCTTTTTGGAAAAAATGTAATTAATTTAAAAATCAGTTTTATTTTATTTTTTAGTTGGAAATGCATAAACCCCGAAAACCCTCTAATTTGTTCCTAATCAGCAAGATCATATTTAATATTCTGATAGCGATAGACTAATTAAAAGCAAAAGCAAGCTCTGGGAATAATGTCACATTTTAGATGTTTATTTCAGCTAATTTGTGCAAATTCATGCAAAAAAATCTGTCTGCTCACTACCTAAGCATTGACTCCAATTCTCTTTGAAGTAGAAACACACTTTTGGACCTTGTTTATATTCTTAACCATTAAAAGCATCTAGCATATGTTGTCTAAAATGTCCTGTCATAGATCTCTATTCTCAGTTGCTTTTCATTGTTTATAACCCTTACTAAACTAACCACTGGATTGTGTCTTAGCTTGCTGGGTGCCTGCCTGAAGCAAATTTTTTATAGTTGTGCAAAAATTGATTACTTATTTATTTATTTAAAAAATTAAATTATAAATGCCTTTTTTTCCATCTCTGTTAAAGGAAACTCTTAGAATTCTTTCATGTGAGAATTAAAAAATGCAACCTAAAGACTGAAATTTGGTGGGGAGACTTTTGATTGTCAAAAGCCACAGAAGGCTTTGGGGGAAAAACCTCATATTAACCTACTCTTTAGAGTCCTGCAGAATCTTTTATTGGAGCTAAAACCCCCAGCCCATGCCTGCTGCTGTCTGTGCTTGTGTGTGAATCACTGAACAAATGATCTTGCTCTGTATCTCGGCAATGGGGGTTTAGCAACCTTTGCTTTTTCAGTCTGTCTGTTTGATCCAGGAGCCAGAACTGAAGACAAGGAGCAGAATGTCTTGAATTCAGGAAGAAGATGCTTTATTTACCGAAGGAAATGAAAAAAGTAATTGGGATAGAAGAGGCAAAGCAGAAAACTGAAGTTTGGGAACGCAGAAGAATCATGCAAAAAAGCTTATGATTTCTGCAGGAGCTCTTTCAGCATCAGGAATGGGATTTATCCCTCATTTTCTACTGGCAGCAAAGAAATATGGAACAGGCAAATGAAGCTTTGCACACTCAGAGGGACACTATCCTATAGTTGCTATAGGCTTTATTAGTGGAAGGGGCAGGGACAAAGTGTGATCATGAGAGTGTCTCTGTGGGTTATTGAGCTGCTCCAGAAACAATCCGGGTCAGGTGCTGCAGAACAAAATTCATACCAGTACTATAATACAGCAATATATAGAAATAGAGAGAAATTTCCAAGCTTTTTAAAAGACAAAGATATTATGCACTGAACAAGCTTTGCAAAAATTAGCATCCAGAGGGTTCAAAAAACCATAAAATTGTTCTTGGCTGATCCACCTGTAAAGATCTGGTGTTGACAGAAGTAGTGGTCTCACAATAACCTGATTTCAAACCACTGGTGGCTGAACATCATTGCTTTGCACCTCAGGTTGCATACAGAAATGGCAAGAAATCCCACTGAGATGATCATTCTGTTACATACTTAGCTGGTGGGGAAACTACCATTTCACAGGAAGCAGCTACTACAACCTTACCTGAAATGTGAAATAAAAGTCAGCTTTAACTATGTAACACCAGTGTATTCTGAATGCAACTTTTCTTTGACTCCATTTTGGATTTACTCTTCTTTTTTCCACCTATTTGTTCTCAGTTTTGGTTTTTTCCTTCCCTTCACTGCAGCATTTTTCTTCTGAAGGAGCATATCCTGATAACCTTGCCTGGAAGCAGCAAAATTATGGATAAAAGGTTTACATGTGAAACTGAAGCCTTGCTTATTTCTCCAAAATGCAGCCTTGCTTTTTTCCTCAACTTTTAAATGGCAAACAAAAATTTAGGGAGCACAAGCTCACAATGGTGAGCTTGAAAGGATGCACAATTTTTGGATCTATTCTTGACTGTAAAGTGCCATTCACAGCTCTTCATTGGTATGGTTTATAGATAACCTTGTTTTATTAATGTAAGTGCTTTTATGTGCCAAAAACCCCCGCCACTCTCATATAATTTATGTTAGATCATAACTAATTTGCAGTTCTTCAGACCCCAAACTTGGAGAAAGAAGAGTTCAAAAAGTAGGCTGAATGATAAGGAAATGTCAAGCTATGTATTTTATGACCATAAATCTATTTGACATGTATTATCTATCAAAATCCATTAGTCATATATCCTGTGTACTTCCAAGCAGATCAGAGTCTGTCCAGTGGTCTTATATAGCTGGCTATAAGGGTGTCAGAAATTATATGCAATGTCCCATCTTGAGTGTGGAAAAACATCCCCGAGGCCCCTAGGGTTTTTTGGTTTGGTTTGGTTTGGCTTTGGTTCTGGTTTTGTTTTTATTCCCCTGAAAGTTTCTGTCTTGAGGTTGTGTGGGTAGTTCAGCAAGGTCTTATTTTCAGTGGTTGAAAAAAGGCTTTTGATGGAGTTTAAGGAGTCTTCTCTGACATTTTTTCCTCCACTGTTGTTAAGGGTATTTTATTGGGTCCTCGCAAAAAAAAAAAAAAAATCTAAATTCATATGTTTTCTGATTTTGTCTCCCACTAATATTGTTCTGAAAAATTATACCTGGCTAGATCTTTTTGTCCAATTCATGCATCAAAAACCATCAAACATATGTGTTTGAGTGAGTGTCAAAATAGTGTGTTTTTCACAATCATTACACACACACAAAGTGACTAAAATCCGTATTTATTTTGTAGGGTTAATTGTGTTTAATAAGATAACCATAAGATAACACAGCTTTTTAATCATCAAATTTGAAATATGCTTATACTCAAATTAATGGTTAAAATCTCTTGTCAAAATTATAGTTTATGAACCTCTATTTTAAAGTTTTGCAGAAATAGTGTTGGAAGAGAGGAATCTAACCTTTTTTGTAGTTCTTTTATCAACAGAAATTTCTCAGTTCTGACATTTATCATTGGTGACAGTACATGAGATAGGCAAAACAGTTGACTTTCAGAATTCATTTTAAAACTGCCAGGCTGAAATTGCTCTTTCAAGTTGCATGCTGAAGAAACTTCTCAGGCAATGGTAGACACACTATTCATGAGAGATGAGAGAGTGGGACAACTGCACCTCAAAAATCAACCTTTCCTGTGAGGTTCCTGCTGACCTCACACAGACTCACCATGCTGACTGCCAGTCCTCCCATAAATGGATGTGTGCTGCCCTAGGTGGAGGGAGTGAGGGGGCGTGAGGGAGTGTGTGCTTGCATGCACACGTGTGTCATAGTGCAATTCATGCTGTTTTCTCCAGCTCGCTCACATTTTCATCAAGCTGATTTACCATGCTGGCCACAGGAAACAGTAGAGAAGTTACACCAGATTTTCAAGATGTTTAGTAAAAATATGGGTTTTGTTTTTTTTTTTTTCTTTCTACCGCAGAAGTTTCCCAGCTCTTACAACACGGATTTAGTGTGTGGGAAAGCAGCAGTTCTTAGTGGTTATTCAGGAGCTTTGGTGCTAAAGTGCTGATTTAGCACACTAAGGAGTGGCTGAGTAAAGCAAAGAAAATCAGGTAAGGGATGAGACAGGTACTAATCACTTTTTTTGGCAACAACTAAAGGGCTTTTGTCCTCCTAAGTAAACTTCTGCCTCATCCCCTTTTCATTCATTTCATTTCATTCACTTTTCAGCTTTAATACAGCTCTACACTGTCTGTCCAGCCCTGTAATGGTTTTTGGTGATACGTTTCTTGCTTCCCCAATGTCCATCAGGCATCTCAAACAGTTTGAAAAAGTATAGCTACTAATAAAACCTTTCTTGCCCCACATATTTACTTCTCTCTTTCTCAAGTAGCTTCACGACATTAAAGGTCATTAGTTTTGTGTTTCATGATTTGTATGACTTTGCTGCTCTTTATTTATCTATCTCTGCCTCTGCTCATGATTCCTGTTCTCTTTTCTTCGATGTTGAGCATAGGGTACAGTTTCTCTCCATGAGTTGCAGCAATGCTTTCTGTTGCATCACCCTAGGTATTAAATAACCTGGAAGAACGACTTCTGTCATGATGTCTACCAAAATGGTGACCAATATGGGCAAAGACAAAAGAACAGTGAGAACAAATTATGAAAGCCCTTTATTTCTGATATTAAGAAAACATGGGTTCATCTTAAAAGCCATTAATCCTTTTGACTGTGCTAGTTTGTGTTCTTCTTTATCCAGAGATATCAATGGCCTTGTTGTTTTCCTAATTGTTTGTAGAATATTTTAAGGCATTGCAAGAAACAGAGAGAAAAAATGGAATAGTGAAACTGAAATTGCCTTTGTGATTCCCACGCCTCTTGAATAATTGTATTCTGATTTGTCCATATGCATCTCTTTCAGAAACAATGGTGTCATCATTCCTGGCAAAGAATACTTCCTTCCTTGGTTATAGCTCTGAAGAGAGGGCTTGTACTTGGATAGAAAAATAAGGAAATGGATTCCTCTGTTGGTGTAATCCTCATTTTTGGAGCCCCCCAAAAGCATTAGACCTGTCACCAGCTAAAAGGGAAGAATTCATAATAAACTTTTCAGTAAGGTTTATGTCTGTTAAAATAGAAAACAGTGCCCCTTGCAATTGCTGGAACTTACATAGTGTGCAGATAACTAAAATTTTCTTTGTGCCTTTTGCTCTGACCAACTATTTAGCAGGCAGCACACAGGGGTGATAGATCACTGCATTCCTCTGAATCCAGTTCAGTGATGTGGGATTGAAGAGTTTGTGAGGGTAGGGTGGAAGAAGAGGGTTGGGAACTTGGAGTGAGGCAGCTGAAGCTTTAGCATGTGGTTCACTGGTCATTGCAATTTGGCAGATGAGCCTGGGGAAGGTTGGAAAGGACACTGGAGATTTGAAGCCTTGTGTGTCCTTTAGCTCTCCTTACCTCATGCACCCTCCGCCCCCTATCCACTCACGGCTCTGTGGAATGGTTGCTGCACATGGACCTCATAATCAGTGAAGTACTTTTAGAATAAATTGTAAAATAATTTTACAGATAGACTTGAAAATTCTCCAGAGTATTTTCTAAAGTGAAAATTATTTGAAATTCATTTAGTTAATGTCAAATTTATAGTGTGAAACATCAGTGGTCCTTGTATGCTGTGGTCAGTTAGCAGCCTTGAAACAACTGTCTTTATGAATATCTGAGTCCTTTTTCAAGTGTTTTCCCTGGAATAGGCCTTTCTATTTTTCTGTTAGAGAATTCCATCTTTGTTTACCTGTTAATTCTAAGCCTCATCAAAATAATCTCCCTTTTTACTTACAAGTCAATAATATTGGTGTTTTGCATTTTCAACAGTTTAACTGTTCCTGTTTTCAGAGATATCATCGGCCACATTAACAATATGCTGAAGTAATTTTTATGTAGAAAATTTCCACTTCTATTATTATGTGTATTTGTCATTGTTGAACAGAAAATAATTTGTATTTATTTATTTGTAAATATACTATCATTATGTGTGATATGAAAATCATATATCAAATTTTCACTGTTAATAAAATTGATGATCAAGTATCCAGAGCAGATATAAATCCCCAAATTCACTTAAAAATGGAAGAGGATGGAATACCTTTTTAATCCTGTCACTGTTTCTGAAAATCCTCCCTCCTGAACACCATCATCATCTCATGGATCACAGCGGCTTAGGTGGGTACCCAGTATGTCTTGAAAAAAATTATGCTTGTATGTGTTCTGCATTTAATCTAGGACTTATGAGTTCAATTGTAGCAGTGTTTTATGCATGAATTGATGATCTGGAGCAGCTGTCCTTTCTGTGTGAGGATTACAGATCACACTGACTACAGATACATCAGCCCTGCTTCCATTGCTCCAAGGCACAGCCTGGTCTACACAAAACAGCAGTGGTCAGTATTATTTTAGATGTATAATATCTAGCAGAATGATGGAAGGGTTAACACAGGAGTTCATGCTGTTTAAATTTAAAAAAAAAAAATCACATTCCTGATGAATTCCCCAAGGCTAGCTTTCCCTGGGAAAAGGTAGACAACAATGGTACATTGTTATAAGAAACTCAAAGTGTTTTAAGATGGAGGTTGATAACTTTATAGCTGGGGATCCCAAAACAAGATAAGAGTGGCTGTGGAGTTAGAATTAAACCTTGAGATCACTGCTCTTTTATATCAATTTATTAGTAGGGCTGGTACCCAAATGCTTGTTAGAGAGGGGATTCTGTGTGTTTGTAATGCTTTAGCCTCCCATTACAGGACTTTGTTTTTAGCTCTGGCAGTCAAGTGGGTCCAGGGCAGAGTGCTCAATGGGAGGCACTGCTGTTGTTTCTGGTGTTAGGAGTTCTTGGAGCATCTTAGGATCTTTTGGTCAATTTACTTCCAATTCTTACTGCTATAAGGGTGTTTGGAAGTGACCACTCCTGTTTTCTTCTCAAGGTACCCCAGATGTACAGCTTTACTCCTTTTTGTTTGTGTCTCAGGCCCACAGGGGATCAGGAATAGCATTCAAACTGAGGTGTGGGGCTGTTCATGGAGCAGTTGTATGGATCTTTTAAGACAGTATATCTGTTGCAGTTGTTCTTGGATTGCCTGGGACATTGTTCAGTGACCTAGTAGTCTTTTTCAATCCTCTGTTACTATGTTCTAGACTGTGCTGAGACCTGAACCCAGAGAATAACAAGCAGTGCTTGTAAGCTTGGAAGGCTGTTGGTTGTGCCTCTGACCTGCTTAGGGCTCTTCTTCTTGCTCAAGTTAAAGATTTCTCCAGAAATCCCTACTGAGCATTTTGTGGATGTTGAATATGTCACAAGAGCTGGTTTTGGCTTCGAGTGCACAGTACATTTTTCCTTTCTCTTCTTTGTATCTAGATGCAGGTAGTGGCACAGCTCTCTCCCTGAGAGACAGGCATGCCCTTTCTTGTACTTCCCAGCTCAACAGCATGACTTGTCTTTAAAGAAGACAAGTACTGGCATGTTGGTCACATCACATTAGAATTAACTAAGAAGTCCAATGTGATATAAGTTGTCATTAAGATCACTGAAGGTTTTACGAGGTAATACAAAATTGTAGAGGAAACTCTTTCAGGAAACCTTGTGTGCATTAATTGAAAGTACAGCAGAGTGCTCACACCACTGTGTTCTAATGTGTGGAAGATTTTTACTTTGAAGAATATTTCTTCTCTGAGAAAAAAAAAATTATATGACCCTGACAAATTTTTACTTAGCAAATCCATTTCTTTGTTCTGTAAGGATTTCATCTGCACACACAAGCAACAAAAGTAATTTTGCTTCTTTTTTTTTTTTATTCCTGCTAGACAGGGTAATTATGTCTTAGGTAATAAGCTGAATTCTGTTCATTTTTATACATGGCCAACAGAATTTACTGCATTGCTAGCAAGGGTATTTATGTAATTTCATGAGAACACAGAAAAAGGAGCAAAGGTTTGGTTTGCTTCAGACAGGCTTCCCGTGAGATTATCAATGTTTATTGCTTTGATCTTTCCTCAAGGTTCAACATTAAAAGCAGCAAAATCATATAAACGAGACTTTAAAGTTGCTGTCAACTGGTTAATTGATTATTAATTTTTTGAGATTACTTTGCTCCTACAAAGAAAAAGCAGCCAAAATACTAATCTTTTATCTGTGGAAACACTGGTCTTCTGCTAATAACTTTTTTCCTAAGAAATAGCAAGGGGAAACAGATTGTCTAAGGATACATCATACACCACAATATACAGGAACCTTGGTATTCATGTTCTGTAGTCTGGTTGGTGTCCAGGAAAGTCTCTTCATCATTCTGACCAAACAAAGCTGAAGTTCTGTCTGCCAGAGAGGTGTTAAGTTCTTTTTTTTTGACCTTGCCTTGGGCAGGAGGATTTCTGGAGTGTTAAACAACCAGAATAGGTTAAAACCTAGAGCAGATTTCACCTAACCTGTTTAAGAATCTATAAGCTTGCACATGGTCTAGTGTTCCTAGTCTCTTCATGTAGTCTATGAGGAAATTTAAATAGCCTAGAAGGTGATTTATGTCACTGCCAGGTAGGTCAGATGAATTATCTTCTGGAGAGACCCATGAACCTTTTATTGACTGTGAAAGAGCCCAAGTAATCTAGATTAGCTTTGGATATCCAAGATCTAGATGCCTAAAACTTAGATAGGATGAGGACTGAACTGGACTCCTAAGTCCATTTTTAGTCAGGTGTTTAAGTTTACCCACAGAACCCTTAAATGTAAATTTGGACCCACCTTAAGCAGACTTCCAGAAAACTTCAATAAGGTGTGCAGCAATGTGCAATCTATTGATAACAGCAATGCATCAGTCTCAGAACAACATTTCTAATCACATGAGAGTCTCAGATGTGCTGCACACATTTAGCACACTCCTCAGAGCAGTTTTTTCCAAAGCAGAGGCTGTATTTGGCTCTCACTTGAAGGAAAACATTCAAGTGACGTAGAATTGGATGGGATCTCTGTATCTTGCAAAGATCAAATAGAATCCATTAAAGCATTACTGATTCGAACTTTGTGCTGAAGTGCTGTCTGTGAGAGCTCTGTCATTAGCTCTCTGAAAGGGCTGATTAGACTCTGACATGAGTTGTGAGCAGAGAGAAGCTACCAAATTGCATTAGTGTGCACAGTGAAAGGCACTGGGCATTAGCAGAGGGCAGGACTAGATCCTCTCTGGAGCTCGCTTCCAGCCTCAGCAATTCCATGATTCTGGGATAACTGCACTTCTGGCACTCATGTACATCCCCTCCTCCCTGAGTTCTCAATTGCTTTGCCCACCCTATTATTGCATTTTCTCTAAAAACAAACAAACAAACAAAACACGCCTAACCAAAACTAGACTTTTAAATATTTTAAAGAAACCTTCTACTTTTATGTCAAAGAGACAAATTTGGCAGTTGCCTGTGGTATATTTGAAAGAAAAGTAAGCAGCAATCACATTCAAAATGGAATCCTTTAAAGATTGACTTACCAGCCTGCCAGTAATGGGCTGCTCTGTGCTTTCCCCACCAGGTGGGAATAGAAACATCAATATCTATGAATGCATGAGAGATTGAGTGGAAACAAACCCTAAGGACAGAATAGTGTGGTGAAGTTATCTACCCACACAGCAGTAAAAAAAATTGATCTTCCAGTATTATAAGTGTTTAATTGACATTTTGCAATGATCAAAATCAGACATTCCACCAGCAGAGCACAGCATGCATTTTTCCTTTTCATTTGTATGCTGTTTTATGTGATTATGAAAGTGATCAGCTTTTTTGGGAGGGATAATAAAGATAATTACATGGGGAAAAAAGCTACCACATCTTATTTGAGAGGGTATTTTTGCTCTTTTGTCTTTAAATACACAATTCATTTTCATAAAATGAAGCTTATAAAATGGTCCTTACTACAAAATGAAGTATTTCAATAATTTAGAACCAAATCATAAAATTCTTAGCATATGCAATCAAAATTAAATTTAAATAGAGGGGCAATATCAATATTTTTAAAATTTCTTCAGTCTTTTCAAGTCCATTTTTCCCAGTAAGAGGATGTTTTCACTGCTGAGTTGTAAGTGAAAGTAATGAATTCCACATTATTCAAGATACAAGATTTGGAGGTAGGAAATTGTTTAGTATTCTTATTCCAGACTCTCTAAGCAAGCATTCACAGTCTGATTCATCTAAATGCAATAGTCCTCATTCAAACCATCTCCATGATTTTTTTTGTCCCATTTTTACCCTGCAGCAATGCTTTTGATTTCCTAAAGAATCAAAGAAAGTCAATGAATAAGACTATGGAAGTTTTATTTACCGAAACCAAAAGATAAAAGAATCATTTTGGTTGGATGGATTTCCTTTCAATTTTTTTCTGCTTTGGCGTATGATGTTTTTAGATGAGTCAAAGTGATGATTGATTAATAAGTATCATCTCTTAACATTATGTGCATATGATGACACTCCTGAAATTCAAACTCCTTGACTGCATTACACTAACTTATATTTTCAAATAATGTTAATGGAGCTCCATGTCACAGAGATAATCAATCAGATGACAGATGATTTGCCTTCCAACTAAGCAAATGAATGCAATGGATGTGTGTCATAGATGTTCTGTTATTCCTGAGGTTGCCACAATAAAATACTCTTTAACAGAATGCTTAATTATTTTGTCAGAACAAATGTATCACTGACAAAACTTGAAACATTTGTTCTAGCAAGCCATATAATTTCAAGTCACAAACATGAGGTCTGTATAACTGACTATATTATATTGTTTTGGCAATATGCTGATTGCCAGGTGTCTGACAATCTAGCACGGCAATTCTGCACAGACTGCCATGAGTCAGTGAAGGAAATAATTTCATTCAATTTGGAATGCACAGACTGTTTTGTTTTGTTTTCTTTTCTTTTCTTAGGGCATGTATTTTAGCTTCTCAAGGTGATATTATGATTGTCATCTCTGATACTGCAATTCAGGCTGGGAAAGTAACAACAAGAATGTGTAGACTCAGCCAAACACATAATTATTCTGTGTGCCCTGCATCCATTCTGTTTTGAGCAGCAAACCCAAGAGCTGGCTTTTTACTTTAGCTAGTGGCTACATCAGGATGCGGGTGAAGAAACCTTTCAATATCAAAATGATCATATCAATATCATATATTAATTAATAGCATAAGTCTACCTGCAGGTCAACTGAGATACTTTGCAGATGCGTTTTTCTCTTCCCTTGTATGTCTGTACAAAGTTTGTAAAGCAATACAAGGCCCATCAGTGTTGAGACTGCTGGGGTATTCACTCAATCTTAATGAAAAAAGTATTCCCAGTGCCTTTACAAGGCAAGAACTGCTATTTACAGAGGCATTAATGAGCCTTTCCAGCACTTTTCTCCCTTGCATGCCATTTCTCTGCCTGGGTTACAAGTGCAAAGACAAATTCCCAGTGGCACAACTGGCAAAGGATCAAACACAGAGCCACACTGCTGATCTCTAGTTAAAGATGCAGATTGACTTATTTTAATCCATTTATTGAGGTGTTACACTTTTGCTGATGAAGTCTTTCTTTAACTTAACATTTCTCAGTGATTTTCTGCTCAGTGAGATAATATCCAAACCCATAAGCTTTTCAGAAATGGTTGCAGAGTTCTGCTTTATTTGACCTGCAAACACAAGCCACTAGGCATAGAGCTGGTTGGGGTTTTTTTACATCTTGTTTTACTTTGTCTTTTCTGCCTATTACTTTGGAGAGCAAAACATCTGTATTACTGAAACAAGTGATGAATCAAAAGCAGATCACATATTGCTTGTAAGTATTTAGCAGACATAGCAGGTTCACTTCATGTGACATATACACACTTGATTTTTATTCTGATTTATTTAGTTTTATTTACATTATTTCAGGTTTTTTTAATCAGAGGAGAGGTGTTGAACAGGACCCAGCTTTTCTTTTTATAAGGCCAGGATTAGTTTCATCATGCAGTAACTGAAATCAAAAATTACAATTGTTTGAGGAGCTTCCTTTCATGCTTAAACTGTAAAACAAAAAAGCCACTTTCAAATTTCTAAATGCCCAGGTGCTTTGCAATGGAAAGTATAATTTATGCCCACAGAGACACTTACTAAATTTCCCCAGATCTTAGTTTGGGCACAGTGGGACTGAAAGGAATGCCACTGATCCAAATGCCCCAGAGCACAGCACAGCTCCAGTCTAAGGAATGGAGCTTTGCAATTTGCAATGTTCTCCTCCTGACCGCACCCCATGGTCCCATGCATTTCCATTTTGCATGGGATTTTTGCCTGAGAAGCAGAACAGAACACTAGAAATTCTCTTAATATTATCTTGTTCATTTTCTTTTTCCTTGTCCTGTCTTCATCCCAATTACATCCATAGAATTCACTAGCATAGAAAAAGAAGTGTTGCTATCCTGCTGTCTGAAAAGAACTCAGCATTGCTATTCTGGACTGGATCAAAGTAATTTGAGGAACTAATCAAAGCTAGAACTAATTTCTAATTGAAAGAAGAAAACAGTTCTGGCTTCCTTGGTGACAGGAATATTCCTGCCTTGTAATGCTGAAATGGACTTCAAGGAAGATCTATCTTTGGGTGTATTATGGAAATCGTAAAGATGTTTGACTTTGCTGACAGCAGAGTCACAAGAAAAAATAAATAAAAATATCCTAAGTGGCCTGTGTGGTAATTATAAACACATGCAAAGTAGGGTTCTCACTGCTATCAGTCCTCCTCCTGCCAACTGACTCATCTGGGCATCAGGAAGGTCCTCTCATGTGATTTCTTTTGGAAGTGCTGAGGTGTTTTCTGGCTGTTGACAATTGTCTCTTTGTATGTTGAGCAAACCAGGATATACTCACAGTCAGTCAGCTGATAGAGAAATGATTTTAAAGTTTTTTCCTGGGTTGAAAGTTGGAGAAAAAGTTATTGTCAAAATTTTAGAAATTAATTACTTTTTTCTCATTCAAGATAAAAAGGAAAGAAAAGAAAAATTAATCATAAAATCAGTAAGAGACATTTAAAGTCAGATAGATATATTCTATCCCCTGCAAAATATCCTGAAGTATGGCTTAATTCTAGAAAATAAAGACAATTCTTCGAGCAGTATCATGTTTCTAGAAACAAACACTTCATTTGCTTTCTCTAGTGAATGTAGTGTTCTCTGGAAGGGCACAAGGACTATGAGTTCAAAAGGAATGAAGAGGACAAAAAGGACAAAGAGGATAAGAGGTTTTGGTATCGGCTCACCTCTCACAGGGGTAAAGAAAGGAGTGATACTGCCAAGAAGAAAACGGTATAAAGACTCCCACTGATGTGTGAAGTATCTTTTCAGAGTCCAAAAGAGCTTTAGTAATGAAGTCTGGGAAGTGCAATAATCCTGCATGCCCCATGGCCAAGGAGAGAGAGAGAGCAATGGGCAGGGTGAGGGCAGGGAGACCTGCCAAGCCCTCCTGCTGGACCCACATCTATCCTAAGGCTGTTTAGCAAACAGCAGAAGTTGTCTGGGAACAAATGCCCTCAGCATGTCTCTGTCCCCACCCACGGAAAGGAATCCTGCCCTTGGCACCACACTGCCAAGAGATTGGGAGAGCTCTCCTCCACTTGTTCTTCAGCCTGCTCTGGTGACAGCCAAGACAGAAGTCAGTCCACGGAATGCAGATTTTGGAAACTAAGCTACAGTAATTCAGAATTTTACTTCCACTCTCCAAATATGTCTTTCTAAAGCATGTTTTTCTATTTTAAATTTTAAATTTTGTCCTAGTGCCTGGTCAGCAGTAGATTTCATCTGTTCAAGATATCAGGAAACCTTCTGACCTCAATTAATGCTTTGAGGAGCTAAGCTATTAAGCATTTGAGCCATTACTTTACCATCATAGGGACATAAATATATGTTAGAAACATGTGCTTTGCTAAAATGGTCTTGGAGCAGCTTCTGCATGCCTCTGTCCCCCCCTGAATCTCTCTTGCCGTTCTTTCTGTGCTGGCATTCCAAAGCTGCTGATTCACAGCCTACATCTGGTCCTGTAGCATTCTTGCCAACTCAGAGCCTGATGGATTATTTGGACACTTAACTTGCTCAAGTCATGCTCCCTCTGTCACTGATTTGTTTGACATCCTGTGTGTTATAAATACATTTCTGCAGGGCCTTTCCTCACTATATTGGATTAGCCTATTTGATTTATCAGAACTGAGGTGTTTTCTTTCCTTCTTTCTTTCATTCTTTCTTGCTTTGGCTCTGTTCTGCTGTTGAGGGTGAGAAGAGAGTTGCTGATTCTCATACAGAGGCCTGCTGGCTTCAGGAAGGGATGGGGTATGTGAGGACATCTGCTTGGGAAGAGTGACTAGACCAAGGACTGGGATCCAACCCTGTGAGCAGTCACTGGAGAGAGCAAAAACTGAGCTTTCCAGACGTGTTACTGTGGAGAGCCACCTGGGATTTTTGAAATTTAACATCAAGATATTTTTAGACTGACATATTTGCTTAGTGTTGAATTGTGTCTGTGTTAATTTGTAACTGCTCATGAGTTCTTTGGTTATGTAATACAACTTGGGCACCAAAGATAATAGGTGAGATCATATAGCAGCTGATTTCTGCCTAACTTGTGGCTGTAAGGAGGCTGGATCAGCAGAACAGTGACTGTGCCTCATTGCATGCATTTAGGAGGGATGCCTTGCTTTGAATTCCTGCACTAAAGCATGTGAACAGTTACATGTCTTGCCATCCTATGGAGTTCATCTCCACTATATCACAAGTGGCCAATGTCCCATCCTGTTGAAATAAATCAAAATTTGCAAATAATTTCAATGTATCTAGGATTAGTTCCAATGAAATATATCCCTTACCGTAACCAAGGCTGTTTTTTCCTCTTCAGCAATTTCAAAGGGGGTTCCTCATTGAAAAAGCTGCTTAGGGCATGAATGGCTTTTACAGAGTGAGGTTTCCTCCACTGAAATGTTTCATATGGGTAGCATCTGTGAAACCTGCTTTGTCAATGCCCTTTCCAGCTTCACTAGGCAGAAATAACTTCCAAGAGTGGGATGTGAATTTAATGTCTGTGCCCCTTCAGTCTTTTTTCTGTTGGAACTTATACTGCCCATGTGGCTCTGCCATTGGTGGCAGGGGCAACGTGCACCGGGAACAGGACAGGTGACACCTCAGTCACTGAAAAACTTTGCACAGCACTTTCAGTGAGTGCTGGCTGTTATTCAAAAGACAAAGCCAGCTGTCTTTCAAGAAACCTGCCTATAAACACAGAAAGCCACCATTACCGACTTGTAACAGCAGTTGTTATATTGTGTGCAGATGGAGATGGGATAGACATTGGCTGTAGTGATCCTTGTCAATAGCTCAAATAAGCAAAATAATCCAGATTTGACAGTCTTGTGTTCCTGCAGTTCAGTGCTCTCAGCTGCCTCCAGCCCACAGCAAGATTTGCAACATCAGATTTTTTCATTCCAACCCATCATTCCTGCAGTCTGACAGTTGTGTGGGGATTTTCACTTTCAGGGATTTTCTTGCTAAGAAGTAGTCTCAAGTCTTTGAAAAAACTGCTGAATGTACACCCCACTGGCTCAGAGTCAAAAGGTGCAATGTGTGGGGGTTTGTTTTGTTTTGTTTTGTTTTCAGTCATAATTTTTTTGCTGAGTTCAGCCTAAGGAACTAGAAGTATGAGGTCAGACCTATCCTTCAAAAATGTAATGTGTTGATTCTAAGTTAACTAAAGTAGGAGGCAAATGTAGAGATCCTTGGTCTGGTTCCTGTAAGCTTTACACCTCTGCTGCCCTGCCTCCTCTCTGTGCTTTTCTCTTCCCTGAGCACATGCCCTCAGGATCTCGACCCTGCACTGTGTCTCACACCACAGCACAGAGCAGCTGCTGTGCCAGGACAAATCTACCTGCTGACAAACTAACCCAGGGCCAGCTCAGGAACTTGCCCTGCATTGCAGACAGCAGCTGAGTTTCCCTACCTGCAGGCTGAGCACAGATTTTCAACTTCCTTCTACACACTGTCTCAGAGCAGGATGCTATGGGAAGCACTATGATTTCCATAGCAGGAAACATCCTGGAGGTTTTCAGTCTCAATTATTTAAAGCAATTGTGACATTATGACCATAAATAAAGTCTCTATCAGAAGATGGTGCTGAGCTGAGGTCACAATGATCCCATTTGCCATATCCTGAATAAAAGCTTTCAAGATGAAACTGAAAAAAAAAAGGTACTTGTGATGCTTCACCAGTACTGAAAACAACCCAGTTTAGTGCTGGCTGTGGCTGGTGAGACAGCTCCTCTCTCTGAAGTGTCCTGATATCCCTTGTGATATTCCCTACACAGGGAATGGTGACCCAGCAGGGCCTGCTGCACATCCTTGATGGTGGCCAATCCTTTTCATCCCACAGTGACAGCTGCTATCACACAGTGCAGCTCCATTGGAGCCAGTGCAAAGGCAGTCTCCTGGCAGAAAGGCAGACTTCTGTTCTGGGTACTCTTTCCCCTTCTCTCTGTACTTTTCTGACTAGAATTCCCTTGCTGTACTTTCACTGAAGCTTTCTCAAGCCTGAGAGTTGGCCAAAAAGCCACGTTCAGAGTGAAGTGATAGAAATTTGTACCTGGAAATGTAGTGGGAAGGACAGAGAACAGCACAATTTATCCAAAATGACTATCAAAGAGAAGCATAAAAGCCAAACTAGGTTAGAAAGATGAGACTTCTGGGTGCCAAGCACGTAGTCACTAGAAATCTTCTGAGAGTTATGGTATTGGTGTTTTGAAGATACTTGAGGAAATAAGTACCTAAATGGAGGCAGATGCTAAGTCACTGTAGGAGCACAGAGTGATGACCATATGAGAAAGGCCACTAAGTCCAGTGGCATGGATGTAATTCACTCCCAGGCACTGCTCCAAGCCAAGGTCTGACCTCTGCCAAATTATTTTGGGCCAGGCTTCTGTGGTTGCTGCTGAATCTGTCTTTTTCCATCCTACAGTAACAGGCTTTTTAGCCTCAGCAGACAAATGAAACTGAACTAGCAATTTATTTCAGGGAACAGGCTTAATGTTCCTGACAATAGGGAAAGTCACCAGCTGGGTTATCTTCTGCATCTCATTCAATCAAATATTTTCATTATAATGTCTATTAGACCAAGCATAAATGAAAGGTGAATTTTCCCAGTACCCACAAAACTCCATAGCAACTGAAAGGGAAGCCAGATATCACACAATTTTTTTCATTTAAAAAATAAAGTCAGTATCTAAAAATGCACAAAGCTTTGACAGGTTTCCATACTTCAGTGAGTGCAATTTTAATGGTGTTTTTATATGAATAAGCTCATCACTGAAAATTGTTTGTTCAGCTGAACTGGCGGAGCTGGATGTATTATAGAAAGATA
Organism: Prinia subflava; assembly: GCF_021018805.1. Lineage (NCBI taxonomy): Eukaryota > Metazoa > Chordata > Aves > Passeriformes > Cisticolidae > Prinia > Prinia subflava. Next base: position 139,663,087 of record NC_086247.1, read on the forward strand.
GATTATGAGATGCCTACCTGAAACTTCCAGGTGAAATGTTGAATATTTTACAGAAGGTAGTACATGAAGACATTCAACACCTTCAACAAAATTGTTCTTGCTGCTGAGAGTTCTTTCAGGTCTACCTTAGGATCATGACAGGTAATGACATGCCCAAGGGTCAGCAAGATTTCTCCTATTGCTATAATTTCAGCATTGCATTCTATGCAAAGTTGTTCCTAATTCCAATTAGATTATTTGGTTTTCTAGTGTGTCACTAACCAGTAGAGTTTTTGTGCATATTATCTTCCTTGCTGCTTTGCCCTGTTGCTTGCCTCTTTCTGTGGATCTTTGCTGAATCTACTACTTCTCTATAGAGTGTTCCATATAATTATCTTGTCACCCTGGTTTACAGGGAATGAAAGAAAGTAGTAAATCCCTGAGAAATAATGTTTGTCATCACTTGACTTACTCTGAGGGAAGGTTTTATTTGAGACCATGAGCAAGGATATAATTACATAGCTGGATTCAGTGCATCATTTAACCCATCTTTTTGGTGCCCTTACTTACACAAAACAATTCTTGTTTCCTGCACCTTCCTGATGCAAAGGTGCAGGATTACTTTAGTACTGCTAAATCTGAGGTGGGAAATGAAAATGTAGATTCCCAGTTAAAGGGAGCTGGTATGTCTGTGTTGGCTCTGAACTGAATCTTCAATGCAGAGCACTGAAGCACACTTATGTTATTTTCTCAGGACTGAGATTGTATCACTAAACCTCACATCTGCTTACAGAGGTCCCATTTAATTGCAGTTGTGGTGATTGGTTTAATGCCTATGATGATCTGTGTCTGTCAGGGCCTGACTTGAGACAAACTGTGCACTTTTTTGCTACCGAAGAGCTAAAAGATGTCCTTTGATGAGCTCTGGTCTGTGCTGCAAGCAGACAAATGCCCTCGGGGCAAGCCCCTGTTGTCCTTCTGCAATGCCTTTGAATCTTCTGAAGTCTCCAAACCAGACAACTTAACTATATCAATGTTGTCTGTATCAAAAGAAACAATAAGGTAAAGCAGAAGGCCAAGAGACAACCAGGGGAAGTGGCCAAATCTAAAGGAACAGCAGGAGAAAAGTCAGTGCTTGGTGAGCAGCTTGGGAGAGGAGCTCTGGAGAGAAACAAGGACAAACAGTTGGAAATATGAGATATAAGGAAGCCTGAAGAGGGTTTGGCTGATGGCATCTGAAGGCTGTCTGCAGCCAGAGCCGGGCACTCCTCCAAGGCACCGAGCGAGGCGCCTGACACAGCGCTCACCCCGCCGTGCCAGGGGCTGCGCTCCAGAGGAAGCGCCGGCGCCGAGGCAGCTGCCAAGGAGGCTGCGAATTCCCATTCCCCCGGCTTGGTCGCTGTGTGCCCACATCCGTCTCCTCTTCCTGGGCAATCTTCTCCCCGCACCCTCTCCCCATCCCACAGGGAGGGACACACGCCTCTGCAGGAGGGACCTGCCCTCCTGGCACCGTGATTCTCCCGGCCAGCAAGGCTGTGCCGGTGCTCACCCACACGAACCTGCAGAGGCATTTGCTGCTGACTGCTCTTACAAATAAAGGAGGATGGTTATGGAAATGAAAATGGAATAGATGATTTCTTGGTGGACACGCTTTGTTACCCTTGCTTTGTAAGATACAAATGACATTGATTATCTCTGGAGCACAAGCAAAATGTTAAACCAACCAAAACTCAGAAGGTTTTTCTCCTGAAATTCTTCATTTTGATCATACTGCTGACAAAATACCAAAACACACCACAGATTCCAACTCAGTGTGGCAGTCTCCTGGGCTAAAGCAATAACTACTGCCATATGATTTGAGCTTTAAATCAGGCAGGTTTTGAAATGGAAAGTTATGCCTGTTCTCCTGACGATATCAATGAACCACAAACTATTTAATCTAAAGAATTAAACAAGATCTGAAGTCCCAGCAGATGCCAAACATCAGATTTATCTACACTGTACTATCTGTCCAGATTTTTGATGTGGCTGGTTTCCTTTGAGCACAAGCATACTTTGAGAGAAAGATTTATCACACTGAGTCGTGCAATTATAAACAGAATGAAAACTTTCAAGTCTTATGAAATACATATCTCAAGTATGTACATATCTCAAAACTCTTTACTCTTAAGATGATGCCATCTGTGTTCTCAGAGAATACTATAGAAGTGCATTTGTTCAGATGATTTGAACCCATTTTATCCATAGGCTCAGTTATGTAATCAAACACATTAAACAAATTCTCTCTTTTTTTCAACTTGAATTCTTTGATGATAAAAGCTGTTTTATCCCAGAAACTTATTAAGCCAGAAGGCCAATTTGGAAAACATGATTTCTTACATGCTGTGAAGAAACTGGACCATGATAGTTTATGTTGCAAAGCTGGGGCTTGGCTGGTTCTTGGTGTCTGTAGAAAGTGGTAACCTAGTGAACCAGTCTGTATTGCCAAAAAGCCACGATCCTGCTCCATTGGTGTGTATGTCATCATCTCAGGCTTTTATGGAGACTAAACACTTTCTCAGGCAGTAAATTTTGTTCTGGTTCCTGGACCTTGTGTTCATGTCCGACCCAGCATTAATTTTACCTAAGAGTAGTTGTTCACTTCCATTACATCAGCCAGGGCCAGACTGTTAAGATTTCAGATCACACATTCAGTGAAATTCACTTTAAAATCTTGCCAAAATTATTTACAACCATAGTTTCAAGGGTCTGCTCCTCAGATAGATCGGTGCTAGCAGTCACCTTTGAAGTTCCAGTAAAAGCCACACTGCACTGGAGGAGTACAGGAAAGTGGCTTTGGGGACAGTGGCCAGAGCGGTTTTGATTCAGGGGTGGAGGAATTCTCTTTTGCCTCCAAGTTTAGATTTCTCTGCACTCACTGCAGCCTGAACCTGAACTGCCTGTGTCCCTGAGTTAATCCTGCCTTCTCTTTCTGGTGGTACTAGGGCTGCTCCATGCTCAGCTGGAACAGATCCACTGGGATCTAGGGAATGTGGCATTTCCCAACACAGTGTGTTTATGTTGTAAGGGGTTTAAGGGAGCACAGAAGGGACCCTGAGTTTTTCAGTGGGGTCTATGGTCACCCACTGTAGAGACCTTCTCATTTTCCCCTTAAATGAAAACAAACCCTGCAGCCAGGTCAGTGTGTCACTGTCAGATGCATAACAGATACAACCTTCAACCAAGCAAAGCATACTTGTTAAAATAGCTTAGAAATTATTATATCTTTGGTGGTGTACACTGTCCTGTTTTTTATTTAATAACTTTAAAATATATTTAATAATAACATTACATTTAAACATATTTAATTTTATTTCTATAACTTGTACAGAAATGTTCTGTTTCTGGGTAGATTCAACTTCACCAAATTAATGTAATAACTATGGATTTCTGTAAGAGCAAGAGGTGTGCCACTGAGCTTGAAATACTAAATATTGTCTTCCCAATTTGACAGTTAAAATATATCTCGTTTTCTGAATGCTTTTTCAGTTATCTTTCACTTTAGCAGTCAAAAGAATTAGTTTTGGAGGTGATTTGTTCACAGATACAGACTCAGCTGAATAAAAAGCTGAATTATGCCTTGTTCTCAATGAACATTTATGTTGCTGATTAAGGGTAGCTACAAGGACATGAGCTTCTAGTCCATAATTTCATTAGTGGACTGTACCCGCAGTAGTGGATGCATTAATTTACTTTCCCCAAGATTCTGTTTTTCATGCTCTGTACTGAGACCAATTATTCAACTGTGATTCAAGCACAATACACTAAGAGATGAGGCAAATTAAAAGCAGTGATGGAGCAATTTTCAGGACTAAGAACATTTACAACTCCAGGGGGCTTGAAGACTGACAGCTGAAGGGGAAAGGTAGGTCAGAAAAGTTTTTTTTCTCCCAAAGTGCACTGCAGATAATACTAAGAATTGCAAGAAGTTCTTAACCTGTGAACACAGGAACAAAGTATAGCCCAATTTTAAATATTTTTATGTTGCTATTATCAATTCATATTATTTATATATGTGTAGCTCTGAAGTGTTTAAGTCATACCCATTTTTTTACTACTTCATTTTATTGTACAATGCAGTTCCTTTGCTAGAGAGTCATAGGTGAGCAGAATTTCTGTTCTTTATCCATGCTAGCATTGGGTACTCAAATGCTAAAGACAGTCAGCTGCACTACAGAGGTGTGTTGAAAGGCTTTTGCTAAATATGGATTAAAAGGTGAATTACCTCTGCTTCGTGTACCTGAAGATTACAGTAATCCCTCATGGCATGCCAATAAAATCCACTAAACCCACAGAGTTCTGGGCACTGCTGTGGAGAACACAACTCCCCTGCTCATCACTGGAACCCTGGGTGCAAGCAGAGCAGGGAAAGCTTGCCTTGCTTCCCTTCCTGCTGGAATCCTCCTGAGGAGAGTGGCTGTCTCACAGAGAGGGAAGGCAGCAGCATCAGATGGGGAGAATGAAAGGAAACTGGACAGCAGAATCTGGCAGAGATTAAAAGATCAACAGTTGGAAATTCGTCACTTTTGATAATCTCTTCAGATTGCTCTGCATATGCTGGCTATATTCTTTGCAGTTTTGATAGAATAAGAAAATTAACACCAGAAAATGGTTGGAAGTTAGATAAAAAATAATGGGAATCCATGGAACTAGGCAATACAGGGTAGCAATGACAGGTACCTCTGAGGCTGAGAAAATGAATCATACTGGAAATATCACCTTCTATGTAATTTTGCTATTAGATGTACCAAAGAAGTGTTGTTAAGGTCAGTGCCTGGTATTTATGGCTGGGGATTGATTTGACCACAAACTCTTCCATTTTGTTATTCTGCCAGCAGTTAAAAGTACACATTGTGCTGCCAGAAGAGTAGCTACCCAGGCCTCACTTCAGGCACTTTTCTTCTTGGCCTGTCTTGGCTTGAACAGTGTAAAATAGCTTGTAGCCAGAAGCTCTTATCCCATTTAGTTTAAGACATTTGCTATAGAGCTGGGAAAGGAAGGGATTGATAACAGAGACTCAGAGTTTATATGAGTAAAACACAGGAAATTTTACCAAAATGAATTTTGCACCAACAAGGGTTAGATTTTTTTAAGGCTAGTACTCATGGTTTTGTAATGTACAGATGTAATTCCTGATTTTACATGAGGAATTAAATATGGTTTATCATCTGACATTGCCAGAAACTTCACAGATTAAAATAAATTGGCTTGGCATGGTGACCAAACTCTCTAAAAGAGGTAACAGTCCCTCTAGTTGCAGTAATTAATTATGCAAAGTGTGCTTCCTATTTTGCTAAAATATCTCCTAAATCTTGCAGATTTCTTGCTTTTCGTTGCTATATTTGATTCTTATATTTACATGTTAGGAGCAGAGAATTTATTTCCTGGCACCGATAGACTTGTGTCTTTGTTTACTGGCTAGCTGGGAGCTATTTGTAAATATTTCTACACCACTAACACTTCCTATTTCCAGAGACATCACTAAATACTGGAATACCAAATTAGCAATTGCAAACCTGCTAATCACTACAACAGTGTTCACCACGGCTTTCTTTAGCCCAGACAGGTTAATCTCCCTGTGCTGCCTCTACAGCCAGGAGGAAATTTCTATAGCAAAATTTGGAGCAGAAACACAACGTTCAAGTGCTCTGAACAATTCTGGGGAGTCGGCTACAGGGGGTCTCCAGAGACAGCTTCCCTGGGCTACAGGAATCCCTGCATTATACCCCATGATTTTTTTTCTGTTTAAGAAAATAAACTCTAACAAATCAAAACAAATAGTCATGCAAAGGACAAAAATGAACAACAGGAGAAAGTTGCTGATCTCATGCTTCCCTGCAGAGAAAATGAGGAAAGGGTGGAGAATCGCCCAGGCACTTTCTGATTATCCTGTGAGATAGGATGGGAACAATGAGGTGGTTGGTTTGAGCCTGAACAGAGCACTTTGTTTTTGGCACTTCAACAAATGTTGGCAGCATTTTCTTTTTTAATGTCAACATTATGTGTATAGCTTCAAGGTAAGAGTTCCAAGTCACTCAAGTTAATTGATACATCAGGGATGCGGAACTGGAACACAATGTCCTTGATGCTACTTAAAAGAATTGCAGAACTGTATGTTGCATTTGCAGGAGGGACTAGAAAAATCTGAATGCACTACAAAAGTGCTGGATGGAAATGGGGAGTTCACTGCAGCCCTTCCCTTTGATGCCTGTCAGATGGATTGAAAAACTCTGAAATTATATCTTCTGCACTAGTTTTGATGATTAAATACTGTCCTGCCTCCCACGATGGATCTACTTTTGTCTTATGCAGAGCTGTCCTTTTGCTGGCTGCAGGAATGTTTCCATACAGGAGTACTTTGTGCTCTGAATTCCCAGCTGTCTGCTGCAATGTAGCCTCAAGGCTTCAAAATTTGGTGCGAGATGTCAGAGCAAAGCCAGGCCCCCGTGCTCAGTGCAGAGAAGGAACGCTGCCTACCAGTAGCTGCTGCTCATGGGATCTATCACCTGCCCATAAACTCAGGCTGCAGCTGAACATCCATCTGTGATGAAGGCATCACAGATGCTCAGGCCACGTCCTCTTCACCTCTAACTTGTTCCTGTAAACTCCTGTCCTTGCATGGCCATGCAGGCAGAGCAGTGCCTGAGCCACCACTGCCAGCGGCAGCACTCGCAGGGGACGGGGAGTGGATGTTCAGACAGGCCCCAGGTAAATGCAGGCTCCAGAGAGAAGTGCCAGGGCAGCCAGCCTGGCCTCCAGCACGGCACCCCCACAGACTGTGTGTCACATCTGTCAGCCTGCTATGGGAATACCCAGGAGTGGGACAGGGGATATGTTTATACTTGAGCAAACCAAGCCCTTCGGCGCGAACAATAATGGTCGCTAACAGAGCACTTTTTTTTTTAAAATCCTATAAGATATGTCTGTCAAAACCATTTGGTGTGAAAAGAGATGTTGCTCGTGTTCCAGTTGAAAGTGCCCTGACTGAGAGGAAAATTCTCCTCTGAGATTCCATGCTTTACAAGAATCTAAAGAGGCTCTTTAGAGCTCCCAAACCCCTGACTCTGCCCCCAGAAGTAACAACTCTGCACAAACTTTACAAACTTTTCAAAGCCATGGTCTGGTCTGTATCACTGCAGGGGCATTTCTGCAGTTTACCTAATCCAACAAAGGCAGTATTTGTCTTGCTACAGTCAGGTAGGGAAGACTAGTAAGACTTGTCCTAACTGTATTTTTATAATCACACACTTCCTGTGCACAATGGTCACTGGGTGTAACTGTAAATAAGGATTGCTTTCATCTTCAAGTTCAAAATGATGAGGTTTCTCCATGGCTTATGCAGTGATCGTGCACTGAGACACAGGGGGATGACAGCTGCCAAGGCCAGCCAAGGGCTTGGTGTTCCTGAGAGGGTGGCTTCAATTAAAGTATTTTTTATCTCAGTGCTACTCTACTTCTACAGTATAATTCACTTTTGCAAATCAAAACTGACTTTGTTACAGTGTACTCGGCTAGTGAGATCTGTAAGATCTTTAGTACTTGAAACCCAGAGCACTTCCTAAGTTTTGACACCAGTTTCCAGGTTTTAACATTAGTTATTGTTCTCATGTGAGCCATACTCCTGCATTCATTTCACTGGAAGACGTAGCAAAGGGGAGGAACTAACCCAGCACTACCAAGGGAAATCTTGTGACACCTTCAGCTGAAGCTCAGAAGATCCTCCTGCCATTTGTACCTCTCATTTTCTTCAGTCCAGTTCTTTATTTATGCAAGCTGTATGTTCTGCATAGACCAATTACAATATTAAAAAGTGGAGAAAGGGTGACAGTTGCCTGTTTTATTTGTTTATAAACAACATAACTGGATGTGGGAACCTCCATGGCTCAGAGGGGAGCACACGGGCTGCAAGGGAGATGCCTTCAGAACCTCTGGAGGCTGAGCTGTGAGCACACTCTCCAAAGGCAGCCATGGCTCCTTGGTCTCTCTGTGCTGAGATATTCCAACATGAAGTGATGTGATTTGAAAGGTAGGGAGCTGCAGTCTAACAGTTTGTCACTCCTTAGAGGTTACAGCTTGTCTCCATGACTGACAGGCCAAGGCCAGGATTCTCTGATCCTTCCACAAATCAGCCCTTGCCTCTGAAAGCTCCTTCTGACTTCAGTTTCAGTGAATTCAAATGCAGAAAAATCCCTTCTCCAGGGATGGGGGCTTGTTCCTGTGACCAATAGCTGCTCCTGTCCCTTTGCCTCAGCACGACTCTGCTCCCACTGGCCTTGAATCACGATCACCTTCCTCCCCCAGTTTAGCAAAATGGGTATTTGAACAGGGAATCTTTAAGCTGTAAAGATCTTTCTGAAACGAGACAAAATTGGGATTGATATCAGCAACTGTACACTTATACTCTGTGCTGGCTTCAAACCATATTTAACTTTAACCATGTTTGTTATGAGAGGGTTTGTAGCCAAGATTAACTTAAAAACACAAAAAGAATCCATAAAAACATTGTAGAGCTCTGATTTATATATAAATATATGCTAAATAAGTGAGCTTTGAGTGCTGCTTTCACAGGAACTAATTTTTAACCTTAATCTTTACTCACCGTAAGAGATAGGTTATTTTTCAGATGTATACACTGATTTTCAAAGAAATTGGTCATACATGGCAAGCAAAATTCATGCATGATGTCAATGTAGGAAACACCTTGGTATAATTTCTTTTCACTTTTCTAGTACAGCTCACACAATATTTTCTTTGGTGGCACAAAATAATTCTATGCTACATTAGCTATAAAATAATTGCTTACAGAAAATGAAACCATAGTTTTGAATGCTACAGATCAGCACCAGGCGTGCATGACAATCCTAGTTAGACAATATTAACTTGTCCACAAAGCGCCCTGGATTCACCAACACTTACTTAGATGTTCAAGCCTTAACAAATTTCACGTGACTGAATTAGTGATTTTTGAAAGGTAATCTGTAGCTGGGCTGGAACCTATCCAGAATGAATCCTGGTATGTTATGCTGCTGCATGCTGGGAATCAGCACAGCTGTTGATTTCTCAAAAATAAGAAATTAAATAGACCCTGTGCCAGTGCTTAGTCACCCCCAGTGAAAAAGTGTTCCCTGCTGTTCAGAGGGAGCCCCTTGTGTTTCAGTTTGAGCCTCTGGTCCTGTCCCTGGGCACCAGGACCTGCTGCACTGTGCAGAGCACTGGGATGCTGTTTGCTCTGGCAGCAGCTGAGCTGGTGTCAAATACTGCCCCAAAGCCTACAGGCTACCTGGGAAAGAAGCACATTAAAGCTTTTACTGATGAATGAACTCACAGGAAATGAGTGCAGATCTCCACCCCAACCTGTGTTCCATCACTGCAGGCTGGGTTGGCCCAGTCGGGACTGTCAGACCTGCTGTGGCTGCTCCTGACCTGGGTCTGCCACCTGACGTGCTTGGACTGAAATCTTTCTGAAAACTGGTTTGTTGTGGACTTTGAGCTCACAACTCTCTTTCCTGACACTCTTATAGAGGAGTGATTTTAGGTGTCTTATTAGTCCTTCTGCCTTCTGGCCTTATTTAGTGCAAGCAGCCAAGCTCCTGTATACAAGCTACTTCCAATTACAAATTAAGCTGAAATTCAGAGCAAGATTGCATTAAGAAGTAACTAACAAAAGACAAAGAAAAGCAACAGGCAGGAGGGAAAACAAAGTCACCTGCTTTATCTAGTGGTATCTCAGTGCAAGGGCAGGATAGTGAGAAGGGAGAAGGCCTGGCCTGTCCCTGATGGCTGCTCTGACGGACATCAGCAGTCAGCCTTAGGAAGTAAAGCCAGGAAAGGTGCAAATTCAGGAAGATTTGAGGTCAAATCTGTACAAGGATTATTTCTGTGGGACTGGCTCATGATGTTAACGCAGCCAAGACAGACACAGCCCCAGAAGAGATGTAAACAGACTTCTGATGATGCATGCTGCTGCTTTCTCTGGTCAGCATTTGTTCCATTTTTCAAGCCTAAAATTCTAAGCAACTACTGCTTTATCTTAAAGCTTGATTAAAGCTGACCATGAGTAATCTGACATACACTATTTGTGCTATTCCTGAGGGGAACAAATGAATCACTCAAGGGAACACTAGGGAACTTTCAGAGTCTCAGTGTGCTGGTTTTGGCTGAGGTGGAGATAATTTTCTTCACAGTAACCAGTCCAGGGCTGTGTTTCAGCTTTGTGCTGAGAACAGTGTTGATAACAAGGGATGTTTCTGTTATTGCTGAGTGGGGCTTGCAGTGTCAAGGCCTTTTCTGCTTCTCTCAGTGTCTCACCAGTGACCAGGCTGGGGGTGCACCAGGAGCTGGCAGGGGACACAGCTGGGACAGCTGTCCCCTCCTGACCCAAGGGATATTCCAGGCCAAACGATGTCAAGCTCAGTGTATAAAGCTGGGGAAAGAAGGGGCAACATTCTGAGTGATGGTGTTTGTCTTCCCAAGTCACTATTAGGTATGAGGGAGCTCTGAACTCCTGGAAATGGCTGGCTAGCCCATGGCGAAGTGGTAAATAAATTCCTGGGTTTACTTTCCTTTGCTTGTGTGTGCAGCTTTCGTTTCACCTGCTAAATTGTCTTTACATCGATCCAAGGTTTTTCTCACTTTTACTTTTCCAGTTCTCCCCTCACCCCACCATGGGGGTGAGCGAGTGAGTGGCTGTGAGTGCTGAGGGGGTCAAACCCCAACACTCAGCACAAAGGGTGCTCTGGGCTCTTCAGGGTCCTGAGGGCAGTGTCTGTCTGCTGGCCTGGCAGGCAAACTGGGCACAGCAGGATCAGTCTGTACCTCTCTGGGAAGCAATAAGAAAATGGGAACGTTATCTGTGACTGGATTCAGTGGAAGTTTCTTTTGTATTATTTGTACCTATTGTCACTGCTGCCCTCCATGTGTCTGAGGCTGAGGGTGGCTGTTGTCTCGAGGAAGTGCCTCAAGGATGGGGAGGGTTTCCTGAGAGGTACCCACGAGCAGAAAGAGCTCACAGGAACAGTGGCTGAGCACCAGGTTAGTTACAGGTTACTGTCGGAAGGGATGCCAAAATCTTGATACATTAGTGATTTTCTCTACACCTGACCTCTAAAGAATCTGTAAAATCTGTGGGTTTGATCTGTTTTAACCAAAGGCTTTTAATCTACTGCTTTCCTTACTGGGAGCTGCTGTAAGTAAAATGTGCTTTTTAAGTCTTGGGTCCAGAACTTCTAAAAGGAGTTACAGGCTTTTAATACTTAATTGCATTTTGATAAAAGATTGCATTGTTATGGGCTTGCCTTTTTTTTTTTTTTTAAGTATTTTTTATTTCTGCAAGCATTTTTACAAAAAACACATTATATAGAAAAATAGAGCTTCTTAAAAGCCAAGTATTTTAAGAATTATTGGGGCATCCCTAAAGTACCATCTCCCAGAAGCCAGAACAGCAGCTCTGTGCCAGAGCATCAGCACATGGATGATGCTGACCCCTACTATCTCGTTTGTCTGTCTCAGTTCCTGCTCCAATCTATCATGAAAACATCAACTAGACAAGTATGTCTGACAGCTGCAGACTGATTTACACTGGCAGTGCACAGAAAAACCACAGAGGAAAGGACAGGAAGTCTACAGACTGCAGTGAAAATGATTTTATCTGTATCAATGCCAGTGGCTGATAATCCCTGAGGACCTGAAGATAACAGCATTGATGAAAGAGGATTGTTGCTAACACCTCACATGTCTCATCAAACCTGTCTTCTACTGGACCAAAAAAATGCTGGTCAAAGCTGACAACTCTGACATAAAAAATCCTGAGCTGCTTTTACAGCAAGGTCTAACAAAGTGACAGAGGGATTTTAAATGAACACTTGTCACACTGAGCATCATCTCTGGCTGAATGGTACTGAAATTATTTGTGTTTACTGCTCAGCACTGTCATCAGTGGAGGCCTGGTAGCACTGAGTAGGACTGAACTGCTTGAACAGACACTAGGAAAATGGGAATCACAGTGGAACCTAGGGAAAAAGAACATGTGTCTACCTGTGTTAAATCATTGCAGTCCCTTAGTGGACAACCAGTAACAGCTGCAAGTTCTGTAACACTAACAGTGCCCTTCAGCTACTGACAGCACAGGCTCCAAAAGGTGAGCAACTACAGCCCACAAAAACCCTCTGCAATCACAGTTCCAAAAAGGTAAGGAAAACACCATTCTCATCTGCACTTAGTCTAGATTTCAGGACATGCCTGTTTAAAAAAATGGCTATAATCAGGCTCCAGCAAGATTGGAGACGGCTTGCCTGTTATTACCAGCAGAAAGTCACAAATCAGTGGTATATGATTAGGAGGGATGACTTCTCTATCCAAGTATTTGAAAATGTTTATACTAAGAAGCAGGAAAAAAAAACCCAAATCAGCAACATAGGGCTTTGGTAGTTTCAGCAAAGCACCACTTCTATGATTTTTAGCTTCACAACTTGTCTATTACTACCACTTCCTAAACACCAGTTCTAAGCAATACTTGGATTTGGATTAACACACAATTTATAAACTGGAATGGAAATTGCTCCTAGCATCCCTAATCACCATAATAATTCCAGATCTGGCAGAGCTCTGCAGTGGGAATGAATGACACCCTCTTTCAGTCTTCAGGGTGTAGTTCTTCCAGCAGATGTGTTAAAACAGGGCAAGAGGAAAAGATTATAAAGTTTTAACAGAATGTAGGATGTGGGTGGTTTTGATGTTGCATGTGTGAGGAGACAATGCATGTGCAGATGTGGCACATCTCACTAATAATTCAAGATGGGGAAGAAAAAGAGTTAATGCTCAAATATTTGCTTTCCCTAATCCCAACTGAAAAACTAGCCCCCATTACACTGAAGAGTTGCAGCCAAGTTCCCAGTGCTGCCCTGAACATCTCAATGAGCACTCTCTTCTCATTGTTCTCGACCACCACCTAACGGTGAGGCTCAGGCTGGGCCCGCCCGGCTGCTGCGCGCTGCGGAATGCCACAGGCAGAGCTCACAGCCCCAGCTCAGCAGAGCACAGGCAGGATTCTGCCAGGAGCAAACCTTCCCTTCCCCTTCCCACTGACCCTCAGGACAGTTCTACAGGCTAGGGCAGAGCTGCTCTCCTGCATCACTGCTGCACCTCCAGCAGCAGGGTGATTTGGTAATTTTTTTGCAGAACTGAACTGTGTGACCTGGATCCGCACTAACAGGCCTCGCTCACTAATTGCTTAGGACATTCTTATCCTGGAGCCTCATTCCTGTAGATTACTGAAGCTTAGTACTTACTCTAAAATAACTTGCTTTATCTGTGACAGTGCAGAGCAATCTCCCAGAACAACGGCAGGCTGGCTTCTGTTCCTTGCCCCGTGCTCCTCACACCGATCACGCAGTGCAGCCGCTGCTCCCTCGTCAGTCCAGGCTCTCTCCAACTACTGGTGAAGAAATTAGTTCTCTAAATTAGTTCTCTGATAAATAGATTCTAACTCTCTTTCTTCCCCCCTGTGGATTTTTTACTTACTTACTGGGAACCTTTGGGGAAAAAAAAAGTTCTTCTGCTTTGACTACCTTCTCTATGAAAACAAGCTGTGTTAGTCCTAGTTAAATGCCAATAAGCCTGGCACACTCTCTCCCCAGGACCCATCCATGGAAAACACTGCTGAAGGTTCTGACTACCCCCACAGTAAACATGCATGCCAACAAGTAGAAAATATTAACATAAAATACTCAGTGAGAATGTAACCAGCAGTACCCAAAGCACACAATTTTAATCTGCACCGTTTTTGTCAGTTTGGACTCCTTGTCTCTCAAGTAAGGGACAGTAGTTGCAGTTTTGGCTGAGGTTATCCACCCACTCCCACTCACCCTGTCCTGCAGCAGCAATCCTTCATCCCCTATTGCTAGTGTTTGGTGGGAATTCTGTATGGACTAACATACCTGTACTAAACTATACCCTACTGAGAACCTGTGTGTCTGAAGTTCACCTCTCCAGTTGTTCAC